>NC_092341.1:291866500-292205000 GCF_046630445.1 Rutidosis leptorrhynchoides | reverse complement strand
TTAATCGATAATAAACAAAACAGAGCATGTAATATGATCAAAGGAAGGATCACAGTAAGGGTTTAGTAGTACCTTTATAAATCGTAGTTCAAGTTGAAGAAGGTTTCTTTGTATACGACATTTTTGTGTGGCCCTTCAAATGCTCATCGGTGTCATTTACCATTATTATTTTCAGCCCACTGGGGTCAGTGACTCTTGAAAGTGCTACGTATAGTTGACCATGGCTGAATACAGGTGTAGGGAGATAGAGGCCAACGAATTTTAACGACTGACCTTGGCTTTTGTTTATCGTCATTGCGTAACATGGTCTGATCGGGAATTGTATTCGTTGCATGACAAACGGCCACTTTGTTTGTGTGGAAGTGAGGACAATTCTTGGTATTATGACCGTTTTCCCTATATGAGAGCCAGTGATTATTCGAGCTTGGAGAACAAACTTTTGGAAGTCGGTTATGATGAGGCGTGTTCCATTACACATGCCTGCGCTCGGGCGTAGGTTCCTTAATAGCATAATTGGCTGCCCTATTTTTAGTTTCAACTTGTGAGGGGGAACTCCTGGGAAATTTAATTTATTTAAAAATTCCACGGGGTATGCGTGGTGTTGATCGATGTTGTCAGTTGAACCCTTGCAAATCTCTTCAGAGCTTTTAAATATCATTGATGCACCCTCGAGTATCTTGAACATATGTTTGTTAATCTAGGCAGCGTCATCATTCCGTGGTGTCAAGATCGCCTGTTCACGCAAGTACTCCTCATCTTCTTGTCTTACGGTGAAATCTTGGAAAATGGTGTCAACGATTTCTTCAATGGGAGGTTTTTCAGATCTGACAACGAATTCATCGGGAATCTTTATCCATGTTGGTTCCTCTTCTCCATCTTTACACCTTGCTGGTACTTTACCTTTGCCTACATCAAGGACCCATTTATTGAATGCGTGTTTCCGGATATCATGTGCACCATCAGCACTGTATTCATTTACTCTCATGATATGGGAAATCGTATGCAATTGATAGTGATGCCAAAGGTCTGATCTATTGATGCATGCATGAATAACCTCTTGTCGCTTGCCTTTTGGTATTACGGGCAGTATCTCCCGGAAGTCGCCTCCCAATAAGATAGGCATACCGCCAAAAAGTTTCAATATGTTTGCATCATCCTTAGCGCCCAAAATGTCTCGCAAGGTTTTGTCTAACGCCTCGAATGCAAATCTCCGAGTCATCGGAGCTTCGTCCCAAATGATTAAGCTGACTTCTTGAATAAGGGCCGCCAAGTGGGTCTTTTGTTTTATACCGCATGTACTGTTTTCCATCAATTCCAGGGGGATCACGAATCGACTGTGGGCTGTTCGTCCTCTGGGTAAAAGAAGGGAAGCGATACCTGCATTTTTTTCGGTGTTAGTGCTTTAATGTTTATATGTATTGAAAGGGTTGAGTTTGGTGCATAGTGTAGCAGGATATAACGGTACCCAACAATAAATTAACAAACTCTAAGAAGCAAGAAACAAACATACCTGAAGATGCAACCGCGAGGACAATCTTCCTTTCTGCTCGTAATTTTGCGAGGACAATCTTCCTTTCTGCTCGTAATTTTGCGAGGACAGCGGTGTATAGGAACGTTTTCCCAGTCCCACCAGGACCATATAAGAAAAAAATCCCTCCTTTTTTATGGGTTACAGCTGCTAAGACCTGTTGATAACAGTAGGAGAAAAAGAATTTTTTATAAAAAAAGGAAACATTAAGGGACAATGTTGTATACGAATGTTTTCCCATTGTAACCAGGGCCACATAAGGGAAAAGGCCCCCTTTTTCTGTGTTAAAGCCGCTAAGACCTGTCGATAGTAGTTATTAAATAGGAGGGAGGCAAAAATTTTAAGAAACCCTAAAAAAAAAAAACAAACCTGGTGATAAATTGCTAGTTGTTCTGGGTTGAGAGAGCTGAAAAGGCTCTCATGTAGAATATGCATGTATTTTATATTATAATTTAACTCGTCTCGAATAAGACGGTTGTCCATTTGGTTTTGCATAGATGGGTCGGGTTGTGAAAGCTCAGGGTAATCATCTAATGACTTTTCATTTTTATTTAATATGCCCTGAATTTCGACCAAGCAATAATTCTTAATCTGTTCATTGGTCAGGATCAAATTAGGGAAGTTGAATATTTTTCTTTTTTTATGCAGGATGTCGTCCTACAAAGCTTGCCAATTTAACTCCCAGAGTTGCAATGGTTTACTTACTTTGCAAAAGAGTAGAATGGTGGCAAATAACTCTTGTAGTTGCAAGCCCGATGCCCATAATGTCGCTTCTGTGATAGCCTGTGTCCATTCTCTGGCATCATTGACCAAACCATACGCAAAGTAGGCATCTTTAAATGTTGGATGTAATATACCATCTACTATACGTATTTCATCAAAATAACGAGGACCTTTTACTATATTAAGCAACATATGTAGATAATAACGTTCGCCTGAGGCAGGATTTGAGTACACTATGCGGCCAATGCTGGTTCGAAGTTTTCTCGTTGTCCACATTTTTGCATCCTGATTCCAAACATAATGTTGAGGGATTTTTGCGTATGTAAGCGTTCGTGCAAGCTCATCCAGTTTGTTAAGCTCAAACCACTATGTGAACATCGTTTCTTTAATACTCTCCTTTTTTTAATAATGCGGGTAGCTGTTGTGAATCACGGAGCGTTATCGATTGTTGATTTGGTAGATGAAATGACAATTTTATGACCGGTGGTTTTGAGTAGTGGATGTCATACGAAAACAACCTCGAGACAGCTTCACATGGCGATAAATAACGACAATCCAAATAATTCCTTATCTCGTCAACATCAATTACGTTTTCTCCACGAGAATCACCGCTGGGAATCATATTTTCTTGTATCACTATTGTTGCGTGGTCCGGCCCTTTGTTCAAGTATTTGAATAAGTATTTGATTGCCCGAGATCTATTGAACCACTCCACATTTATATGGGCATTGTATTTTAGAAGTAGATATCTGTTGTACGGGACCACAAAGCTGTTGTCTAGTGGAGTGTTGTTTTTTTTTTTAATTTGACCCCGTTGTTTCGATGCCTGTAGTGTTGTAGTACCAATAGTTCTTCATGCGGATGTTTTGAATCTCCACTGAACACCTAAATACGTCTACCGTCTACACGATGTAGGAATATAATTGAACGCAAGTTAGTGTGGTATGTTGAAATGGAGTATTAGGTGGAAAAGAATGTCAGGTCACACTTACGATGTTCTTTTTCCCTTTCCGCGCCATATCAAGGAGCTCGCGAAGGGTGCCGTCCTTAGGTGGTGGGAGTTGCCAGCCTGGCGCAGCAGGCTCGACAGCTAGGGGCAATTGTGAAATGTCCCGTTCTTATTGATTAAAAACTTTCCATATTAATTGATTTCGTTGCGAGGTTTTGACCTCTATATGAGACGTTTTTCAAAGACTGCATTCATTTTAAAACAAACCATAACCTTTATTTCATCAATAAAGGTTTAAAAAGCTTTACGTAGATTATCAAATAATGATAATCTAAAATATCCTGTTTACACACAACCATTACATAATGGTTTACAATACAAATATGTTACAACAAAATAAGTTTCTTGAATGCAGTTTTTACACAATATCATACAAGCATGGACTCCAAATCTCGTCCTTATTTAAGTATGCGACAGCGGAAGCTCTTAATAATCACCTGAGAATAAACATGCTTAAAACGTCAACAAAAATGTTGGTGAGTTATAGGTTTAACCTATATATATCAAATCATAATAATAGACCACAAGATTTCATATTTCAATACACATCTCATACATAGAGATAAAAATCATTCATATGGTGAACACCTGGTAACCGACATTAACAAGATGCATATATAAGAATATCCCCATCATTCCGGGACACCCTTCGGATATGATATAAATTTCGAAGTACTAAAGCATCCGGTACTTTGGATGGGGTTTGTTAGGCCCAATAGATCTATCTTTAGGATTCGCGTCAATTAGGGTGTCTGTTCCTTAATTCTTAGATTACCAGACTAAATAAAAAGGGGCATATTCGATTTTGATAATTCAACCATAGAATGTAGTTTCACGTACTTGTGTCTATTTTGTAAGTCATTTATAAAACTTGCATGTATTCTCATCCCAAAAATATTAGATTTTAAAAGTGGAACTATAACTCACTTTCACAGATTTTTACTTCGTCGGGAAGTAAGACTTGGCCACTGGTTGATTCACGGACCTATAATAATATATACATATATATCAAAGTATGTTCAAAATATATTTACAACACTTTTAATATATTTTGATGTTTTAAGTTTATTAAGTCAGCTGTCCTCGTTAGTAACCTACAACTAGTTGTTCACAGTTACATGTACAGAAATAAATCGATAAATATTATCTTGAATCAATCCACGACCCAGTGTATACGTATCTCAGTATTGATCACAACTCAAACTATATATATTTTGGAATCAACCTCAACCCTGTATAGCTAACTCCAACATTCACATATAGAGTGTCTATGGTTGTTCCGAAATATATATAGATGTGTCGACATGATAGGTCGAAACATTGTATACGTGTCTATGGTATCTCAAGATTACATAATATACAATACAAGTTGATTAAGTTATGGTTGGAATAGATTTGTTACCAATTTTCACGTAGCAAAAATGAGAAAAATTATCCAATCTTGTTTTACCCATAACTTCTTCATTTTAAATCCATTTTGAGTGAATCAAATTGCTATGGTTTCATATTGAACTCTATTTTATGAATCTAAACAGAAAAAGTATAGGTTTATAGTCGGAAAAATAAGTTACAAGTCGTTTTTGTAAAGGTAGTCATTTCAGTCGAAAGAACGACGTCTAGATGACCATTTTAGAAAACATACTTCCACTTTGAGTTTAACCATAATTTTTGGATATAGTTTCATGTTCAAAATAAAAATCATTTTCTCATAATAACATCTTTTAAATCAAAGTTTATCATAGTTTTTAATTAACTAACCCAAAACAGCCCGCGATGTTACTACGATGGCGTAAATCCGGTTTTACGGTGTTTTTTGTGTTTCCAGGTTTTAAATCATTAAGTTAGCATATCATATAGATATATAACATGTGTTTAGTTGATTTTAAAAGTCAAGTTATAAGGATTAACTTTTGTTTGCGAACAAGTTTAGAATTAACTAAACTATGTTCTAGTGATTACAAGTTTAAACCTTCGAATAAGATAGCTTTATATGTATGAATCGAATGATGTTATGAACATCATTACTACCTTAAGTTTCTTGGATAAACCTACTGGAAAAGAGAAAAATGGATCTAGCTTCAACGGATCCTTGGATGGCTCGAAGTTCTTGAAGCAGAATCATGACACGAAAACAAGTTCAAGTAAGATCATCACTTGAAATAAGATTGTCATAGTTATAGAAATTGAACCAAAGTTTGAATATGATTATTACCTTGTATTAGAGTGATAACCTACTGTAAGAAACAAAGATTTCTTGAGGTTGGATGATCACCTTACAAGATTGGAAGTGAGCTAGCAAACTTGAAAGTATTCTTGATTTTATGTAACTAGAACGTGTAGAATTTATGAAGAACACTTAGAACTTGAAGATAGAACTTGAGAGAGATCAATTAGATGAAGAAAATTGAAGAATGAAAGTGTTTGTAGGTGTTTTTGGTCGTTGGTGTATGGATTAGATATAAAGGATATGTAATTTTGTTTTCATGTAAATAAGTCATGAATGATTACTCATATTTTTGTAATTTTATGAGATATTTCATGCTAGTTGCCAAATGATGGTTCCCACATGTGTTAGGTGACTCACATGGGCTGCTAATAGCTGATCATTGGAGTGTATATACCAATAGTAGATACATCTAAAAGCTGTGTATTGTACGAGTACGAATACGGGTGCATACGAGTAGAATTGTTGATGAAACTGAACGAGGATGTAATTGTAAGCATTTTTGTTAAGTAGAAGTATTTTGATAAGTGTATTGAAGTCTTTCAATAGTGTATAAATACATATTAAAACACTACATGTATATACATTTTAACTGAGTCGTTAAGTCATCGTTAGTCGTTACATGTAAGTGTTGTTTTGAAACCTTTAGGTTAACGATCTTGTTAAATGTTGTTAACCCAATGTTTATAATATCAAATGAGATTTTAAATTATTATATTATCATGATATTATCATGTATGAATATCTCTTAATATGATATATATACATTAAATGTCTTTACAACGATAATCGCTACATATATGTCTCGTTTAAAAATCATTAAGTTAGTAGTCTTGTTTTTACATATGTAGTTCATTGTTAATATACTTAATGATATGTTTACTTATCATAGTATCATGTTAACTATATATATATATATATCCATATATATGTCATCATATAGTTTTTACAAGTTTTAACGTTCGTGAATCACCGGTCAACTTGGGTGGTCAATTGTCTATATGAAACATATTTCAATTAATCAAGTCTTAACAAGTTTGATTGCTTAACATGTTGGAAACATTTAATAATGTAAATATCAATCTCAATTAATATATATAAACATAGAAAAGTTCGGGTCACTACAGTACCTACCCGTTAAATAAATTTCGTCCCGAAATTTTAAGCTGTTGAAGGTGTTGACGAATCTTCTGGAAATAGATGCGGGTATTTCTTCTTCATCTAATCTTCACGCTCCCAGGTGAACTCGGGTCCTCTACGAGCATTCCATCGAACCTTAACAATTGGTATCTTGTTTTGCTTAAGTCTTTTAACCTCACGATCCATTATTTCGACGGGTTCTTCGATGAATTGAAGTTTTTCGTTGATTTGGATTTCATCTAACGGAATAGTGAGATCTTCTTTAGAAAAACATTTCCTCAAATTCGAGACGTGGAAAGTGTTATGTACAGCCGCGAGTTGTTGAAGTAACTCAAGTCGGTAAGCTACTGGTCTGACACGATCAATAATCTTGAATGGTCCAATATACCTTGGATTTAATTTCCCTCGTTTACCAAATAGAACAACGCCTTTCCAAGGTGCAACTTTAAGCATGACCATCTCTCCAATTTCAAATTCTATATCTTTTCTTTTAATGTCAGCGTAGCTCTTTTGTCGACTTTGGGCGGTTTTCAACCGTTGTTGAATTTGGATGATCTTCTCGGTAGTTTCTTGTATAATCTCCGGACCCGTAATCTGTCTATCCCCCACTTCACTCCAACAAATCGGAGACCTGCATTTTCTACCATAAAGTGCTTCAAACGGCGCCATCTCAATGCTTGAATGGTAGCTGTTGTTGTAGGAAAATTCTGCTAACGGTAGATGTCGATCCCAACTGTTTCTGAAATCAATAACACATGCTCGTAGCATGTCTTCAAGCGTTTGTATCGTCCTTTCGCTCTGCCCATCAGTTTGTGGATGATAGGCAGTACTCATGTCTAGACGAGTTCCTAATGCTTACTGTAATGTCTGCCAGAATCTTGAAATAAATCTGCCATCCCTATCAGAGATAATAGAGATTGGTATTCCATGTCTGGAGACGACTTCCTTCAAATACAGTCGTGCTAACTTCTCCATCTTGTCATCTTCTCTTATTGGCAGGAAGTGTGCTGACTTGGTGAGACGATCAACTATTACCCAAATAGTATCATAACCACTTGCAGTCCTTGGCAATTTAGTAATGAAATCCATGGTAATGTTTTCCCATTTTCATTCCGGGATTTCAGGTTGTTGTAGTAGACCTAATGGTTTCTGATTCTCAGCTTTGACCTTAGAACACATCAAATATTCTCCTACGTATTTAGCAACATCGGCTTTCATACCCGGCCACCAAAAATGTTTCTTGAGATCCTTGTACATCTTTCCCGTTCCAGGATGTATTGAGTATCTGGTTTTATGAGCTTCTCTAAGTACCATTTCTCTCATATCTCCAAATTTTGGTACCCAAATCCTTTCAGCCCTATACCGGGTTCCGTCTTCCCGAATATTAAGATACTTCTCCGATCCTTTGGGTATTTCATCCTTTAAATTTCCCTCTTTTAAAACTCCTTGTTGTGCCTCCTTTATTTGAGTAGTAAGGTTATTATGAATCATTATATTCATAGATTTTACTCGAATGGGTTCTCTGTCCTTCCTGCTCAAGGCATCGGCTACCACATTTGCCTTCCCCGGGTGGTAACGAATCTCAAAGTTGTAATCATTCAACAATTCAATCCACCTACTCTGCCTCATATTCAGTTGTTTCTGATTAAATATGTGTTGAAGACTTTTGTGGTCGGTATATATAATACTTTTGACCCCATATAAGTAGTGCCTCCAAGTCTTTAATGCAAAAACAACCGCGCCTAATTCCAAATCGTGCGTCGTATAATTTTGTTCGTGAATCTTCAATTGTCTAGACGCATAAGCAATCACCTTCGTTCGTTGCATTAATACACAACCGAGACCTTGCTTTGATGCGTCACAATAAATCACAAAATCATCATTCCCTTCAGGCAATGACAATATTGGTGCCGTAGTTAGCTTTTTCTTCAATAACTGAAACGCTTTCTCTTGTTCATCATTCTATTCAAATTTCTTCCCTTTATGCGTTAATGCAGTCAAGGGTTTTGCTATTCTGGAAAAGTCTTGGATGAACCTTCTGTAGTAACCAGCTAGTCCTAAAAACTGGCGTATATGTTTCGGAGTTTTCGGGGTTTCCCACTTTTCAACAGTTTCTATCTTTGCCGGATCCACCTTAATACCTTCTTTGTTCACTATGTGACCGAGGAATTGAACTTATTCCAACCAAAATGCACACTTTGAAGACTTAGCGTACAATTCTTCCTTCCTCAATACTTCTAACACCTTTCTCAAATGTTCACCGTGTTCTTGGTCATTCTTTGAGTAAATAAGTATGTCATCAATGAAAACAATGACAAACTTGTCAAGGTATGGTCCACACACTCAGTTCGTAAGGTCCATGAATACAGCTGGTGCATTAGTTAAATCAAACGGCATGACCATAAACTCGTAATGACCGTAACGTGTTCTGAAAGCAGTCTTTGGAATATCATCTTCTTTCACCCGCATTTGATGATACCCGGAACGTAAGTCAATCTTTGAATAAACAGACGAGCCTTGTAGTTGATCAAATAAGTCGTCGATTCTCGGTAGTGGGTAGCGGTTCTTGATGGTAAGTTTGTTCAACTCTCGGTAGTCGATACACAACCTGAATGTACCATCTTTCTTCTTGACAAACAAAACAGGAGCTCCCCACGGTGATGTGCTTGGTCGAATGAAACCACGCTCTAAAAGTTCTTGTAATTGGCTTTGCAGTTCTTTCATCTCGCTGGGTGCGAGTCTGTAAGGAGCACGAGCTATTGGTGTAGCTCCTGGTACAAGATCTATTTGAAATTCAACGGATCGATGTGGGGGTAATCCCGGTAATTCTTTCGGAAATACATCGGGATATTCTTTTGCAATGGGAACATCATTGATGCTCTTTTCTTCAGTTTGTACTTTCTCGACGTGAGCTAGAACAGCATAGCAACCTTTTCTTATTAGTTTTTGTGCCTTCAAATTACTAATAAGATGTAGCTTCGTGTTGCCCTTTTCTCCGTACACCATTAAGGGTTTTCCTTTTTCTCGTATAATGCGAATTGCATTTTTGTAACAAACGATCTCTGCTTTCACTTCTTTCAACTAGTCCATACCGATTATCACATCAAAACTCCCTAACTCTACTGGTATCAAATCAATCTTAAATGTTTCGCTAACCAGTTTAATTTCTCGATTCCGACATATATTATCTGCTGAAATTAATTTACCATTTACTAATTCGAGTAAAAATTTACTATCCAAAGGCGTCAATGGACAACTTAATTTAGCACAAAAATCTCTACTCATATAGCTTCTATCCGCACCCGAATCAAATAAAACGTATGCAGATTTATTGTCAATAAGAAACGTACCCGTAACAAGCTCCGGGTCTTCCTGTGCCTCTGCCGCATTAATATTGAAAACTCTTTCGTGGCCTTGTACATTCGTGTTCTCCTGGTTCGGGCAATTTCTAATAATGTGGCCCGGTTTTCCATATTTATAACAAACTACATTGGCATAACTTGCTCCGACACTACTTGCTCCGCCATTACTCATTCCGACACCATTTGTTCCTTTCGTTCTATTAACCCCTGGTCCGTAGACCTCACACTTCGCCGCGCTATGACCATTTCCTTTACACTTGTTGCAAAATTTGGTGCAGAACCCCGAGTGATACTTTTCACACCTTTGGCATAGCTGCTTCTGATTGTTGTTGTTGTTGCGGTTATTATTGTTGTTGGGATGATTGTTGTAGTAGTAGTTGTTGTTGTTGTTGTTGTTGTTGTTGTTGTTGGGTCGTTTGTTGTAGTTGCGATTGATGTTGCGATTGTTGGGATAATTGTTGCGATTATTGTTGTAATTACTGTTGTTGTTGTATTGGTGATTCTTATCACCGTTTTCCTCCCACTTTCTTTTGACTTGCTTCACATTGGCCTCTTCAGTAGTTTGTTCTTTAATTCTTTCTTCAATCTGGTTCACGAGTTTGTGAGCCATTCTACATGCCTGTTGTATGGAGGCGGGCTCGTGTGAACTTATATCTTCTTGGATTCTTTCCGGTAATCCTTTCACAAACGCGTCGATCTTCTCTTCCTCATCTTCGAATGCTCCCGGACACAATAGGCACAATTCTGTGAATCGTCTTTCGTACGTGGTAATATCAAATCCTTGGGTTCGTAACCCTCTAAGTTCTGTCTTGAGCTTAATGACCTCGGTTCTGGGACGGTACTTCTCGCTCATCAAGTGCTTGAATGCTGACCACGGTAGTGCGTACGCATCGTCTTGTCCCACTTGCTCTAGATAGGTATTCCACCATGTTAACGCAGAACCTGTGAAGGTATGCATAGCGTACTTCACTTTGTCCTCTTCAGTACACTTAATTATGGCAAACACCGATTCGACCTTCTCGGTCCACCGTTTCAATCCGATCGGTCCTTCGGTTCCATCAAATTCCAAAGGTTTGCAGGCAGTGAATTCTTTGTAGGTGCATCCTACACGATTTCCTGTACTGCTAGATCCAAGGTTATTGTTGGTATGTAGCGCAGCCTGTACTGCGGCTATGTTTGAAGCTATAAAAGTACGGAATTCCTCTTCATTCATATTCACGGTGTGTCGAGTAGTCGGTGCCATTTCCTTCAAATTAGTCAAATGGAACAAGTTAATCATACAGAATATTAAGAGTAGTTAATAGTATTTTGTAGCATAATATGAACTCATTTATAAAAGCTTTTTCTTCATATTAGCATTTTATAAGTTTAAATTCGGGTAGTACCTACCCGTTAAGTTCATACTTAGTAGCTAATATACAATTCAACTACTACAATTCTATATGAAAAACTGATTATAATAATATTTCGCGTTCAAACTTTTATACAATATTTTATAAACTTACAATACCGCTTATTTTACATAAAGCATGAAATATAGCACATAATAACTTTGATACAAGATGGTTGTGAAGATAATTCTAGCTAGTACACAAGTCGTTCAGCAAAGGCAATAAAGACACGTAATTTATACGTCCAGAAACAAGTCATGCATTCTGGTTTTACTAGGATTACTTCCCATCCTTGGTCTTGTGGAACATAACCGTTATGGCCATTGATAAGACAGCGTGTTGTAACGTCGTCAAAGGGACGAGGGTTACGTAATGTCCAACAGTCCCGTAACAATCTAAAAACCTCATTTCTTACCCCAATTACCGACTCCGTCACTTGTGGGAACGTTTTGTTTAATAGTTGTAGCCCGATGTTCTTGTTCTCACTTTGGTGAGAAGTGAACATTACTAATCCGTAAGCATAACATGCTTCTTTATGTTGCATGTTAGCCGCTTTTTCTAAATCACGAAGTCCAATATTCGGATATATTGAGTCAAAATAATTTCTTAACCCATTGCGTAAAATAGCATTTGGGTTCCCCGCAATATATGCGTCAAAGTAAACACATCGTAACTTATGGATTTCCCAATGTGATATCCCCCATCTTTCAAACGAAAGCCTTTTATAAACCAAGGCATTCTTGGAACGTTCTTCGACTGTCTTACAAACTGATCTCGCCTTAAATAGTTGTGCCGAAGAATTCTGACCGACTCTAGACAAGATTTCATCAATCATGTCTCCGGGTAGGTCTCTTAAAATATTGGGTTGTCTATCCATTTTGTTTTTTTATACTGTAAAATAGACAACAGTTAGATTCATAAAAAAAATACTTATTAATACAAGCAATTTTTACATATATCATAAAGCATAAACACACTATATTACATATATTACACCACACAAATACAACTATCTTATTCCGACTCGCTTGTTTCTTCTTCTTCTTCTTCGGTTTTGGTTCGTTTTGCCAAGTTTCTAGGGATATATGATGTTCCCCTAATACTAGCCGTCGTTTTCCACATTGGTTTAGAGGTTCCCGGGTCATTGTTACAACTTAAGGACTTCGGGGGTTGACGATACATATAAAGTTCATCGGGGTTGGAATTAGATTTCTCTATTTTTATGCCCTTTCCCTTATTATTTTCTTTTGCCTTTTTAAATTCAGTTGGGGTAATTTCTATAACATCATCGGAATTCTCGTCGAAATCCGATTCATCAGAGAATTGGTAATCCTCCCAATATTTTGCTTCCTTGGCGGAAACACCATTGACCATAATTAACCTTGGTCGGTTGGTTGAGGATTTTCTTTTACTTAACCGTTTTATTATTTCCCCCACCGGTTCTATTTCTTCATCCGGTTCCGATTCTTCTTCCGGTTCCGATTCTTCTTCCGGTTCCGACTCTTCTTCCGGTTCCTCTTCGGGAACTTGTGAATCAGTCCACGAATCATTCCAATTTATATTTGACTCTTCATTATTATTAGGTGAGTCAATGGGACTTGTTCTAGAGGTAGACATCTATCACATAATATCAAACGCGTTAAGAGATTAATATATCACATAATATTCACATGTTAAAAATATATAGTTTCCAACAAAATTTGAAAAGCAATCATTTTTCAAGTAAACACGGTCGAAGTCCAGACTCACTAATGCATCTTAACAAACTCGATAAGACACACTAATGCAAAATTCTGGTTCTCTAAGACCAACGCTCGGATACCAACTGAAATTTCCCGTTCTTATTGATTAAAAACGTTTCATATTAATTGATTTCGTTGCGAGGTTTTGACCTCTATATGAGACGTTTTTCAAAGACTGCATTCATTTTAAAACAAACCATAACCTTTATTTCATCAATAAAGGTTTAAAAAGCTTTACGTAGATTATCAAATAATGATAATCTAAAATATCCTGTTTACACACAACCATTACATAATGGTTTACAATACAAATATGTTACAACAAAATAAGTTTCTTGAATGCAGTTTTTACACAATATCATACAAGCATGGACTCCAAATCTCGTCCTTATTTAAGTATGCGATAGCGGAAGCTCTTAATAATCACCTGAGAATAAACATGCTTAAAACGTCAACAAAAATGTTGGTGAGTTATAGGTTTAACCTATATATATCAAATCATAATAATAGACCACAAGATTTCATATTTCAATACACATCCCATACATAGAGATAAAAATCATTCATATGGTGAACACCTGGTAACCGACATTAACAAGATGCATATATAAGAATATCCCCATTATTCCGGGACACCCTTCGGATATGATATAAATTTCGAAGTACTAAAGCATCCGGTACTTTGGATGGGGTTTGTTAGGCCCAATAGATCTATCTTTAGGATTCGCGTCAATTAGGGTGTCTGTTCCCTAATTCTTAGATTACCAGACTTAATAAAAAGGGGCATATTCGATTTCGATAATTCAACCATAGAATGTAGTTTCACGTACTTGTGTCTATTTTTTAAGTCATTTATAAAACCTGCATGTATTCTCATCCCAAAAATATTAGATTTTAAAAGTGGGACTATAACTCACTTTCACAGATTTTTACTTCGTCGGGAAGTAAGACTTGGCCACTGGTTGATTCACGAACCTCTAACAATATATACATATATATCAAAGTATGTTCAAAATATATTTACAACACTTTTAATATATTTTGATGTTTTAAGTTTATTAAGTCAGCTGTCCTCGTTAGTAACCTACAACTAGTTGTCCACAGTTAGATGTACAGAAATAAATCGATAAATATTATCTTGAATCAATCCACGATCCAGTGTATACATATCTCAGTATTGATCACAACTCAAACTAGATATATTTTGGAATCAACCTCAACCCTGTATAGCTAACTCCAACATTCACATATAGAGTGTCTATGGTTGTTCCGAAATATATATAGATGTGTCGACATGATAGGTTGAAACATTGTATACGTGTCTATGGTATCTCAAGATTACATAATATACAATACAATTTGATTAAGTTATGGTTGGAATAGATTTGTTACCAATTTTCACGTAGCTAAAATGAGAAAAATTATCCAATCTTGTTTTACCCATAACTTCTTCATTTTAAATCCGTTTTGAGTGAATCAAATTGCTATGGTTTCATATTGAACTCTATTTTATGAATCTAAACAGAAAATGTATAGGTTTATAGTCAGAAAAATAAGTTACAAGTCGTTTTTGTAAAGGTAGTCATTTCAGTCGAAAGAACGACGTCTAGATGACCATTTTAGAAAACATACTTCCACTTTGAGTTTAACCATAATTTTTGGATATAGTTTCATGTTCATAATAAAAATCATTTTCTCAGAATAACATCTTTTAAATCAAAGTTTATCATAGTTTTTAATTAACTAACCCAAAACAGCCCGCGATGTTACTACGACGGCGTAAATCCGGTTTTACGGTGTTTTTCGTGTTTCCAGGTTTTAAATCATTAAGTTAGCATATCATATAGATATAGAACATGTGTTTAGTTAATTTTAAAAGTCAAGTTAGAAGGATTAACTTTTGTTTGAGAACAAGTTTAGAATTAACTAAACTATGTTCTAGTGATTACAAGTTTAAACCTTCGAATAAGATAGCTTTATATGTATGAATCGAATGATGTTATGAACATCATTACTACCTTAAGTTTCTTGGATAAACCTACTGGAAAAGTGAAAAATGGATCTAGCTTCAACGGATCCTTGGATGGCTCGAAGTTCTTGAAGCAGAATCATGACACGAAAACAAGTTCAAGTAAGATCATCACTTGAAATAAGATTGTCATAGTTATAGAAATTGAACCAAAGTTTGAATATGATTATTACCTTGTATTAGAATGATAACCTACTGTAAGAAACAAAGATTTCTTGAGGTTGGATGATCACCTTACAAGATTGGAAGTGAGCTAGCAAACTTGAAAGTATTCTTGATTTTATGTAACTAGAACTTGTAGAATTTATGAAGAACACTTAGAACTTGAAGATAGAAATTGAGAGAGATCAATTAGATGAAGAAAATTGAAGAATGAAAGTGTTTGTAGGTGTTTTTGGTCGTTGGTGTATGGATTAGATATAAAGGATATGTAATTTTGTTTTCTTGTTAATAAGTCATGAATGATTACTCATATTTTTGTAATTTTATGAGATATTTCATGCTAGTTGCCAAATGATGGTTCCCACATGTGTTAGGTGACTCACATGGGCTGCTAAGAGCTGATCATTGGAGTGTATATACCAATAGTACATACATCTAAAAGCTGTGTATTGTACGAGTACGAATACGGGTGCATACGAGTAGAATTGTTGATGAAACTGAACGAGGATGTAATTGTAAGCATTTTTGTTAAGTAGAAGTTTTTTGACAAGTGTATTGAAGTCTTTCAAAAGTGTATAAATACATATTAAAACACTACATGTATTACATTTTAACTGAGTCGTTAAGTCATCGTTAGTCGTTACATGTAAGTGTTGTTTTGAAACCTTTAGGTTAACGATCTTGTTAAATGTTGTTAACCCAATGTTTATAATATCAAATGAGATTTTAAATTATTATATAATCATGATATTATCATGTATGAATATCTCTTAATATGATATAAATGTCTTTACAACGATAATCGTTACATATATGTCTTCTTTAAAAATCATTAAGTTAGTAGTCTTGTTTTTACATATGTAGTTCATTGTTAATATACTTAATGATATGTTTACTTATCATAGTATCATGTTAACTATATATATATCCATATATATGTCATCATATAGTTTTTACAAGTTTTAACGTTCGTGAATCACCGGTCAACTTGGGTGGTCAATTGTGTATATGAAACATATTTCAATTAATCAAGTCTTAACAAGTTTGATTGCTTAACATGTTGGAAACATTTAATCATGTAAATATCAATCTCAATTAATATATATAAACATAGAAAAGTTCGGGTCACTACAAATTGAACACCACTGCAAGAAGAGAGCAGATGCAGATGGCAACAAACATTAAAATATGGAAAATGGATGTAAAGGACCAAATGGCAGTATGAGATATATAAACAATAAGCGGGAAGGAGACCTCATCTTTTCCTTGAAGTCGATAATGGCAGGTATTTCAGCGTTGTTGATAATAAGTGTTGCTGATGTGCTAGAGAGCGAAAGGACACCTGCCAATGAGGGTGTTTAAAATCAGCAACACGTAAGGCAAATAATGAGAATCTACAGTTGTTAACCGTGCAGCATACCATTGAATCCCTTTTTTCACCGCGACAGAACTTAAGATGATGTAGTAATAGGCAGGGGCTACAGCCTGCCTTTTAAGGAAAGAGGCACCTGAAATGTCCCGTTCTTATTGATTAAAAACGTTCCATATTAATTGATTTCGTTGCGAGGTTTTGACCTCTATATGAGACGTTTTTCAAAGACTGCATTCATTTTAAAACAAACCATAACCTTTATTTCATCAATAAAGGTTTAAAAAGCTTTACGTAGATTATCAAATAATGATAATCTAAAATATCCTGTTTACACACGACCATTACATAATGGTTTACAATACAAATATGTTACAACAAAATAAGTTTCTTGAATGCAGTTTTTACACAATATCATACAAGCATGGACTCAAAATCTCGTCCTTATTTAAGTATGCGACAGCGGAAGCTCTTAATAATCACCTGAGAATAAACATGCTTCAAACGTCAACAAAAATGTTGGTGAGTTATAGGTTTAACCTATATATATCAAATCATAATAATAGACCACAAGATTTCATATTTCAATACACATCCCATACATAGAGATAAAAATCATTCATATGGAGAACACCTGGTAACCGACATTAACAAGATGCATATATAAGAATATCCCCATCATTCCGGGACACCCTTCGGATATGATATAAATTTCGAAGTACTAAAGCATCCGGTACTTTGGATGGGGCTTGTTGGGCCCGATAGATCTATCTTTAGGATTCGCGTCAATTAGGGTGTCTGTTCCCTAATTCTTAGATTACCAGACTTAATAAAAAGGGGCATATTCGATTTCGATAATTCAACCATAGAATGTAGTTTCACGTACTTGTGTCTATTTTGTAAATCATTTATAAAACCTGCATGTATTCTCATCCCAAAAATATTAGATTTTAAAAGTGGGACTATAACTCACTTTCACAGATTTTTACTTCGTCGGGAAGTAAGACTTGGCCACTGGTTGATTCACGAACCTATAACAATATATACATATATATCAAAGTATGTTCAAAATATATTTACAACACTTTTAATATATTTTGATGTTTTAAGTTTATTAAGTCAGCTGTCCTCGTTAGTAACCTACAACTAGTTGTCCACAGTTAGATGTACAGAAATAAATCGATAAATATTATCTTGAATCAATCCACGACCCAGTGTATACGTATCTCAGTATTGATCACAACTCAAACTATATATATTTTGGAATCAACCTCAACCCTGTATAGCTAACTCCAACATTCACATATAGAGTGTCTATGGTTGTTCCGAAATATATATAGATGTGTCGACATGATAGGTCGAAACATTGTATACGTGTCTATGGTATCTCAAGATTACATAATATACAATACAAGTTGATTAAGTTATGGATGGAATAGATTTGTTACCAATTTTCACGTAGCTAAAATGAGAAAAATTATCCAATCTTGTTTTACCCATAACTTCTTCATTTTAAATCCGTTTTGAGTGAATCAAATTGCTATGGTTTCATATTGAACTCTATTTTATGAATCTAAACAGAAAAGTATAGGTTTATAGTCGGAAAAATAAGTTACAAGTCGTTTTTGTAAAGGTAGTCATTTCAGTCGAAAGAACGACGTCTAGATGACCATTTTAGAAAACATACTTCCACTTTGAGTTTAATCATAATTTTTGGATATAGTTTCATGTTCATAATAAAAATCATTTTCTCAGAATAACAACTTTAAAATCAAAGTTCATCATAGTTTTTAATTAACTAACCCAAAACAGCCCGCGGTGTTACTACGACGGCGTAAATCCGGTTTTACGGTGTTTTTCGTGTTTCCAGGTTTTAAATCATTAAGTTAGCATATCATATAGATATAGAACATGTGTTTAGTTGATTTTAAAAGTCAAGTTAGAAGGATTAACTTTTGTTTGCGAACAAGTTTAGAATTAACTAAACTATGTTCTAGTGATTACAAGTTTAAACCTTCGAATAAGATAGCTTTATATGTATGAATCGAATGATGTTATGAACATCATTACTACCTTAATTTCCTTGGATAAACCTACTGGAAAAGGGAAAAATGGATCTAGCTTCAATGGATCCTTGGATGGCTCGAAGTTCTTGAAGCAGAATCATGACACGAAAACAAGTTCAAGTAAGATCATCACTTGAAATAAGATTGTTATAGTTATAGAAATTGAACCAAAGTTTGAATATGATTATTACCTTGTATTAGAATGATAACCTACTGTAAGAAACAAAGATTTCTTGAGGTTGGATGATCACCTTACAAGATTGGAAGTGAGCTAGCAAACTTGAAAGTATTCTTGATTTTATGAAACTAGAACTTTTGGAATTTATGAAGAACACTTAGAACTTGAAGATAGAACTTGAGAGAGATCAATTAGATGAAGAAAATTGAAGAATGAAAGTGTTTGTAGGTGTTTTTAGTCGTTGGTGTATGGATTAGATATAAAGGATATGTAATTTTGTTTTCATGTAAATAAGTCATGAATGATTACTCATATTTTTGTAATTTTATGAGATATTTCATGCTAGTTGCCAAATGATGGTTCCCACATGTGTTAGGTGACTCACATGGGCTGCTAAGAGCTGATCATTGGAGTGTATATACCAATAGTACATACATCTAAAAGCTGTGTATTGTACGAGTACGAATACGGGCGCATACGAGTAGAATTGTTGATGAAACTGAACGAGGATGTAATTGTAAGCATTTTTGTTAAGTAGAAGTATTTTGATAAGTGTCTTGAAGTCTTTCAAAAGTGTATGAATACATATTAAAACACTACATGTATATACATTTTAACTGAGTCGTTAAGTCATCGTTAGTCGTTACATGTAAATGTTGTTTTGAAACCTTTAGGTTAACGATCTTGTTAAATGTTGTTAACCCAATGTTTATAATATCAAAAGAGATTTTAAATTATTATATTATCATGATATTATCATGTATGAATATCTCTTAATATGATATATATACATTAAATGTCTTTACAACGATAATCGTTACATATATGTCTCGTTTAAAAATCATTAAGTTAGTAGTCTTGTTTTTACATATGTAGTTCATTGTTAATATACTTAATGATATGTTTACTTATCATAATATAATGTTAACTATATTTATAACCATATATATGTCATCATATAGTTTTTACAAGTTTTAACGTTCGTGAATCACCGGTCAACTTGGGTGGTCAATTGTCTATATGAAACATATTTCAATTAATCAAGTCTTAACAAGTTTGATTGCTTAACATGTTGGAAACATTTAATCATGTAAATATCAATCTCAATTAATATATATAAACATGGAAAAGTTCGGGTCACTACAGTACCTACCCGTTAAATAAATTTCGTCCCGAAATTTTAAGCTGTTGAAGGTGTTGACGAATCTTCTGGAAATAGATGCGGGTATTTCTTCTTCATCTGATCTTCATGCTCCCAGGTGAACTCGGGTCCTCTACGAGCATTCCATCGAACCTTAACAATTGGTATCTTGTTTTGCTTAAGTCTTTTAACCTCACGATCCATTATTTCGACGGGTTCTTCGATGAATTGAAGTTTTTCGTTGATTTGGATTTCATCTAACGGAATAGTGAGATCTTCTTTAGCAAAACATTTCTTCAAATTCGAGACGTGGAAAGTGTTATGTACAGCCGTGAGTTGTTGAGGTAACTCAAGTCGGTAAGCTACTGGTCCGACACGATCAATAATCTTGAATGGTCCAATATACCTTGGATTTAATTTCCCTCGTTTACCAAATCGAACAACGCCTTTCCAAGGTGCAACTTTAAGCATGACCATCTCTCCAATTTCAAATTCTATATCTTTTCTTTTAATATCAGCGTAGCTCTTTTGTCGACTTTGGGCGGTTTTCAACCGTTGTTGAATTTGGATGATCTTCTCGGTAGTTTCTTGTATAATCTCCGGACCCGTAATCTGTCTATCCCCCACTTCACTCCAACAAATCGGAGACCTGCACTTTCTACCATAAAGTGCTTCAAACGGCGCCATCTCAATGCTTGAATGGTAGCTGTTGTTGTAGGAAAATTCTGCTAACGGTAGATGTCGATCCCAACTATTTCCGAAATCAATAACACATGCTCGTAGCATGTCTTCAAGCATTTGTATCGTCCTTTCGCTCTGCCCATCAGTTTGTGGATGATAGGCAGTACTCATGTCTAGACGAGTTCCTAATGCTTGCTGTAATGTCTGCCAGAATCTTGAAATAAATCTGCCATCCCTATCAGAGATAATAGAGATTGGTATTCCATGTCTGGAGATGACTTCCTTCAAATACAGTCGTGCTAACTTCTCCATCTTGTCATCTTCTCTTATTGGCAGGAAGTGTGCTGATTTGGTGAGACGATCAACTATTACCCAAATAGTATCAAAACCACTTGCAGTCCTTGGCAATTTAGTGATGAAATCCATGGTAATGTTTTCCCATTTCCATTCTGGGATTTCGGGTTGTTGAAGTAGACCTGATGGTTTCTGATGCTCAGCTTTGACCTTAGAACACGTCAAACATTCTCCTACGTATTTAGCAACATCGGCTTTCATACCCGGCCACCAAAAATGTTTCTTGAGATCCTTGTACATCTTCCCCGTTCCAGGATGTATTGAGTATCTGGTTTTATGAGCTTCTCTAAGTACCATTTCTCTCATATCTCCAAATTTTGGTACCCAAATCCTTTCAGCCCTATACCGGGTTCCGTCTTCCCGAATATTAAGATGCTTCTCCGATCCTTTGGGTATTTCATCCTTTAAATTTCCCTCTTTTAAAACTCCTTGTTGCGCCTCCTTTATTTGAGTAGTAATGTTATTATGAATCATTATATTCATAGATTTTACTCGAATGGGTTCTCTGTCCTTCCTGCTCAAGGCATCGGCTACCACATTTGCCTTCCCCGGGTGGTAACGAATCTCAAAGTCGTAATCATTCAATAATTCAATCCACCTACGCTGCCTCATATTCAGTTGTTTCTGATTAAATATGTGTTGAAGACTTTTGTGGTCGGTATATATAATACTTTTGACCCCATATAAGTAGTGCCTCCAAGTCTTTAATGCAAAAACAACCGCGCCTAATTCCAAATCATGCGTCGTATAATTTTGTTCGTGAATCTTCAATTGTCTAGACGCATAAGCAATCACCTTCGTTCGTTGCATTAATACATAACCGAGACCTTGCTTTGATGCGTCACAATAAATCACAAAATCATCATTCCCTTCAGGCAATGACAATATAGGTGCCGTAGTTAGCTTTTTCTTCAATAACTGAAACGCTTTCTCTTGTTCATCATTCCATTCAAATTTCTTCCCTTTATGCGTTAATGCAGTCAAGGGTTTTGCTATTCTGGAAAAGTCTTGGATGAACCTTCTGTAGTAACCAGCTAGTCCTAAAAATTGGCGTATGTGTTTCGGAGTTTTCGGGGTTTCCCACTTTTCAACAGTTTCTATCTTTGCCGGATCCACCTTAATACCTTCTTTGTTCACTATGTGACCGAGGAATTGAACTTCTTCCAACCAAAATGCACACTTTGAAAACTTAGCGTACAATTCTTCCTTCCTCAATACTTCTAACACCTTTCTCAAATGTTCACCGTGTTCTTGGTCATTCTTTGAGTAAATAAGTATGTCATCAATGAAAACAATGACAAACTTGTCAAGGTATGGTCCACACACTCGGTTCATAAGGTCCATGAACACAGCTGGTGCATTAGTTAAACCAAACGGCATGACCATAAACTCATAATGACTGTAACGTGTTCTGAAAGCAGTCTTTGGAATATCATCTTCTTTCACCCGCATTTGATGATACCCGGAACGTAAGTCAATATTTGAATAAACAGACGAGCCTTGTAGTTGATCAAATAAGTCGTCGATTCTAGGTAGTGGGTAGCGGTTCTTGATGGTAAGTTTGTTCAACTCTCGGTAGTCGATACACAACCTGAATGTACCATCTTTCTTCTTGACAAACAAAACAGGAGCTCCCCACGGTGATGTGCTTGGTCGAATGAAACCACGCTCTAAAAGTTCTTGTAATTGGCTTTGCAGTTCTTTCATCTCGCTGGGTGCGAGTCTGTAAGGAGCACGAGCTATTGGTGCAGCTCCTGGTACAAGATCTATTTGAAATTCAACGGATCGATGTGGGGGTAGTCCCGGTAATTCTTTCGGAAATACATCGGGAAATTCTTTTGCGACGGGAACATCATTGATGCTCTTTTCTTCAGTTTGTACTTTCTCGACGTGTGCTAGAACAGCATAGCAACCTTTTCTTATTAGTTTTTGTGCCTTCAAATTACTAATAAGATGTAGCTTCGTGTTGCCCTTTTCTCCGTACACCATTAAGCGTTTTCCTTTTTCTCGTATAATGCGAATTGCATTTTTGTAACAAACGATCTCTGCTTTCACTTCTTTCAACCAGTCCATACCGATTATCACATCAAAACTCCCTAACTCTACTGGTATCAAGTCAATCTTAAATGTTTCGCTAACCAGTTTAATTTCTCGATTCCGACATATATTATCTGCTGAAATTAATTTACCATTTGCTAATTCGAGTAAAAATTTACTATCCAAAGGCGTCAATGGACAACTTAATTTAGCACAAAAATCTCTACTCATATAGCTTCTATCCGCACCCGAATCAAATAAAACGTAAGCAGATTTATTGTCAATAAGAAACGTACCCGTAACAAGCTCCGGGTCTTCTTGTGCCTCTGCCGCATTAATATTGAAAACTCTTCCGCGGCCTTGTCCATTCGTGTTCTCCTGGTTCGGGCAATTTCTAATAATGTGGCCCGGTTTTCCACATTTATAACAAACTACATTGGCATAACTTGCTACGACACTACTTGCTCCGCCATTACTCGTTCCGACACCATTTGTTCCTTTCGTTCTATTAACCCCTGGTCCGTAGACCTCACACTTCGCCGCGCTATGACCATTTCTTTTACACTTGTTGCAAAATTTGGTGCAGAACCCCGAGTGATTCTTTTCACACCTTTGGCATAGCTGCTTCTGATTGTTGTTGTTGTTGCGGTTATTATTGTTGTTGGGATGATTGTTGTAGTTGTTGTTGTTGTTGTTGTTGTTGTTGTTGTTGTTGTTGTTGTTGTTGTTGTTGTTGTTGTTGTTGTTGTTGGGCCGTTTGTTGTAGTTGCGATTGTTGGGATAATTGTTGCGATTATTGTTGTAATTGCTGTTGTTGTTGTATTGGTGATTCTTATCACCGTTTTCCTCCCACTTTCTTTTGACTTGCTTCACATTGGCCTCTTCAGCAGTCTGTTCTTTAATTCTTTCTTCAATCTAGTTCACTAGTTTGTGAGCCATTCTACATGCCTGTTGTATGGAGGCGGGCTCGTGTGAACTTATATCTTCTTGGATTCTTTCCGGTAATCCTTTCACAAACGCGTCGATCTTCTCTTCCTCATCTTCGAATGCTCCCGGACACAATAGGCACAATTCTGTGAATCGTCTTTCGTACGTGGTAATATCAAATCCTTGGGTTCGTAACCCTCTAAGTTCTGTCTTGAGCTTATTGACCTCGGTTCTGGGACGGTACTTCTCGTTCATCAAGTGCTTGAATACTGACCACGGTAGTGCGTACGCATCGTCTTGTCCCACTTGCTCTAGATAGGTATTCCACCATGTTAACGCAGAACCTGTGAAGGTATGCGTAGCGTACTTCACTTTGTCCTCTTCAGTACACTTACTTATGGCAAACACCGATTCGACCTTCTCGGTCCACCGTTCAATCCGATCGGTCCTTCGGTTCCATCAAATTCCAAAGGTTTGCAGGCAGTGAATTCTTTGTAGGTGCATCCTACACGATTTCCTGTACTGCTAGATCCAAGGTTATTGTTGGTATGTAGCGCAGCCTGTACTGCGGCTATGTTTGAAGCTAGAAAAGTACGGAATTCCTCTTCATTCATATTCACGGTGTGTCGAGTAGTCGGTGCCATTTCCTTCAAAATAGTCAAATGGAACAAGTTAATCATACAGAATATTAAGAGTAGTTAATAGTATTTCGTAGCATAATATGAACTCATTTATAAAAGCTTTTTCTTCATATTAGCGTTTTATAAGTTTAAATTCGGGTAGTACCTACCCGTTAAGTTCATACTTAGTAGCTAATATACAATTCAACTACTACAATTCTATATGAAAAACTGATTATAATAATATTTCGCGTTCAAACTTTTACACAATATTTTACAAACTTACAATACCGCTTATTTTACATATAGCATGAAATATAGCACACAATAAATTTGATACAAGATGGTTGTGAAGATAATTCTAGCTAGTATACAAGTCGTTCAGCAAAGGCAATAAAGACACGTAATTCATACGTCCAGAAACAAGTCATGCATTCTGGTTTTACTAGGATTACTTCCCATCCTTGGTCTTGTGGAACATAACCGTTATGGCCGTTGATAAGACAGCGTGTTGTAACGTCGTCAAAGGGACGAGGGTTACGTAATGTCCAACAGTCCCGTAACAATCTAAAAACCTCATTTCTTACCCCAATTACCGACTCCGTCACTTGTGGAAACGTTTTGTTTAATAGTTGTAGCCCGATGTTCTTGTTCTCACTTTGGTGAGAAGCGAACATTACTAATCCGTAAGCATAACATGCTTCTTTATGTTGCATGTTAGCCGCTTTTTCTAAATCACGAAGTCCAATATTCGGATATATTGAGTCAAAATAATTTCTTAACCCGTTGCGTAAAATAGCATTTGGGTTCCCCGCAATATATGTGTCAAAGTAAACACATCGTAACTTATGGGTTTCACAATGTGATATTCCCCATCTTTCAAACGAAAGTCTCTTATAAACCAAGACATTCTTGGAACGTTCTTCGAATGTCTTACAAACTGATCTCGCCTTAAATAGTTGTGCCGAGGAATTCTGACCGACTCTAGACAAGATTTCATCAATCATGTCTCCGGGTAGGTCTCTTAAAATATTGGATTGTCTATCCATTTTGTGTTTTTATACTGTAAAATAGACAAGAGTTAGATTCATAAAAAAAATACTTATTAATACAAGCAATTTTTACATATATCATAAAGCATAAGCACACTATATTACATATATTACACCACACGAATACAACTATCTTATTCCGACTCGCTCGTTTCTTCTTCTTCGGTTTTGGTTCGTTTTGCCAGGTTTCTAGGGATATATGATGTTCCCCTAATACGAGCCGTAATTTTCCACATTGGTTTAGAAAAACCTGGTGGTTTAGAGGTTCCCGGGTCATTGTTACAACTTAAGGACTTCGGGGGTTGACGATACATATAAAGTTCATCGGGGTTGGAATTAGATTTCTCTATTTTTATGCCCTTTCCCTTATTATTTTCTTTTGCCTTTTTAAATTCAGTTGGGGTAATTTCTATAACATCATCGAAATTCTCGTCGGAATCCGATTCATCGGAGAATTGGTAATCCTCCCAATATTTTGCTTCCTTGGCGGAAACACCATTGACCATAATTAACCTTGGTCGGTTGGTTGAGGATTTTCTTTTACTTAACCGTTTTATTATTTCCCCCACCGGTTCTATTTCGTCATCCGGTTCCGATTCTTCTTCCGGTTCCGACTCTTCTTCCGGTTCCGACTCTTCTTCCGGTTCCTCTTCGGGAACTTGTGAATCAGTCCACGAATCATTCCAATTTACATTTGACTCTTCATTATTATTAGGTGAGTCAATGGGACTTGTTCTAGAGGTAGACATCAATCACATAATATCAAACGCGTTAAGAGATTAATATATCACATAATATTCACATGTTAAAAATATATAGTTTCCAACAAAATTTGTTAAGCAATCATTTTTCAACTAAACACGGTCGAAGTCCAGACTCACTAATGCATCCTAACAAACTCGATAAGACACACTAATGCAAAATTCTGGTTCTCTAAGACCAACGCTCTGATACCAACTGAAATGTCCCGTTCTTATTGATTAAAAACGTTCCATATTAATTGATTTCGTTGCGAGGTTTTGACCTCTATATGAGACGTTTTTCAAAGACTGCATTCATTTTAAAACAAACCATAACCTTTATTTCATCAATAAAGGTTTAAAAAGCTTTACGTAGATTATCAAATAATGATAATCTAAAATATCATGTTTACACACGACCATTACATAATGGTTTACAATACAAATATGTTACAACAAAATAAGTTTCTTGAATGCAGTTTTTACACAATATCATACAAGCATGGACTCCAAATCTCGTCCTTATTTAAGTATGCGACAGCGGAAGCTCTTAATAATCACCTGAGAATAAACATGCTTCAAACGTCAACAAAAATGTTGGTGAGTTATAGGTTTAACCTATATATATCAAATCATAATAATAGACCACAAGATTTCATATTTCAATACACATCCCATACATAGAGATAAAAATCATTCATATGGAGAACACCTGGTAACCGACATTAACAAGATGCATATATAAGAATATCCCCATCATTCCGGGACACCCTTCGGATATGATATAAATTTCGAAGTACTAAAGCATCCGGTACTTTGGATGGGGCTTGTTGGGCCCGATAGATCTATCTTTAGGATTCGCGTCAATTAGGGTGTCTGTTCCCTAATTCTTAGATTACCAGACTTAATAAAAAGGGGCATATTCGATTTCGATAATTCAACCATAGAATGTAGTTTCACGTACTTGTGTCTATTTTGTAAATCATTTATAAAACCTGCATGTATTCTCATCCCAAAAATATTAGATTTTAAAAGTGGGACTATAACTCACTTTCACAGATTTTTACTTCGTCGGGAAGTAAGACTTGGCCACTGGTTGATTCACGAACCTATAACAATATATACATATATATCAAAGTATGTTCAAAATATATTTACAACACTTTTAATATATTTTGATGTTTTAAGTTTATTAAGTCAGCTGTCCTCGTTAGTAACCTACAACTAGTTGTCCACAGTTAGATGTACAGAAATAAATCGATAAATATTATCTTGAATCAATCCACGACCCAGTGTATACGTATCTCAGTATTGATCACAACTCAAACTATATATATTTTGGAATCAACCTCAACCCTGTATAGCTAACTCCAACATTCACATATAGAGTGTCTATGGTTGTTCCGAAATATATATAGATGTGTCGACATGATAGGTCGAAACATTGTATACGTGTCTATGGTATCTCAAGATTACATAATATACAATACAAGTTGATTAAGTTATGGTTGGAATAGATTTGTTACCAATTTTCACGTAGCTAAAATGAGAAAAATTATCCAATCTTGTTTTACCCATAACTTCTTCATTTTAAATCCGTTTTGAGTGAATCAAATTGCTATGGTTTCATATTGAACTCTATTTTATGAATCTAAACAGAAAAGTATAGGTTTATAGTCGGAAAAATAAGTTACAAGTCGTTTTTGTAAAGGTAGTCATTTCAGTCGAAAGAACGACGTCTAGATGACCATTTTAGAAAACATACTTCCACTTTGAGTTTAATCATAATTTTTGGATATAGTTTCATGTTCATAATAAAAATCATTTTCTCAGAATAACAACTTTAAAATCAAAGTTCATCATAGTTTTTAATTAACTAACCCAAAACAGCCCGCGGTGTTACTACGACGGCGTAAATCCGGTTTTACGGTGTTTTTCGTGTTTCCAGGTTTTAAATCATTAAGTTAGCATATCATATAGATATTGAACATGTGTTTAGTTGATTTTAAAAGTCAAGTTAGAAGGATTAACTTTTGTTTGCGAACAAGTTTAGAATTAACTAAACTATGTTCTAGTGATTACAAGTTTAAACCTTCGAATAAGATAGCTTTATATGTATGAATCGAATGATGTTATGAACATCATTACTACCTTAATTTCCTTGGATAAACCTACTGGAAAAGGGAAAAATGGATCTAGCTTCAATGGATCCTTGGATGGCTCCAAGTTCTTGAAGCAGAATCATGACACGAAAACAAGTTCAAGTAAGATCATCACTTGAAATAAGATTGTTATAGTTATAGAAATTGAACCAAAGTTTGAATATGATTATTACCTTGTATTAGAATGATAACCTACTGTAAGAAACAAAGATTTCTTGAGGTTGGATGATCACCTTACAAGATTGGAAGTGAGCTAGCAAACTTGAAAGTATTCTTGATTTTATGAAACTAGAACTTTTGGAATTTATGAAGAACACTTAGAACTTGAAGATAGAACTTGAGAGAGATCAATTAGATGAAGAAAATTGAAGAATGAAAGTGTTTGTAGGTGTTTTTAGTCGTTGGTGTATGGATTAGATATAAAGGATATGTAATTTTGTTTTCATGTAAATAAGTCATGAATGATTACTCATATTTTTGTAATTTTATGAGATATTTCATGCTAGTTGCCAAATGATGGTTCCCACATGTGTTAGGTGACTCACATGGGCTGCTAAGAGCTGATCATTGGAGTGTATATACCAATAGTACATACATCTAAAAGCTGTGTATTGTACGAGTACGAATACGGGCGCATACGAGTAGAATTGTTGATGAAACTGAACGAGGATGTAATTGTAAGCATTTTTGTTAAGTAGAAGTATTTTGATAAGTGTCTTGAAGTCTTTCAAAAGTGTATGAATACATATTAAAACACTACATGTATATACATTTTAACTGAGTCGTTAAGTCATCGTTAGTCGTTACATGTAAATGTTGTTTTGAAACCTTTAGGTTAACGATCTTGTTAAATGTTGTTAACCCAATGTTTATAATATCAAAAGAGATTTTAAATTATTATATTATCATGATATTATCATGTATGAATATCTCTTAATATGATATATATACATTAAATGTCTTTACAACGATAATCGTTACATATATGTCTCGTTTAAAAATCATTAAGTTAGTAGTCTTGTTTTTACATATGTAGTTCATTGTTAATATACTTAATGATATGTTTACTTATCATAATATAATGTTAACTATATTTATAACCATATATATGTCATCATATAGTTTTTACAAGTTTTAACGTTCGTGAATCACCGGTCAACTTGGGTGGTCAATTGTCTATATGAAACATATTTCAATTAATCAAGTCTTAACAAGTTTGATTGCTTAACATGTTGGAAACATTTAATCATGTAAATATCAATCTCAATTAATATATATAAACATGGAAAAGTTCGGGTCACTACAGCACCCAAGTCGCCCCATAGTGTTGTCCGTATCGTTTTACCCCTGCACACAAAAAACAGGTCATCACACAAACTACAACAAACACAGGTATGCATAAAACTGAAATGTACGTAAACATTTAAATGAGATATGTAACGCTCATTCACCAGGTCAAACTCAACAATCTCTTTGGCCGATTCCCGTGGGTGGGGTTTAGTGACATTCACAGCATAGCCGACCACATCTAACAAAATAATGAGATAGGTCAAAGCAATCAGACAATGCAAATAAATAAGAGATTAAGGTGCAGAAAATAATACCAAAGAAAAATTTTCCCAAAGTTGGTTTCAAGTCTTCGATTTGAATACATTGGAAGGGATAACAGATGAACGGGCTTGTGTCAACATTTGGCTGTTTCCTCAACAATGTGGACCCAGTGAGCTCAATCATCAGGGCTTTGTCCTTGAGAATATGGTAGTCATCTCTATTAGATATGAAGTCAAAGTTGGTTAGCAAGTAAACAAATTTGTCCTTAAGGCATGGGATGAAGTGGTGCGCCACATTAGTTTTAGCAGTTAATTGTATGACATTCCCCTGAGTTATATGTTTGAGCAACATCATACACATAAGAAGAAATTGCACAATTAATACAATCGACAAATAATAATAACGAAACCTATTCAAACAATATTGACCTAACATCATCTTTGATATGCGTTATTACAAAGTGAGTTTAGATTTGTATACCTGCTCATCTGAAGCTATGAATTCGGTCCCCAAATACCTGCCATAAATTGTATGTGTATCCCAACTTCTGCAGATCATGACCTGCACCTGTGATTGCTTGCTTAATTCAAGCTCATTGAGAAAGACATATGTTTTCCTGTCAACAGCAGATATGGAGGGTGTCTTGTTCTGAGCCATTGCAATATAATTTGATGTTTTGGTTGATACACATAACAATAACGCAGATCACTTGAATTTATAAGCATCAATGCATGCAGCATATACGGAATCCGAAACATCCCTCTAATTGGGTGATTGAATTCAAATGTAAGTTACAAAATTGAAAACTTTTCTTGCAGGCTGGAATATGAAGGTGAAGGTAATCAATTGAATTTCATGAATACCAATTTAGTTGCAGTTTAAACCGAGCAATTAAAGATCCAGTTATTGGGTAAATTGAAAAGTTTCATCACAGTAGTTACCTACATCCACAAACAGAGGGAGAATGGGAGAAAGTGATAGTAACGTGCGGGAACAGGCGATGGGAATTAGGGTTGGGGTGGGTTGCGACGTTAGTAAAGGGAAGGGAGATGGACGATTGAATTAAGGAGGTTACGCGGTTACCTAACTTCTTAAATCTGGTATTCAGGCTGGATAAAGTAAGTGGACCCACTCCATGCCGATGCGTGAGTATTAATGAATTGAGTGGGTTTTAATAATTTTTTTTTTACATTATTACGTATAAAATGTTTTTTTAAAAGAACATACACTTTGTTTGCTTTTAAATGAATAAATTACAAATTTTTATTTGGCTCATTTATGAAGATGGGAGTCAGTTTATATATATATATATATATATATATATATATATATATATATATATATATATATATATATATATATATATATATATATATATATATATATATATATATATATATATATATATATATAGTGGTAGGATCAATAGGGAAGTAACCATTTGGGGGGAAGCGGGGGGAAGCAATTTTTTTTTTTTCGTTTTTTGAAAAAACTTTGTTCACGAACATTATAGATTGGATGAAAATAAGAATATTTAGAAAAGACACTTTGTGATGAATGTTATTATTTTGGTGGGAAAACGCTCGAAGAAGTAATATATAACAATTATCGTGTTTTTCGAGCGTATGTTGAGATTTTAGACATTAGGGTTTAGATATTAGGGTTTATAGGGTTTAGATATTAGGGTTTAGAAATTTAGGGTTTAGGGTTTAGATTTAGGGTTTAGATTGAGTTTTTAACACGAACGGTTTATAGCCCAAAACACCAAACCCTAAACCCTAAACCCTAAACTCTAAATCGAGCTAAATTTTACTTCACAAAACATGAAGAAAAAAAAACGTTAACATTCTTCACGAACAATATTATCTTGAATGTTATTTTTGTCGAGCGTTTTCTCGCCAAAATAATAACATTCATCACGAAGTATCTTTTCTAAATGTTCTTATTTTCATCCAATCTATAATGTTCGTGAACAAAGTTTTTTCAAAAAATGAAAAAAAAATAAAAATTTTGCTTCCCCCCGATTGGTTACTTCCCCATTGATCCTGCCCCTATATATATATATATATATATATATATATATATATATATATATATATATATATATATATATATATATATATATATATATATATATATATATATATATATATATAGGGGCAGGATCAATGGGGAAGTAACCAATCAGGGGGAAGCAAAAAAAAAATCGTTTTTTTGGAATTTTTTCCCGGCATCAAGATCACACGAAAATATGAACATTTAGAAGAGACACTTCGTGATGAATGTTATTATTTAGGCGAGAAAACGTTTGAAAAAAATAACATTCAAAATAATATTGTTCGTAAAGAATATGAACGTTTTTTTTTTTATGTTTTGTGAAGTAAAATTTAGCCCGATTTAAAGTTTAGGGTTTAGGGTTTAGGGTTTAGTGTTTTGGGTTTATGGACTAAACCGTTCGTGTTAAAAACTCAATCTAAATCCTAAATCTAAACCCTAAACCCTAATATCTAAACCCTATAAACCCTAATATTTAAACCCTAATATCTAAACCCCAATAGCTAAAACTTCAACATACGCTCCAAAAACACGATAATTGTTATATATTACTTCTTCGAGCGTTTTCTCGTCAAAATAAAAACATTTATCACAAAGTGTCTCTACTAAATGTTCATATATTCATCCCATCTATAATGTTCGTGAACAAAGTTTTTTCAAAAAACGAAAAAAAAAAGTTTTTGCTTCCTCCCGCTTCCTCCTGATTGGTTACTTCCCTCTTGATATATATATATATATATATATATATATATATATATATATATATATATATATATATATATATATATATATATATATATATATGAGGAATATTCATTTGAGTCCATAAATTAAGTTGAGATTCAAGGGACCAATGAGAGCGCGACACGTGTCGCGAAAATCACATGTGATTGAAAAAAATTCAAAACTTTTTTTTTGAAAAAAAAAATTTCAAATTTTTTTTTCGAAATTTTAAAAAAAAAAAAAAATTTTAAATTTTTTTTTTTTACAATCACATGTGATTTACCTGCACAATTACATGTGATTGGATTTGCCATGCATAATCATATGTGATTGGGTTTACAATCACATGTGATTGACATGCATAATCACATATGATTTTTTTAAAAAAAAAATTTCGAAAAAAAAATTTTCGGAAAAAAAATTTGAAAAAAAAAATTTTCGAAAAAAAAATTTAAAAAAAAAAATTTCGAATTTTTTTTTTTCAATCACATGTGATTTTCGCGTCACATGTCGCCATCTCATTGGTCCCTTTGTTTTCAAGCTAATTTATGGATGCAAGTGATTACAACTCATATATATATATATATATATATATATATATATATATATATATATATATATATATATATATATATATATATATATATATATATTACTTGGCACATCTTAATTTGGCGTTGACTCGTGTTATTATTGTATTGCGCAGTGACATCATATTTTCGAACGAACTGTCTTTTTAATGTTTTTAATATATTTTTATTAAGCATATGTACCATCCCTATTTGTGAATGATAAATTCAATGTATATACTTAACCTATAAATAATTTCGTACAACTTAATGTCACACTACGATAAATCATGTAATTTTATACATTCAGACCCATACTACAGTTATTGTGGATTGTAAATAATTTATTTAATTAATTAATTCAATAGGTTAAAAGATAAAATCTTATATAATAAAATTTACTCTTCCGACTTTATAATATATTATTATCTTGTCTAGTTTGTCTTTTCATTCAGGGGGATGATTCTCACACACACTTTTTTAATCCTCACACACCAATTTAAAGAAATGGAGTATTATTAGAAGAGTAAAAGGTTAAAATAGATGTGTGAGAATCAAAAAATTGTGTGTTAGAATCATCCCCTTTCATTAAATGAAATATTTCTTGTTTATTGTTTTCTGGACTAAATACCTCTTAATTTGAGCACAATTTTTTTCTTTTTAATTAACACAAGTACATTATATTTTAATTATTATATAAATCTATAAAGTTTATTATCTAGTTTATGTAATGTTTTATAAATGTATTATTTTTATTTCAAGTATTTTTTTTTCGAATTTAGTAGTTTGTATTTTTTTAATATTAAATTATTATTATTATTTATTAAATAATTTAATTTTATATAATAAAATGTAAAAAGAAAAAATATGTGAACCCTACAAATGTTTGACACGGAAATTTTGACATTATGTGTTTATGAAGGTCAAATAGTGACATTGTCACGTCACGACCTCACATGTAGTTTTCACTTTTTGGCTAAAAATGCAATATTTGCTTAATAGCAGTCTTAAAAAGTAATTATTAAAATAACTGACATTTATAATGTTACATTTTCAATAATAAACCGGTAAAGTTGGAACTTCAGTGGTTTTATGTGATTATTCAGAGTAGGGAACAATATTTTTGTAGATAAATAAAAATAGTATGCTGAACAATTTTTTTTGGAACGAGGAGTAATATCTTTCTTTTTTAATTAGTGTTTTTGGGATGTGATGTTGTTCTTCTTCTATCAAAAGTTCATTTTCTTCTATCAAAAGTTCATTTTCTATTATCTAATCATGAGATGTTTGTTATAAAGATATATTCAAATATTCAATTAATAATATACATATACAAACAAACACCAACATACATATATCAAGTAGGCGTGTATGCCCACCCACTACGGATAAACTTAACTGAAGTTAAAATTCCATGATTGTGAAGCTATGAGCTTGTGGTTGATGAATGCTCTTTGTTTGAGAGAACGATACACAAAGATGTTTTGTGATCTGTCACTGATCATTCAATTTTTGTTCACGTTTCTAGTCTCAACAAGAAGAAAGTACGAAATTTTATCGAGTAACGGGAAATGGTGGCCTTTCGGAAGAGGATAGACTTCGGTCCAACCTTTCGGGAGGAATGTGGCATAATATTATTGTTGCAGGTACTTCCATTGAAAACCATGGCGTAGCTTACAAAAAATCCTTTGTTCGAGTGATTGGGGATGGCTCATCAACGTCCTTTTGGAATGATATAAGGCTTGGAGACTACATGCTGAAAGACGAATTCTATAGATTGTGGAGACTTGAATCTGAAAACAATTGCAAAATTAGTGACAGAATCGCATGGAGTGGGGATCGGTTTGAATACAACTGGAAGTGGATCAGAAGTCCAACGAGAAGAGAAGTAGGTGATCTCGATCAGTTAATTTGCTTGCTGGAAAATTTCGAGCTTAAAACAGGTACAAATGATCGCTGGAAGTGGAATTTATCGAGTAACGGGAATTTCAATACAAATATACTTACAAAAGCAATCGAGGAGGCGAGACTTGTGAACCAAACTGTTCAACCGGAAACATTAAGAAATAATTTGGTACCAAAAAAGTTGAAATCTTCACGTGGAGCTAAACTTCGACGGCTACCGGTAAGATTAGAGCTAGATAAACGGGGTGTTGATCTCCATTCCACCCATTGTCCGTTGTGCGATGACGACGTGGAATCAGTTGAACATAGTTTAATTCTATGTAAGCATGCTTTCGAGGTTTGGGAAAAGGTTTTCAAATGGTGGGGTGTATATAATGTCACAAATTTATGCATTAGTGATGCTTTCATGGGAAACCTCAACCAAACGCTTTCACCCTCGGTGAGTAAAATTTGGCAAGCCGTTGAGTGGACGTGTGGTTATTTAATTTGGAAGAATAGAAACTCTAACGTGTTAAAAAATAAATCGTGGAATGGTCATGTGGCGCTCAACGAAATCCAAATTAAAAGTTATGAATGGATCGCGAGGAGAATGAAGAACAAAAAAATAGAATGGACGAAATGGATTTCGGATCCAAGATCCTCTCTGTAGGAGGCATGGTTAATCCCTTAGTAGTGTTGCTGTTATTGTGTGCTTGTTGGTCCCATATTGTTTTTATTTTGGTTTGCAATGTGGGCATTTGTCTGTATGTTCATGGGACTAGCCAATTTCGTAGTATGCATATATGTTCAGGTTAGTGTCCTGTTTATAGTTGTATATTTTTGGGGTGGGCTTGCCCACTCTGTACAGTTGCTCTTGGGCCAAATTTCTTGGCTTGTTTTATAATAAATTTTTGTCTTTTCGAAAAAAAAAGTACGAAATTTTATTGAAAGGGATTTAAACATAAAACCTTAACTAGCTAGATATAGAACGTTTGATTGATTCTAATATTGGTCAATAGGATGTACAATCTTTTGGTGGAACATATTGAGGCGTAACGTCGAAATTGGCAGTGGCACAGCGACAAATTTATGATTGAAATGACCAATATTATCTATCCTGATTCGACATTATCAATATATTGATTTCTCCAATAATTATATACCAGATTTCTTTGAATGGTAGCACTTACAAAGAAGACATAATTTGAGAATTTAATATATTATAATGCAAAAATCATATTATACTACACTAAAATCAGGGGCGGATTTGAAGACGTGCAACACGTGCGCTCGCACAGGACCCATAATTCAAAAGGGCCTATAATCCAACAATATGTGGTACTTATGAAAAATATTGTTATGATTGATGCTGGTATTTAATCTAATTTTTCTAGTATTACTTGTGACGACCCGGAAATTTTCGAACAAATTTAAACTTTAATCTTTATATGTTTCCGACACAATAAGCAAAGTTTGTTAACTTAAAATTCAAGAATCTTAAACTGTGTTCATACATTCATTTAACCTCGACCAAACTTCGACGATTCACGAACCATTAGATAAACGGATACAAATATATATGTATATGTGTATATATTATAGCTTGAAAACATTAACAAAGTATTAGACGTATAATACTTTACATAAACGTATTTGTTTCAAAATATATTCAAATAATTATCGATAGAATTAGAAGATGATATCAAATGATTGATTTATCAGATACATTGAATTATGATTACGAGTCTCTGTTAAGAGGTCCATTTTGATTTAGAAAACCTTTCCTTTTTAACGATATTAGGAATAAATGGTAAAGTGATCTTCGAGTAAGGACAAAGTGTCAAGTAGCGAGAGCAAGTCAGATTGGTGAAAATTTCTGTTAAATTCCAATATATGCCTTACAATAATTGTCTCGTGACTTTTGATAAGATAAATTAATTAACCTTCATATTAGGTATTGTGAAAGTGAAATTAGGGAATATAGGTAAATTAGAAAATAGATATTGACAAGTTAAATAGATCGATATTTTACATTAAAATGATTCCTTACGTTTGATTTTGTCTTTAGACTTAATCCTACGAGTCATGATTAAACTAGAAGTTAAAACCTTGAAACCTGATATGATTCATATATGATTTTACGTTCATAAACGAAAACGTCATTTCGATATAATTGACTTTTTAAGAACGTCTTATGACATAACAACTTCTTCTATTATAACCTTTGTAATAAAATGATTTGGAATATAAAGTAATTGGAATATTAAAATGTCTTTGTAAACATTTTTATATAAATAAAGTATATCAATTTTAAACTTTAAAAATACAAATGTTACGAAATAATATTTCTTATTACTTAAACGATTTCAAGATATATAAATTTGAATATTATTAGTTTTGAAAAACTATATATTATATATTGTCCCAAATTTATATTTCGAAATGAAAATATAAAAAAATATATATTTTAACTTAGTCATAAAACGTCCTGATTTAAAATAATATATTTTGATAAACAACGAGTCACTGATTTATAGAAGCAAATGACCACAACGCTCAATTTTATAAATTACATTTTTTATAAGGTAATTTATTGATGAGTAAGTCAAATTATTAATAAGGGTACACGTCGTGTAACGTAAAAGGCTAGTTATCTAAACGTACGAAAGTGCGTTCGAAAAACCGAAAGTGGTACATAAGTCGAGTGACAACATACGACTCATTGGAATTAAAATTACAAATTAACTATGCACGAGAATATAATATAATATTTTATTAATTCTAACGAATAAATATATTATATATTAAATAATATATAAATATAACATATGTTACAAATAAATCGTCGGTAGAAGAAAGAATGCGTTTGAGCTGTAAAGTTGTTGCCATGCGATCGCATGGCTATAAAGGAGAGACACCATGCGATCGCATGGTGTGTTTGGTGAGCTCCCATTTCCTTTAAAACGCGTTTTTAGTCCGGATGGAATTCATTCTATCTATCTCTCGATCTCACACATATACGGAGTATATATTATATATTATATATTATTATTAATTATTAAGATTATTATTATTAATCTTACTATTATTATTATAAGTATTAGGAGTGATATTAGTAGTGATATACATAAAATACTACGACGAGGTTCTGCTCGCGTGATTTCAAAAATGAGTTTTTTCGAGTAGGAGAGGACTAAGGAAATTATGGGTTATAGCTATGGAGGTTATGGGTATGGATCATGGGTATGCTCGTGAGGTCAACCTAGTGTTTATAGTCTCCGTTGCGTCTACGTACCTTTCCTGCAATATTGAATCTCAATATTGATACGTAAGCACTCATAATTTAATTTTTACATACTAATAGTGTATCCCTGACTAGTGCTCGAGGATATAGGATTATGCATGATTGTACTTTTGACATTTCCATTAGATAGGTTATGTTGAATCTTGAATTAGTTACATATGCAGTTGAGATAAGGTATAAGATATGCATGTTGTTGGAAAGCTAGCGAAAAATTAAGAACTTTTCATTTAGATATCGAATGGTTTCGATGAACGGATTAGAAGATATAGTCAATTGAATTTTTGTATTATTATTAAAAATGATTATTATTATCGTCGTTATTATCGTCGTTCTAATTTTTATCTAATTATTATTATTATTATTATTATTATTATTATTATTATTATTATTATTATTATTATTATTATTATTATCATTATCATTATTATTATTGTTATTATTATTATTATTATTATTATTATTATTATTATTATTATTATTATTATTATTATTATCATTATTAATATTATCATTATTTTTTTTATATTATTACTATCATTAAAATAGTTTTAAGTATTATCATTAATGTTATTATAATAATTATTATTATTAGTATTATTATCATTAAAATTGATATTAGTATCATCTAACTATTATGACTAATATTATTATCATTATTATGAATGCGATATAAAAGACGACTACAAGATATTAAACAAATCGATTAGGAAATAATGAGTATGAGTATCATGATGAAATTAAAATATTGTAAGATATTGAATTAGATAAAATTATCGTTCTTATTATTTTTATCATTTTATTATTATTAAAAGTATTATTAATATTAAAACTATCATTTTTACTAAAATTATCATTTTTAATAGAAATATCATTGTTATTATAAAATATCATTATTATTACCAGCTTAGTACTATTATTAATAAAAATTATCATTTTAATATCATTTTTAGTAAATATAAATATAGATATTTTATTAGCAGAATAATAATAACTATTATTACAAAATAATAAAACTTCTAATTATTATTGTTATCGATATCGATATTATTTTATCAAATAAATATGTAATACAAAGATATTTTATTACACGTAATATATTTACATTAATAATACTTATCGCTATATTAAATGAACATTATAAATTTTATTACTTAAGATATATAAAAGTATATTTTTATCATATATAAATTTTAAATATAAATTTTTATTAACAAATGACTTTTATTATTTACTTTCATAAAACCGGTTAAAAATATTAAATATATATAAAACCACGATATTTAAGTTATATGATAATCATGTATGGATTTCGGAAAATCATTTTGGGTCAAGTTGACTTTTTGTTGACTGTTGCATATTAGTCTCGAGCATTAGGATTGTGATACACTATGACCTGACCTAAATTGTTAGACAAATATTGACCAACATATAAATATATATAATTAACATAGGTTCGTGAATCCGAGGCCAACCATGCACTTGTTCAATGACGTCATATGTATTTTTACTACGAAATACAGTATGGTGAGTTTCATTACTCCCTTTTTATATATATTTTTGGGACTGAGAATACATGCGCTGTTTTTATGAATGTTTTACGAAATAGACACAAGTACTTAAAACTACATTCTGTGGTTGAATTATTAAACCGAATATCACCCTTTTTAGTCTGGTAATCTAAGAATTAGAGAACAGAAACCCTAATTGACGCGAATCCTAAAGATAGATCTATTGGGCCTAACAAACCCCATCCGGGTTACGGATGCTTTAGTACTTAGATTTTATCATGTCCGATGAGAGTCCCGGAATGATGGGGATATTCTAGACGCGTTCTATTAATGTCGGTTACCAGGTGTTCACCATATGAATGATTTTTATCTCTATGCAGTTTATGCGAAATGCCTGATATGAGATGGATTTTTAATTCGCGGGTTACGCGTGTTATTTTGTACTCGGGTTACGTGCACAATTATATATCTGGAGATCTTGTGGTCTATTAAAATGATGAAAAATGATTGTTTATGATAAAATAATGAACTCACCAACCTTTTGGTTGACACTTTAAAGCATGTTTATTCTCAGGTATTAAAGAAATCTTCCGCTGTGCATTAGCTCATTTTAAGGATATTATTTGGAGTCATTCATGGCATATTTTCAAAAAACGTTGCATTCGATTCGTTGAGTTCCTCAAGATTATTGTTAAGTCAATTATAGTTGAATGTATTATGAAACGGTATGCATACTGTCAACTTTCGGTGTAAAGAAAGTTTGTCTTTTAAAAACGAATGCAATGTCTGTAAAATGTATCATATAGAGGTCAAATACCTCGCGATGTAATCAACTATTGTGAATCGTTTATAATGTATATGAACGGATCCTTTCATTACTGAACTTATTCTTACATATATTTAAAACTTTGTAGATAAAAGTCTATCTTTTTTATTAATTGAATTGGGCTCGTATGGAAAATTGGAATCAACGAGACGTCCCTAACTAAAATGATACAATGTACTCGTAGATAGGGGCTACCCCTACACGTAAGGTAGCTATGCCTAGTAATTTTAGGTTTTCTTTTTCGAAAAGTGTAATAACGTTAATAACTGATCCGGATAGTAACAAATACAAAACAATAAAAAAATTAAACATGAACCCTAGTCAAACTAAACAAACCTATACAAACGCCGCCAACAGATTGGGAATACATTTAGCCATGATATAAAGCAACACTAAAACTACAGCAAACCAAACTAAAGTATCAGTTGTACTAAATACAACAAACGTACAAACAAAAAAACAAACAATGATGATGACCTGGAGAAAGCCGACCACCACCACAACACAATAACCAAAGAGAAACCCGACCTCCGCGGTCCAGCTTAAGCTGCCACATATAATCCGTCCGCAAAAACACACATCTCACCTTCAGGGCAGAAACTAGATCTCCAACAGGGATAGTCTCGCCTGGCACAACCCCGACAGTACAACTAGAAATATAAACGAACCCAGGCAAGAAGACTGTGCCTGCAGCACCACCGCCGGTGACCCAAACTCGCCTACTGACACCGTCCTACACCCTCTACTAATGAAGACAGTCCACACCAACGGGGTAATGGACCAACTACCACATCAACGAAAAGAAAAGCTACCTCTTCCACCACCACCAACCACCTTTACCCCAACAGGGTGGAGATGCACCAAAAAACCGGCAACGGACAAGAACCCAATCAGAAAAGACAACAACCAGTGGCCAAACCAAGTGTGTGGTACACCATCGACGTCATCATGCCGAACAAATCCAGCAATGGCAAGTTCCCCGGCAAGGACACCGGCAGTTGAACCAATTAGAGTTACTACCTCCGGTGTCCACCACCAACAAGGTGGTGCACCACCGGAAACCACCAATATTGTCAGATCCGACAAGAAAAGTATGCCTGTAGGGGCTGTGAAAAGAGGCTAAAAGGAGGAGATTAAAGCAGCTGTCATCGGATCCACCACGAGAATGGTGGTGGATAATGACTACGACCACCGGAATGCGCCTTCGCCACTAGGGAAAAGGAATAACACCGCCGAAAAAAATGCTAGAAAAGCAGCCGAAAATATGGGGAACTACGTCACCGACAGAAGAAAGAAAACAATCAACCTTAACCCTTTCCACCGCGAGAACGATGGCTAAAGAGGGTTAAAGTCGCCAGAACTTGCAATCAACGCTGAAGACATATACAAACAACATCCAATGAGGAACAAGAGAACGACGAAAAAAAGTTTAGAATTACTCATAAAATTTTAGATTTGATGCACATCTTAGTCTTTTGTAAAGTTCCATAATTCCTAATCACCACAAGTTTATATAACCCATTGACCTGCGTGAAGGCAAAATTGATCATTATAGCCTTTCCATGTTCTAGTAAACTACGTAACCAAACGATATTGAATCTTAAAGGTTGATTAATTAATTTAGAATCAATTCAAAAAAGACTACAATATTTAATTATAATGTTTGAACAATAGCAAGTGTGGAATATTGAGATCGAACGAACAGTGTATCAATAATTGTATATGTTATAATTTTTGAATTCACAAGATACAATTTCAAATCGTGTAGCAGATAATGAGCAACTAAACATTGTGTATATAGCCTACTCTTTTAATACTACACAAATTCGGTTACAATACGATAGCCTAGACTTGATTTTCAATTCTTGAAATCAAGGTAAATCCCATGAAATATGTGATCTCAATAACTATACTTGAATGCATACAAAATCATTATCATATTGACAACTTAACTTTGTAAACATGCTTCTAATTGTAGACTCTTTCCGTAACATATCCACGTAAGTAGGAAATATGGTTTTCTTCACAAATGTGGAAAACACAGATAGTCCAGTAAGCATGAGATAGTCTGATCGGGCCAGACTCTCTTGAGATAGTCTGGAACTTCTAGACTTCCACACTTAATAAATTTCTAAATTTCTAAACAAACGTCGTCAGATTCTTCATACAGACTGTCTACATTGTTTTCGAACCAAAGAGCCACTTAACAAACATTTAGTAAAGTTCATATATAAGGGTGGTATTAACCCAACGTGATCAAGGGACATTAGATGAGGTGGAATCCGAGGTGTCAGCTGTCTGACGCTCCTGACGCCCCAAACGGGGCGTCACCGTGACGCTGAAGGGGCATCAGTCACAAATCTAATAAATAAAAATACGGAAGTGTCACGGATTTTTCAGCCAAGCAGAATCCACCATTAATTTTTATATATTATTAATTTAGTTATGTTATACTCAACTACCAATCATATTTTACCACACCACTCACCGCAAATTTAACACTCAAAATTGATACTCACCTTTATTTAATTTCACTTGTCACAACACTTAAAAAGTGTATCATTTGACTACATATCAGCACCGCTAAAGTTAACATCGGTATAAGGGAATTCGAGTTATGACATACACGACTATTTCATTCCAATAAAATAGCAACAACTATGAAGTGTTACATGTATCATGCTATATGTAAGAAATTTAAGACTCAAACAACATTGTTGCTCACAATCACAATCCACTTTCAACAAATGTATGTTTATAATAAAGGAACAGTTCTTTATCACTAGTTAGTTTTAAAGTATGTAATAAAAGACTTATGAACTTATATTTAGGACGTTGTTGTTGGGCTATTAGATCCAACACTACTTGTTAAGTCAAGTTACAACCTATATAAGTAGGTTATATATCATTTCAACATAAAATAACTTAATATTATAAACCATAACATATATTATATTATATTAATATACTCTCTATAATATAATATAATATTGTATTGTAATATAATATAATATAATAATAATATAATATAATGTAATATAATATAATATAATTATTAATTATAATAATTAATTAATATCATATAATATAATAGAATATTATAACATTAACATCATAGAACAATAGCATGCACCCAAAAAACTGTGGAGACCACAAATTAACATACCAGTGGGTATAGGACTACCTTTCGTAAGGAATGTATAATATCTCATCCACAATAATAACTTCATCCTTCCTAACAATCTAACTTTATATCTACTTACAAGAACTAAATCCTGTCTATTTCTGGTTGTGGTCCTTTTCACTTGTGCAGGGAGCTAGCTAGAACCCATCTAAATAGTTCCATATATACAGCTAGCTAGCCAGAGTTCACTCAAACACTTCAAATAAATCAACCATTATGGCTTCATCAACAGCACCACATCATGCACTCAGCATTGATGGGAGCAGTTTTCTGCATCAGCAAACTCCCAAAATAATGAACCACAGTTCGAAATGGGTTCTTAGTTCTCCAGATCCTCCTGGATTTTTCGAACACGTATTTGGTTCAATAAAGTGTTGGAAAATAAACTTGATTTTGGGCTATTTGTTTTGGATTTGGGCTTGTAAGTATACAACTATTTTGGATCAAGATTATAGCCCATTATGTAGAAGCTTCTTGTAATATGTAGTAGTGAAAGTGTGTAGAATGTGTGTAGAATAATCTTGTAAAATATCTAGGTCTAGAAATACTAGGAAATATCTAGATAGTAGTAGATGATGGAGTGATCTAGACTACTCCATTGAGTAGTATAAATAGAGGGCTTCACCCCTCATTTGTAATTAAGCAACAAAGCAATTCAATAAGCAATAAAAGAAGAGTTTTCAAGATCAATCAAACTTCTAAATTATCAATCATCTCTTCCATAAATAATATACACATAACCTCCTATTTCTAACAAATTGGTATCAAGAGCTTGGTTCGACAAGATGATGGCCAACAATGTCATCACATTTCCTCGCCTTACAAAGGATAATTATGATCGATGGAGCATCCAAATGAAGACCTTCCTAGGTGGACAAGACTTATGGGAGATTGTGGAGGAAGGCTATGAGGAACCTGCAGAAAAAGGTCCTCTCGGCAAGGAGAAAAAATTAATGAAGACGAACGATCAAAAGGCTCTTTCCATCATCCAACAAAGTGTAGATGATGGAGCTTTTGAGAAAATTGCAAGTGCAACCACCGCCAAGAAAGCATGGGAGATCTTGGAGAATTCTCACAAGGGAGTTGAAAAGGTGAAAAAGGTTCGACTACAAACACTACGAGGTGAGTTCGAATCCTTAAATAAGAAAGACTCAGAATCAATTTCTGATTATTTTACAAGAGTCTTGGCGGTTGTCAATCAATTAAAGAGGAATGGTGAAACTCTAAGTGATGTAAGAGTCATTGAGAAGATTCTTAGATCATTAGATTCAAAATTCGACTATATAGTCGTAGCCATCGAAGAATCTAAAGATCTAGAATCAATGACTATCGATGAACTCATGGGTTCACTACAAGCCCATGAAGAGAGGTTCAATAAGAATAATAAGGAGCCATTGGAGCAAGCTTTACAAGCAAAACTGTCTTTCAAGGAAGAGAGCAGTGAAAAGACTCATCAAACGAGTCAACGAGGTCGTGGTCAAGTACGTGGCCGAGGACGAGGACAAGGATATATCAAACGTGGAGGTTATAGTTCTTACAGAAATGAAGAAAGAAGTCAAAATTTTCACCCGACAAGAGGTCGCGGGAGAGGTTACACAAGTAGAAAGCCAAGGTATGACAATTCTCAAACCAAATGCTATAATTGTCATAAATTTGGCCATTATGCTTCGGAATGCGAGAAGTCAGACAATTACGTGCAAGAAAGAGCAAATTTAGTGCAAGAAGATACCGAAGCCGTGAAAAACACTTTGTTACTAGCATGCAAAGGTGAAGATAACGGAGAATCAAATTTGTGGTATCTCGACACGGGTGCAAGCAACCATATGTGCGGTGACAAAAACATGTTTGTGGAGTTAGACGAGGTAATTAGTGGAAATATCACCTTCGGAGATTCCTCTAAAGTCCCGGTTAAAGGCAAAGGTAAGATTCTCATCCGCTTGAAAAATGGAAGGCATCAATTTATCTCTAACGTGTATTATGTGCCCAATATGAAGACGAATATACTGAGTATTGGACAACTCTTGGAGAAAGGCTATGATATTCACATGATAAATCGTACCCTTTCTTTAAGAAACCAAAAAGGAGGTTTGATTGCTAAGGTGCCAATGTCAACGAATAGGATGTTCATGCTAAATATTCAACATGACATTCCAAGATGTTTAAAAGCATGTTTCAAAGATAATTCTTGGCTTTGGCACATGAGATACGGGCACTTAAATTTTGGAGGCTTAAAATTATTATCAAGTAAAGGAATGGTGAAGGGTTTGCCTCCAATTAATCATCCGGATCAAATATGTGAGGGATGCCTTCTAGGAAAGCACTTTCGAAACAGTTTTCCAACAGAAGCTTCTAGTAGAGCGAAGAAACCTCTAGAACTTATTCACACGGATGTGTGTGGACCCATCAGCCCACTGTCTTTTGGTAAAAATAGATATTTTCTTCTATTCATTGATGATTTTAGTCGAAAAACATGGGTCTATTTTCTAAAAGAGAAGTCGGAAGCTTTTGGAATGTTCAAGAAGTTTAAAGCATTTGTGGAGAATCAAAGTGGTCTCACCATAAAGGCGTTGAGATCCGATCGTGGAGGAGAGTTCACATCCAAGGAATTCAAGGAATTTTGCGACAACAATGGCTTACGACGTCCTCTAACCCTTCCGTATTCACCTCAGCAAAATGGTGTTGCGGAAAGAAAAAATAGGACCATTCTTGATATGGCCCGGAGTATGTTAAAGAGCAAAAGGATGCCTAAGGAGTTTTGGGCTGAGGCAGTGGACTGTGCGATCTATCTATCAAATCGCTCGCCCACTAGAAGTGTCAAGAACAAAACGCCCATTGAAGCTTGGAGTGGAAGGAAGCCCGGCATCTCACACCTTCGAGTGTTCGGTAGTGTGGCATATGCTCATGTGCCAGATCAGAAGAGGACGAAGCTCGATGATAAAAGCGAGAAACTCATATTCGTGGGTTATGACTCAAGTTCGAAGGGTTACAAGCTATACAATCCCAATAATGGTAAAGTAATCTCAAGTCGAGATGTGGTGTTCGATGAAGAAGAAACATGGGATTGGAATGTTCCCGAAGAGGAGAACTACGACTTTCTCCCTTATCCATTCGAAAGTACTACAAGGAACGAAGAATATCTAGAAGTTCAAGAACCTTCTAGTACACCATCTCCGCACTCTCCACGTACTCCAACCACTACACCTAATGAAGTGACACCAACATCAGGAGGAGAATCAAGTAGGCTACAACATCACACAAGGAGCATTAGGGAGTTGTACGAGGTAACCCAGCCTATGGAGGATCTATCATTGTTCTGCCTTCTTGCCGATTGTGAGCCAATAAGTTATGAAGACGCAGCGAAAAGCCAAAAGTGGAAACGTGCCATGGACGAGGAGATTCAAGCAATCGAGAAGAATGATACGTGGGATCTTGCTACACTACCAAAGGGACATAAGGCTATTGGTGTAAAATGGGTGTACAAGGCCAAGAAGAATTCCAAAGGTGAAGTTGAAAGATATAAGGCAAGGTTGGTGGCGAAGGGATATAGTCAACGAGCCGGCATAGACTATGACGAGGTATTTGCTCCCGTCGCTCGTCTAGAAACTATAAGATTGATAATCTCACTTGCGGCTCAACATAATTGGAAGATTTATCAAATGGATGTCAAATCCGCGTTCCTTAATGGCCACTTAGAAGAAGAAGTCTATATAGAACAACCTTTGGGATACGTCGTGAAAGGCCAAGAGAATAAGGTGCTGAAATTGAAAAGGGCCTTATATGGGTTGAAGCAAGCGCCTCGAGCATGGAATAACAGGATAGACAAGTATTTCCAACAGAATGGCTTTACAAAATGCCCACATGAGCATGCTCTATATACCAAAGTAAGCAAGGAAGGAGATGTTATGATTGTGTGCCTATATGTGGATGACTTGATATTCACTGGTAGTAATCCCAAAATGTTTGATGAGTTCAAGAAAGCAATGGTTCAGGAGTTCGAGATGACCGACATTGGACTTATGGCTTACTATCTTGGGATCGAGGTAAAACAAAAGAAAGAAGGAATATTCATATCCCAAGAAGGTTATGCGAATGAGGTGCTCAAGAAGTTTAAGATGAATGACTGCAAGTCAATGAATACACCGGTGGATTGCAATCTCAAATTGTCAAAAGATGATGAAGGATACTTGGTGGATCCAACACAATACAAGAGTTTGGTTGGAAGTCTGAGGTACCTAACCTGCACGAGGCCAGATATTCTCTACGGAGTTGGACTAGTAAGTCGATACATGGAAGCACCTACAATAAATCACTTGAAGGCGGCCAAGAGGATACTTCGCTACATCAAAGGTACGATTGACTATGGCCTATTTTATTCGCCTTCTGAGCACTTCAAGCTAGTTGGATACAGTGATAGTGATTGGGCTGGAGACATAGATGATCGTAAGAGTACGAGTGGTTTCGTGTTCTATATGGGAGATACGGCGTTCACATGGAGCTCGAAGAAGCAACCCATTGTGACTCTGTCAACGTGTGAAGCCGAGTTTGTAGCAGCAACATCGTGCACCTGTCATGCAATATGGCTCAGGAAGTTACTAAGTGAGCTTAAGTTTTTTCAAAAGGAACCTACAGAGATATATGTGGATAACAAGTCTGCGATTGCTCTAGCGAAGAATCCAGTCTTCCATGATAGAAGCAAGCACATTGATACGAAATACCATTACATCAGGGAGTGTGTTACAAATAAAGAGGTGCAGATAAAGTACGCGAAGTCACTTGACCAAGTTGCTGATATTTTCACAAAGCCTCTAAAACACGAGACGTTTCAGAGATTACGGAATATGCTCGGAGTAACGAAATCAAGTTTAAGGGGGGCTGTTGGAAAATAAACTTGATTTTGGGCTATTTGTTTTGGATTTGGGCTTGTAAGTATACAACTATTTTGGATCAAGATTATAGCCCATTATGTAGAAGCTTCTTGTAATATGTAGTAGTGAAAGTGTGTAGAATGTGTGTAGAATAATCTTGTAAAATATCTAGGTCTAGAAATACTAGGAAATATCTAGATAGTAGTAGATGATGGAGTGATCTAGACTACTCCATTGAGTAGTATAAATAGAGGGCTTCACCCCTCATTTGTAATTAAGCAACAAAGCAATTCAATAAGCAATAAAAGAAGAGTTTTCAAGATCAATCAAACTTCTAAATTATCAATCATCTCTTCCATAAATAATATACACATAACCTCCTATTTCTAACATAAAGAACGTATTCCTTCGAAGAAACGATACGAGTTCTTCATCGTCATTGTCTCAGCTTTCAACTTCTGCACGTGTCAAGGAGGTTTTGTGTAGTGTATTTCCTGTACTTAACTGGGGAAAAAACTACAAAGCTTCAAAGTTTAAGAGTGACTTGATTGCTGGCTTGACTCTTGCAAGTCTCAGCATTCCACAGGTACATTACTCACCCAGTATAAATTTATAAACACACATATTATATAAGTTCACTGTTTAAAAGTTCTCTTTTGAATTTTTGCAGAGTATAGGGTATGCTGGTTTAGCAAATCTAGATCCTCAATATGGCCTTTGTAAGTTAGAAAATCTTGTTTACCTCATACATTTTTATTATCGGTTATCATAATATTATATACTCCATCCTTCCCAAAATAACTGGATCAGTTTCACTTTTGAAGTCTTTCTTTTAAACTTTGAATATAAATTTAAATATTTATATTTGTATTATACTTCATATAATATTCGGTGAAAATTATACCAACGTTTATAATCTACTCCATTTGTATAAATTTCATCATAAATTTTATGAAACAAACGAAAATATTTAAAGTCAAATTATTTTGTAAGATCATATTGATTTAATTGGATATATGTATTAATAGATGGAAGTGTTGTCCCACCTTTGATATATTCTGTAATGGGAACTTCACAAGAATTAGCCGTCGGTCCAGTAGCTGTGGTGTCCCTGCTGATATCATCGATGGTCTCAAAAACAGTTGATCCGTTAGCTGATCATGTTTCTTACAGAAAACTCGTTTTCACTGTTACATTATTCGCAGGCACCTTTCAAGCATTTTTTGGATTGCTTAGGTACTAATCCATATTGTCTGAAAAAATTATTTTTGTAAGTTTATAAGAAAAATGATTGTTTCGGATCATTAATTTGTATGACTGCAGGTTAGGTTTTCTTATTGATTTTCTATCGCATGCTGCGATTGTAGGATTTATGGCAGGTGCAGCCATAGTTATCGGTCTTCAACAACTTAAGAGTTTACTTGGGATTAGTCATTTTACTACTAAAACTGATGTTGTCTCTGTGTTGAATGCTGTTGCTAAATCACTTCACACTTCGGTATGCTTTTACTTAGATTAACATTTTAATTTATTACTCACTATACTAACTGTGTACCATGTTTAATTACTAAAATGCCCTTGTGAACAGGAACTATCAGAGCTGTATACACAGGGGTAATTTAGTAATTTTATATTAGTACTTTTCAAAGCTTTTTTTTCTTTTCTTTTAATATCGTTAATTTTCTTTTAACCTCGGTGAAACGGACCCACACTCCCCTAGTTTAAACTAAGTATCCTTTAACTACCGATTAATGATTATACACTTTTGTACTCTTATTTTGACAGTGGTATCCTTTGAACTTTGTTCTTGGATGTTCCTTCCTTATTTTCATCCTCATTACTAGATTCATTGTAAGTATATCACTTTTAAACGCGATGTCTGTCCATTAAAAAAAATGTTCTGTCTCTAGAAGATTAACGTGATAGAATTACAGGGTAAAAGGAACAAGAAATTATTCTGGTTGCCAGCTATATCTCCAGTTATATCGGTCATTTTATCCATGTTGATCGTATACTTAACAAGAGCAGATGAACACGGAGTTAAAATTATTAAACATTTTAAAGGTGGATTAAATCCAAGTTCACTCAACCAACTTGAGTTCAATAGTCCACACCTTGGTGAAGCAGCCAAAGCTGGCTTCATTTGTGCTATTGTCGCACTAACGATGATTTACATACTTTATAATCCACACTTCATTTCAACATCAACATCAACATATTCACTAATAATAATCTTACAATTCATTTCATAATACTTAGATATGTAAATTTTACAGGAAGCTGTTGCTGTTGGTCGATCATTCGCGTCAATTAAAGGGTATAATCTTGATGGGAACAAAGAAATGTTAGCCATGGGATCTATGAATATTGTTGGATCTATGTCTTCTTGCTATGTAACCACCGGTAGCAATTTTTCTAATTTTTTTTTATTTTTTTGAACAGCAGACACATACTTTTCTTGTTCACGACCAGACTCGAACTCGTAACCTCAAAGTTGATGAGTTCACTTGACACTCCTAAGCCAGAAACCTTTTGGTTAACCACTGATAGCGATACATATACTTTTTATTTAACTATGACACTCCGCAAAATTACAATTGTTATCATTTTTACTCCCCAAGAAAAAGTTTCAAGTTTTGCCACTGACAACTAACTATAAACTATTTTATCTCAAAAATGATCGATCCGTTTGTAATGCACGACTATTTTTCTTGTATGGCAGGATCGTTTTCGCGGACTGCAGTAAACTTTAGTGCAGGGTGTCAATCTGCAGTATCAAATGTAGTAATGGCAATAACTGTGTTCATATCACTACAATTATTAACCAAGCTATTGTATTACACTCCTCTTGCGATACTTGCGTCGATCATTTTGTCTGCGCTTCCTGGATTGATCGATTACAACGAAGCTTATCATATTTGGAAAGTTGATAAAATGGACTTCCTTGCATGCGCTGGGGCTTTTTTTGGTGTACTATTTGCATCCGTGGAGATTGGTCTTTTAGTTGCTGTAAGTTTTTGTTACTATATTCAAGATTATTGAAACATATGTTTAAACCTAGTTTTTAAGATTATGTTTATCTTAATATGTATTCACCTTCATTTGAACTAATTAAATGATGTCAATAATGATGTGTAGGTTTGTGTTTCATTTGGAAGATTAATCCTTAATTCGATCAAACCGGGGATCGGAGAGCTAGGAAGACTTCCAGGTACAGACATCTTCTGTGACAAAGCACAATATCCTCAAGTTCTTGATGTTCCAGGTGTTTGCGTAATTCGCCTCAACTCTGGCTCATTTTGTTTTGCAAATGCAAATCCCATCAAAGAAAGGTATTTAAATTGTGTTATCTACATTCAATTCAATTCATCAATAAGAAAAATACTTTTTTACTTAAAATGTTTGTTTCATATGGTGGTTCACATTGTAGGATAACCAGTTTATTGACTCGTGAGTACGAAAAGGAAGGAGTAAAGAAACCAATAGGTGGAATCATCTTAGACATGTCAAGTAATAGTTTTTTACTTCACATTATAATAATAATAATAATATAATAATCAAGTTTATTACAAACGAGTAAATGGATAAAGTTTTTCTTGTTCCGGCTACCCGAGGTACACGGTCTATCAGGGTTATTCCGTGACCATTTTTGACCATTTTCCCTGGTCACCTAAAAAATATGCTACTGGTGAACCTAAGACCTCTTTTGATCGATCAGAACACCATTCACTCGGCTATATTGATCGATTTAATTAATAACCAATGATGAATTCTTACTTTAATATTGTATTCTAGGTGTCTTGAGCATTGATTCTTCCGGAGTTCTTGCACTAGAAGAAATGCACAAGAAATTGGTTTCAAAAATGATACATGTAATATTTTCGATCAAGAACTTAAATTTTGAACCTTTTTGCAGTTATGCAATGATCTATAACTACCAAGTCTTATTCGTTTACTTTGTTGCAGTTGGCTATTGTGAATCCGAGATGGAAAGTGATTCACAAGCTAAAATTAGCAGGGTTCATCAATAAAGTAGGAAACGGAAGTATTTTTCTCACAGTTAGTGAAGCTGTTGATGCTTGTCTCAGTTCCAAACCTATTGGGCTAACAGTTGTTGATAATGCCTGAAAACAGTTGTATGTAAAAACATCTAGTGTACAATGTAACTAAGACCCTAGTTAGTATGTGTACAAGAATGATATATCAGGTATGCTCTGCTTTTCGTCTTATAAAAAGTTCTCAATCAATCTGTTGTCCATATGATAGGTTGCCATTGTTTATGTGTAGAAAAATCATTCACTTCTAGTCAATTTATATTGACCATGCTAGTCTAAGTTCATGTACCGGCTTCAAATAATACATTAATATGGTGTTCATTGTATGTTATATCAGTGACAATAATGATAGGATTGAAACAACATGTCCTACATATCCCTTAGTACTTTAAAACCAATTGGTAGTAGGAGGAGTTACGCCTAGACTTATATTCACACGTTTGTTTCTTTCCAAATTCGATGTGAGACTTTGATTTGCACCATAACAAACCTTCTCTCAAACCCAAGTCTATGGCCCCCCTCCAGCGATAGTCCAGTCCAACCTATACCACCGCAAAACGTAACTCTCAACCTGGGTCAAGAAGATTTATGGGCTGAGAGGTGCACCCTCGGCGCTGTCCACCACATCTGGGCTATAGCCCAAACAACATGTCCTACACACAAGCCCAACGGTTCCTTGGTACTCTAAAACCAATTGATATTAAATGGAGTTCCCCCTGGAGTTATATGGACACATTTGTTTCTTCCAATATCTACTTTGGTTTGTAGCCTAACAAAAAAGACAATGTAACTAAGACCCTAATTAGTAGGACTACTCTTGTAACAGAGTTTATTGAAAACAGTGTTATGTGTCAACTTGGGCCAACCTTACCCGTTCCTTTCGGAGGCTATGATTTGTTGCGTCAAACTGCCTTTCAAGTTTCAACGTGCATGTTTTGTCGCTTCTGGTTTTACGGAAACTAAATGGCTTTCTAACTCAAGCGCATCCTATCGTATTTTCATGTTTCATATTTGTTTGGGAAGGTTACCTAGAAGATATACCAGTTATACACTTGTAAATCATGTTAAGAAAGTTGTGCATTTAACTAAATGTAAAATAGACTTTTGACATGTAAATTGTCGGAAAAAGAAAATCAATTCAAGCAATTCACATATGTTGCAGAACTAAGGAAACTAAATTACTACTGGATTGATGTTTTGTTGTATAAGTTGACATATTGGTCAGCTTTTACAATGGGTCTCACAGAAAGTCAACTGTTTGTTAGTTCACATATAGTCAAACTGAAAACACATGGAATAGGAATAAAATGATCAAGACTGAGTAGAAGATAGACCTTAAAGGGTGTCTTTTCTGTTATTATTTGTGTGCTTTTGGAATATGATCCTCATGGTGCACAATATCGACAAATCGACAATACTATTCAAAAGAACTATTTAAGTTATGAAACTCAAATTTGTGCACATCACTTTTGCTAGAAGTTTAATTTCAAAAAGACACCATGAAACACAGACCTTTAATCACTAGACATGGGCCATAGTACCTCAACAAAAACCAATGAAATCGATACGAAACACGTCTCGAGGAAAAGTTAGCAACAAATTATTAAGAGAACAAAGTGAATGAATCAAAATATAGATCAAGCATTCTTCATCTTCTCTTTAAAAGTAACCCTCAAAAGTGCCATATTGCTTGTTTAGGTTGTTGACCTTATCCAAAATTGGTCCCATTTTTTTGTGAGTGCCCTGTTGCTTGCTCTTTTGTTCATATTGAGTTCAAGAAATCTATATGTAGGCCTTATTCCTTTATGGGTGCTCAATGTCTTGTGCTTTATTCACCACAATGTGTAATGAAAAACAAATAAGTTCAAATAAATTGGGGGGCTGTGCCCGTTCGTAGTAGGGGTTCCTCGTAAAAAAAAAAAAAAAAAAAAAAAAAAAAAAAAAGCTACGTGACTCGGAGCACTGTATCGAATTATTAGTTAGAAATGTTAGAATGTTATAATTCACTCAGGATTCTTATTGATCAAACACGCCAAATATATAATATATGATATAAGCTCATATCCCTTGATTTTAGGGATTATGTCTCTTGCTACATTTAATACTAGATATGCCTATATTTAATATGAGATGCGCTAGATATTACATATGATATATTCTATGTTTAATATCCGTTAACATCCCCCCGCAGTTTGAGCGAGAGAGGAATAAACGGTCAAACTAGATTAAAATGCTAAAAACTAAATAATATTCTTCTTTCCGAGCAGACTGATATTCGTTGATGTGGTTGCGTATTGCTTGACTGCGTTTCCTTTTCCGAATCGTTTTTTTTTATTTTTATTTTTTTTTTTACGTCGTGGCTTGCTTTACCTAACGATTGAGCAGGACTTGGGCATTGAACTTTGTCGATGATAACCAGTCTTTATCGGAAGAGATTATAATTCTTATTATTAATTTTTTTTCAAGGTTTGGAACCTAGTCTAGCTAGGCGGCTCATCCTCACGCCGATTATAAAATAAATATATATAAAATGATGTGTAGGGACCAAATATTGATTATTGATAAGTGAGGACAAAATAAAAATTGATAGTATGGGTATGTGATGGAGGTTTAGTGGGAGAGAGAAGATTAAAGGGAAAATAAAAGTGCAAGCAAAGATAAAGAAAGATTAAAGTGTGAGGTATTACATCCCAATTTGTCTCTGGAATTTTTCTACAAATCAGCCAATTCTTCGGTCACAAATTAAACAAAGCCCAACAAATAAAAACACACAGAGAGAAAGGGGGTTTAGGATCGGTGGTGACTAACTGAGACTTGGAAGAAATCACTCTATTAGGGTGAAGAAAAAAAGAAGAAAGACAGATAGAATACGGGAGCTGAGACGGCGTATATGTCAACCGTGATTTGCTGCTCCGGTGGTGATATGACGGTGTATATTTCAACCGTAATTGGATGTTTTTTGCAAGAAATGGAAAAACAAAAGAAAAGGATAAAGACGGGAGCTGAAACGGTGTATATTTCAACCGTGATATTTCAACCGTGATTTGCTGCTCCGGTGAGTGATTTGAGGTGGTGATTGTGACGGTGTATATTTCAACCGTGATTTTTTTTTCGTTAAGTTTTGCAGGAAACAGAAGAAATATATAGATAGAAGACTGAAGAGGTTCGGTGTTGATGGTGGATAGGAAGATTTGCAACGGTGTATATTTCAACCGTGAGTTTTGCAAGAAACAGAAGAAAGATAGATAGAAGAGTGAATTATAGGTTCGGTGGTTGATTGGAAGATTTGATGGGTGGTAGAGCAGAAGCGGCACACATTCGGCCGACTAGGTTTTGGATCAAACCCTCTGATACCATGTTAGAATGTTATAATTCACCCATGATTCTTATTGATCAAACACGCCAAATATATAATACATGATCTGAGCTTATATCCCTTGATTTTAGGGATTATGTCTCTTGCTACATTTAATACTAGATATGCCTATATTTAATATGAGATACGCTAGATATTACATATGATATACTAGTGAAGGGACATGTGGTTTCACGGGTTTTTTAAGAATTTTTTTTTATAATGATACATTATATAAAAAACGTGCAAATAAACTAACGAAATTAATCGAGTAATATTAGATAGAAAACAACATTGTTTAAACAAATATTTGGTAGAACGACAATAAGAAAGACAAATCCAAAAGCACAGTGTTTAATATTCAAAACATTAACAAAACAACTTGAAAAGGATGTTAATACTTCATTACTTCCAAAAATCATCAAATAGCCATTTTAAATGTCAGTCGGCCATCTAAATGAAACCACCTACTAAAGCTAAACGTGCAGGTAACGAAACAGATTCAATTGCTTCAATTCTCGTCCACCTTCAAAATCCCAAATGTAGGAGTAAATAGATTAATATAATAAATATATTATATTATAATATATAATATGTTTTTCCAAAACATACACCTACATTCATGTTCATACATGGATGTACATTCATGTTCATGCATGGATGTAACGATTATAACCTATTTTTATATGCAATAAGGTTGTAAATAAGTTTTCCTAAACTTCAAATAAGCATCATTAATCCACTAATCAAAACCTAATTAAAAGTGTAGGATCTCTAACGCCTTAACCTATGTTGGGTCAAAGCATACAAATATAATATAAACAATACCTTAAGTAGCCTCTTATGTTGTCATATAACCATTGCCAGCATTCTTCCTGAATTTGTTACCACTTTTCTCGAGCTTCTTTCCCACTCTACCGTTCTTTGAGCTGACTTAATACAAACGCTATACAATCAATAGTACCCAATTACTGAAATAGGGCACAGAGTAAATACAAATACAAATACAAATTTGTATTATAATAATTAAAACATTATTTATTATCATTCAATTAAACCAAGGAGAATAACCATTACCATATTTCTGAAATATTTATAGGAAACCCACCGAGTCTAATCTGTTAATCTTAAAAAGCGAATAAAACAAATGAAAATATGTCAGAAAATTCAAATCAAGGTAGAAAAATAATAGAATTGAGTTATGAAATCGATATATCAAAACCTTTAATTAATTAATGCAACTGTTGTCGGAAATTTGAGACACTGGTTGCTTTCAACAGCCATGATGAACCTATTGCTCTATATCCTTTTAACTGCAACATAAGAATATATTCATGATATACATATAACTAAGGGTGGTAAAACTACTCAAGATGCACAAAAAAAGACATTAAGCAATGAGAACCATCAATAATTAGCAAGTTGAGAAAACCTTTATTCAAGATACAGAGCAGAGCATTTCAGTGACATCCTATTTTTTTTTAAATATATATTAATTATTAGGTCATTTTTAAGATGATGTTTTAGGCTTAAATAACATTACTTTAAAACTATAAAATCGAAAGGCAACATACGCTGGAGTTTTAATCTGTTCCCAAAAGTAGATCGTTTCATAAGTGTATAACTGCTTTTTTCCAGCAAGAGGTGACAAAATATCTTGATTCAATCTAACAAAATCCTTAGCAGGTGTCCTGTTCGATTAAATTTATGTTAGTATGAACTCAAATTGGTATAATAGTCCAAAGGATAACTTCTATATTTGAATACATAAAATATCGTTTCAAGTATAAATAAATAAAAATAGATAAAAGTATAGGCATACTATCTTACTTTGCTGCCAAAAGTTTGTCTGTGTGATGCAAAAGTTCCTTGGTAACTGTATTAGCAACTAATTCACCAAATTCGTTAGCAGACTCAGCAAAAACCTGCTCAAATATTATTACACCCGATTCGGGTACAGTGGCTAACCAAGCATTTCGGGTACAGGAAAGCTGCAACTCACATCACAGTTCAACAAAAAAATATGCGACTGCAAGAAACAATTAAAAAACTATAAAAAGCAAAATTTTACTGATAAAAAGATGGATTATAAAACTATAATGATTCTTCAGTAACCGAGTCACTCGATGTGAATTCTTGCTCTCCTTCACGGCTAAGCCCGCCATATTGAACCGGAACCAACTCGGGTGCTATGTACCTAAAATTCACCAAAACAAATCAAATCATATTTAGGAAAAAACAACAAATAAAAACGATACACAAATTATAAACTAAAGTTGGTACTCAAACGCAAAGCTCAAACTTAACAAATCTGAATTCAACTTAACAGCCTACATGTAACTCTTATAAACAAAACAAACAAACAAAAAATTTACCTTGATGCAATTTTCTGAAGACATCGATACCTGCATCATATTCAACAACATAATATTAAACACACAAAAGGGTCATAAAAGTCAAAAACAAAAGTATGGTACCAAATAAATGAATTTGTACTGATAAATGGTTCAAATTGATTGAATTCAGAATGATTTGTAATTAAGTAATTCATCGATACAAATCAACCCAAATAATCAAACTTCAAAAATCAGAAACAAAGAAAAGAGTTTGAACATTATAGTTCATTCAAATTGAGCAAACCATCTTTATCAGTTCTTCTATCTATAAACAGTCATGTTAAAAACTCACATGTTAAGGGATTAACACTTTCGGCTACACCACCACCATACACAATCGAGTTATTACGTATGAGATTCCTAGCAACACACAATGCATCATGAAGACTACGCTTTGTCTCGTCTATCATCATTTTGTTACCTAAATTCATCACAAAAATAACATATTTTAGATGTACATATGGTATAAAAAACTATGTTTCCATAAAGCTAGATTCCATTATGATAACTTACCTCCACGAATAAATATGGTAACAGCCCTTAAGTTTGCACAATGCTCAATATAAAGCATCCGATCTTTTGTTGTACCAAACGCCTTTTCCCTAACCAAACCAGCCTGTCCAAACATAATTTAATGATATATCATGATTTCAAATAATCAATAAATCAATAATGGTATAAAGATGAACAAAAAAATCAAGAGCTGTAAATTACCTTCCTTAACTTGTCAGGTGTAAGTTCCTGGAACCTCGAAACAATTATACCACCTGCAAAAAAAAAAAAAAAAAAAAAAAAAAAGAAGATAAAATAGTGACCATTTAAAACTTAGTATTCTGTAAAAAGTATATAAAAATCTAATTATATAATGAGTTAGATAATGAATAAGCACAAACCAGTTGCTATTGCCATAAGCTCGAGTTCAACGCCACCAACCCATTTTAAAGTATACTGGACTAACACTGCCCATCTTATAGTTTTTATTTATGAACTTCAAAAGAGAAAAAAATCTTCAAAATTAGTTCATTCAAGCATTATAGCAAACAGTTAATGTGCATAATCAAAAAAGATATTATTACTTATAAAAAGTAGAGATTAACAGCTTATGATCAATACCTCTAACCAAACAAAAGGTTTCAAAGTCTTATTCTTCAATCCTGCAAAACCATATCGAGCAAATTGTACAGCTTCAGTCTCAATTATACGTATCCTCAAATGATTAAAAAAAAAAAAAAAATCAACTCAATAATTAGTTAAAGAGATTAAAACAGAAATTAGAATTACAATCATGAATACTTGCGATGCAAATACATAACTCAATCCCTAGTGGTTTACACCCATTTCACACAATTTAACACCAATATTTATACATTCAATGGCCTTTTCTGTTAGCCATATCATCATACACTCGTGATTTGCTTCATGATTCGAATTAGAAATAAGAAATTAAATATAGTCGATTACACAGATTTATATATACAAAATAGTAGCATAAAGCCATAAATATATTGAACCTGAATTTTTTTTACCTGTATAGCCGTGAAGTTTCAGCGAAAAAGAGCAGAGTAGAAACGGAAAAAGAAAACAATGCAGAAAGAGCAGCGGCAACGGTGGTGGTAGCAGCAACAACAGCGACGATAGTGGTAAGAGCAGCGGCAACGGTGGTGGTTGATGGTGGTTGATGTTGGTTGATGAAGGATGAAGGATGAAGATGGGTAGTGGACAGTGTTTTGATTATGGGAATTTTTTGAGAAGAAATTATTTGAATTAAAGTGTATGTGAGAAGAAGCGTGCTTTTTTGATATATGTATTTACCTTCCCAAGATTAATAATGATGTGGTAAATTTGTTCAGTATTTAAATTTGAAGTTTAAATAATTGTTTTAAATATTTATTATAAAATACGTTTTTTTTAAAATAAGTTTTTTTTAAATAATAAAAAATGTTATTTATATGATGATGTAAGCAAGGGTATGTAATGTAGTGCCAAGTGTCCCATAATTTTTTTAAGCTAAGGTTAAAATAATAAAGTGATGTCATGTGCTAAGCCATTTCATATATAGTATAGATTCTATGTTTAATATCCGTTAACAAGAAATACAAAAATATGACTGAAACGACATCATATAGAAGCCATGGTATATTCATGTATATACTTTGAAAAATATTATTAAATAGAATTCTTGATCCTTTTCTGCATAATAAATTAAAACAACAAAGGCAGTACATGTTTCTCGCAATATCTTAACTACAATTGAGTTCACAGCAAGGTTGAAAAAAACGCGAGACGAAGTCGAAATGGAGTCGAGACGGACGTTGATCAATGTTGACTTATATATATATATATATATATATATATATATATATATATATATATATATATATATATATATATATATATATAAGCGTGTGACAATAATCCTACGTGTCAACTCCTGGTTAAATCTTGTCACGTGTCAACTCCTCCTTTATTCCTGTCACGTGTTGTTATTTCCATCTATTAATCGAATTATTATATTTCCTAATTTAATTTATTATACAAATTTCATTGCCTAATCATATAATATTATATATTATTATATTATTACTATGAAATTAACTAATAAATATCATCACAATCGATTTACAGTCGACCATTATCACTTTTGTAGTACGTTGGGCTAATTACTCATTCAAATGCTCAGCTATTGTGATATGCAAAATAACACATGTATAATTATTTACTCTGTATTTTATAATTGACAATATCAGATTGAGATAGTTCCAAAATTAATGTTTATGAATTTTTCTTTTAAAAATATTATTCCTAACAATCAATTTTAAAACAACGTTTTAGGGGCTCATATTTGGTGTTTTATCAATTATTTGTCAATTGAAGTTACAATAATTCCAACGAACGAGCTCAGAATCTATGCGTTAGTAGTCAATACTAATATTTTCGATACAAATGTTTTCAGTAATAAACAATTTTATTTTGTAATTGTACCATACATTTGATAAGTATCAATATTAACGTTATCGACTACTAATATATACAAATTCCGTACAACGCACGGGCTCATAAAACTAATTAATATATATATATATATATATATATATATATATATATATATATATATATATATATATATATATATATATATATATATATATATATATATATATATATATATGGGAAGGATCCAGCGCTAAGCAATATTTTTGGGATAAGGGAATAAGTGATTTTGTGATTTTTATATCTTTAGTTTACAACTCCGATTTAAAAAAAAAACAAAAAAAAAAAATAATTGCTGGTATCAATTTTCATTGTGTAGATTTAGATTTTTTTTTTTTTTTTAACTTGATCCTTAACATACATCTGATGCATGTTAGCTGCTGTTCATGCACCAGAAATATGTTAACAAAAAAAAGAAAAAAACAAACAATGACTTTTGATTAATTAAAAACTATGTTTAGGGTTTAGTAATTAGGGTTTAGAAACTAGGGTTTAGGGTTTATATTTAGGATTTAGAATGAGTTTTTAATACGAACGGTTTAGTAAATTTTTTGTTAAAAAAAACTCAAAACGGGTTAACATGCATTATATGTATGTTAAGCTGTGGTCAAAAAAAAAAAAAAAAACCTTTTTTTCAGAATCTACACAATGAATGTTATTCTGAGATATTTTTATTTTTTAATTTGGAGCTCTAGAAATAAAGATATAAAAAAACAAAATCACTTATCCTTTTATTCCAAAATTAGTGTTTATCCCCTGATCTTTTATATATATATATATATATATATATATATATATATATATATATATATATATATAGTATAACAACAACAAAAATCAATCCCACAAAAATGGGGTATGTGGAGGTAAGATGTAGACAATCATTCTCCAATCCTAGAATAAAGAGAAGCCTTCACCTAGAGTAAAACACCACAAGAGTAGAGAAAGTTCTCCCTCTCAATATTCTATGGATAGAGAGATTGTTTTCGAATGGACTTCCGACCAATAAGTAGGTTAAAAAAAGTGTGAGACGCCATTAAAATGGTAGAATACAATATGTGTATATAAATATAAATATATATATAAATATATACACACACACACACACATATTTTAAAGTCGAAAAACTTTCGTTGATCAGTTCGTACCTATAATCGCTATTATCGCTAATGTAATAAAAAGTAACACTAAACTACATCAATTTTGATCGATTTGACTGACTTTTGACCGATTTTAATCGAATTATCGACTTTTGACCGTCATTGACCCGCTCTTTCCCGCATTTGACCCGACTTTTGACCGTTTTATTAGACGCCGAAAAGGAGTCGAGACGGGATAGTCACAAAAACATCGCAACGGACGTTGCAACGTATGCCGTTTGCAACCATGGACCACAACATGACTCGTTCAAGTAACATCAAGTAAACTGTTGGAGGTTTTAAATCTTTCGTGTAGGGTAAAATAATCGATGACCGGATATATCACTGAATCGTGTAATCACTTTCCGAAAGTAATTATTCGACCCTTATTTACTGGGTTACACGAATATCACTTTGGGATAAGACAGAGATGATGTTCTTGATTTTGGTAGAAATAAAGAACCTTTTGTTAGAGAGTATTTTGTGTCTTTTTTGTCCTTCTCATGAAAATAGTTTATCCTCTTATATAGACACCCAAAAGATGAAATACATTATGAGACTTAATGGCCAATTAATCACTCATAATGATATTTCATAATTACTTGAAGCAGTTACACGACAATATATAAATGTCATATTAAACCATAGGAAATGGTTACAAGAATATATCTTTAAAGACATTAACCCACATGCTATAGTTACAAGACTATTTCATAATAGTCACTAAACCATTAGATGGTTATAAGACCAACCTTAATAACATTAAACTTATCTTAATAACATTAACCCACAAAGTAGGTTACATGACTAAGTTAATAGTCATCAAACCATAAGATGGTTACAAAAATAACTCTTAATGCTATTAGTGGTTGCGTGATTAATCTTAATGCCTTTGAGGTTACAAGACTAGTCTTAATAACATTAAACCACAAGTGGTTACATGACTAATTTTAATATCATTAATATTAAGACAATTACCAAACCGCTTTTGGGTCAAGGAAGTCTATCACTTAATGGGTGTACACTCCGTACTTTCAAATCCAATTCCAAGTGTAAAATAAGTCCCTCAATTACACTAAATTACCAACAATCCTCCCGAATTTAGTGCAATTTGTTGCATGAGAAATAAACAATTAAAACAAAACTCATGCATAAATGAAAATATCTTGAAGATTGAATTTTCACCTTAGTACATTACACATTCCAAATATTCGAGAATCAAGGTGTTATAAATATTCAACCCTTCAATCCATTTGAATACCTAAAAATTACATACACATAAGTTTTCAAATACTCTAAAGCTATCCTGACACTTTACAAGCCATGTGTCCATATCCTTTCATGAATGTATCCAAAGCTAAAAAGTCCAAAGCTTTCTTGAAGCAGCAAAACTTCACTATCATAGGTAGTTTACTTCAGTCATGCACCTGCTCTCACATTTTTTCAAATAAACTATTAAGTAGCTAGACTTCAACCTTACCTTCAGCAGGTTTGAGTACATACCTTACCTTGGGATGATACAAAATTTATGTACTCCAAAATTCTAAGTATAAGCCTTCCACATTGAATTCAGCTTCTGATTTTCATCAGAATGGAGGTATCTTATTATCATAAATTTATGTGGACTTTAAACCATCCCCACAGTAGACTTGTCAACCAAGTCTCTTGCCAATCCCTTCGTCAAGTGATCAGCAAATTTCTGTTGCGACCTCACAAACACTATAATAATTACCCCATTCGTGATGAGTTCATAAATCATATTATGTCTGACACCTGGGTGTCTAGACTTCTCATTGTACATATGGCTATATGCTTTTGCCAATGTAGCAACAATATCATAATGGATAGACATGAGTGCAATAGGTTTAGGCTATAATGGTATCTCATGGATCAAGTTTCTAAGCCAATCTGCCCCTTTACCAGCAGCAGCTAAAGCAACAAACTCCGACTCCATCGTTGAGTTGGTAATTGATAATGCTAAAAAGGAACATATATTTAGTATCAATATCCTTCCAATATGTAAAGATTTTTTTAGTTATAATTGTTCTATTTTTATGTAATATTCGTTTAAATAAATAAGTGTGAAGATAAAAGAAGAAAATAACGATTTGAAGACGCAAATGACCAAAAAGCTAAAAAGTACAAAGTACAATCCAAGTGGTTCGAAATATTGATGAGAAACGTCTAAAAATTACAAGAGTACAAGTCGCGGAACACAAAGTACAAGATATCTAAGCGTACGAAAAGGCGTTCGAAAATCCGGAACCGGGACCAGAGTCAACTCTCAACGCGCGACGCAACGGAGCTAAAATTACAAGTCAACTATGCACAAGAATATAATATAATATTTAAATAATTATATAAATTATTTATATATGATATTAAATAACGTCGGCAAATAAGAAAACAAAAATATGTGAGCTGTCCCAGGAGGCCATGCGATCGCATGGCCAGAAGGCACAAAATCCATGCGATCGCATGAGCATCAGAATCTGGCCAGGTCCTATAAATTCAGCCTTTTTCGACGAGTAAACACGCCTTTTTCTTTTCCTTCATATGTAACGTGTATATATATATATATATATATATATATATATATATATATATATATATATATATATATATATATATATATATATATATAATATAATTTTAATTTTAAGTTTAATAATAATTGGGTTATTGTAAGGAATGTTTTACGGGTTTTAAGTCAAAACTCTGTCCGTGCAACGCTACGCGATTAATCACCACTGTAAGCTATGTTCTTCCTTTTTAAATTAATGTCTCGTAACTAAGTTATTATTATGCTTATTTGAGCCAAAGTAATCGTGATTTTAGACTAAAAATTAAGATTGGGTTATTAGATTTTGTACCATAATTAAGGTTTGGACAAAAGACCGACACTTGTGGACATTGGACTATTGACTATTAATAGATAGGGGGTATTGTCTAATCGAATGATAACTCATTAGAATAAGTCGAACCTATCTTCAAATTAGTTAATCTAATAATTATTAAAATGATTATGTATGTTCTATTTAGTGACGTTTATACGACATCTTTTACGATCATTTAATTAATTATTCGGGTTGGGTAATTGATTATTCATTCTGATCAAGTGGGTAAATTAATATTCATATCTCATTAAAGCAGGGGTGGATTACATACAAGGATAATTGGTGTAATTGTTAACAAAGTAATAAAACCTTGGATTATACAAAGTCGATAACCTGGTGTAATCATTAAACAAAGTATTAAAACCTTGTTATAGTTCGAATCTCTAATTAGTTGGAATATTTGACTTCGGGAATAAGGTTAATTTGACGAGCATTTTATAATTATGACCGATGGACTATTATGGACAAAAACCAGATAGATATCAAATAAATCAGGACAAAGGACAATTAACCCGGGTAATAAATTAAAATCAACACGTCGAACATCATGATTACGGAAGTTTAAATAAGCATAATACTTTTATTTCATATTTCATCGTACCTTTATTTACTGTCATTTTAATTACTACAATTTACTTTATCGAAATTTAAATTCTGTCATTTATATTATCGTCATTTATCTTTACGCTTTATTTAAAATCGACAAACCGGTCATTAAACGGTAAAACCCCCTTTTATAATAATATTACTATATATAATTATATATAATATATTATAGTTGTTAAAAATATAGCGTTAAACTCAGCTAGCTCCCTGTGGAACGAACCGGACTTACTAAAAACTACACTATTCTACGATTAGGTACACTACCTATAAGTATTGTAGCAAGGTTTAGGTATATCCCATCTATATAAATAATAAAAAAAACTTGTGTAAATTATATCGTATTTAGTAGTAAAAATATAACTATTTCGTATACGCCGCTGCACACATCAAGTTTTTGGCGCCGCTGCCGGGGATCGAAAGCGAAACGCTATATTCTAAAAAAAAAATATTTAGTTTTTAAGCTATTTTGTAAAAATATATAAGTTTTAAAAAATATATATAAAAACATAAAAAAAATATATATTTCTATATTTTTAAGTGTTTAAATTAATACTTTTATAAAATAATAATATAAAAATAATATTTTTATAAAAATAAGCAATTTTATCATTTTTTGTATTTTTTATAAATTGTATATTTTAAACATATAGTTCGTAATTTGTATTTTTATCGTTCGTAACTAGCTTTAAGTTATAGTTTTTGCCGTAGTTATTTTATATTTCTAGATTTTTAGGCTTTGCGGTAAAATCCCTTAAGTGCTTTTTCTTTAGACTAAGATTTAGGTGCTTTAGAATTTTGCGACGTCGTTTTAAGATTTTAGTACTTTTTAAGTTATTGCCGTTTTGGATATAGAATTCCTTTTAAGCTTTAATACCTTTAGACATAAGTTTTAAATTTTAGTTTTTAGACTTTTAAGTTACGACGCTGCATTTTATTATTTTTTTCGACGCTTAATTTTCAACCTTTTATTTTTCGACGTTTTTCGACGCGCTTTTTTTTCTTATTTCTCGACGCTCTAGTTTTTAGGACATAAAATTTTCTATTTCTTCTCTAAAATTTCAAAACGAAAAAATTATTTTAAGCGGTTAAATTGATAGACATCCAAAATTTTATGGTTCGTAGTAATAGTTGAATTTGTTAGTAGCGAGTTGTGGGCTTCCGATTTAAAGGGTCCTGGCTACCTACTACATCTATTGGCTATTCGAAACGTGGACAAAATCAGAAAAGTCTATTAATTTGATAACTTATATAATTTTTATCTTTTATAAATAATAGGATATTCAGTGAATGCACCGAGCAAAACGTTCACCACATTTCATACGTTCACCACCTGTAACTCGATCAAGACATCTAGCCAACATTGTCGCCGTTGATTTTTCTTTAGAATCATCATCTAGTCGAACAAGTACTCCAATTCAAATTTTCGATAATCCATTTTTTGAACCCGACTTCACAATTGAGAACCCGGAGAATATTCAAGGACAATTCCAAGATCCAGATTCACTAATCATTACTCCTGAACCACAAACCGTTAAATCATAATACTCTAGTGATTCATATTCAACAATTTCAATTATGGAAGTAACGGAACCTCTAAGTATGGAAGACCGAATGAGAGCCACACGCACTGGCCAAGGTCACACCATTATTAAGCCAGACATTAATGCGCCAGATTATGAAATCAAAGGACAAATCCTATACATGGTAACTAATCAATGCCAATATAGTGGTACGCCAAAAGAAGATCTAAACGAACATCTTCGAACCTTTAATAGGATCTGTACTCTATTTAAAATCCGAGAAGTGGAGGATGAACAAATCTATCTCATGTTATTTCCCTGGACTTTAAAAGGAGAAGCCAAAGATTGGTTAGAATCGGTACCTGAAGGGGCGATTGATACATGGGATGTCTTAGTTGAGAAATTTCTTAAACAATTCTTTCCGGCATCTAAAGCCGTGAGACTTCAAGGAGAAATTGTTACGTTCACGCAAAAGCCAAATGAAACTCTATATGAGGCGTGGACAAGATTTGAAAAATTGTTAAGAGGATGTCCGCAACATGGTTTAGACACTTATCAAATAGTACAAATATTCTACCAAGGATGCGACATTGCTACATGAAAAGACATCGACATAGCAGCTGGTGGTTCCATTATGAAGAAAACCGCAACCGAAGCTCACAAAATCATTGATAACACAGCCTCCCACTCACATGAGTGGCACCAAGAAAAAGATATCTTTCGTTCATCTAAAGCGGCTAGAGCCGATTCTAGCCATGACTTTGATTCCGTTTCCGCAAAAATAGATGCTTTCGAGAGACGAATGAAAAAAATGACTAAAGATATTCACGCAATACGAATCAGTTGTGAGCAATGCGGTGGACCACACTTAACGAAAGATTGTAATGTTGAACAAACGATGGAACAACGTGAGAATGTTTCCTACATGAACCAAAGGCTGGGAAATAATTATCAAAATAATTATCAACCGCCAAGGCCAAACTTTAATCGAAATTAAAACATTCTTTACAATCCAAATGGACCCAACAATAACTCATATAACCAACAAGGTCTGAATAACCAACCAACTCAAAACAACACTTTCAATCAACAAAGACCTAGCTTGTATAAACCAGCACAACAAATCGAAGAGAAAAATGAGAGGTTTGATCAGATCTGGAAGAAATGATGGCAAAGCTAATGGAATCTCAAACATAATTTATTACATCTCAAACCCAAACAAATGAGAGGTTTGATCAGTCATTAAGAACTCAACAAGCTTCCATTCTGAATCTAGAAAAACACGTAGGTACTCTTGCTAGCATGATGAGTGAGAGGGAACAAGGAAAGCTACCAAGTAATACTGAAGTAAATCCTCGAAATGAGAATGTTAATATGGTTTCAACAAATTCTGAAAAACCAGCATCAGAAGATGGGAAGGTTTTCGATGTGAGTAACAATGAAGAAGTTACAACACCACCACCACCCGAGTATGTAAAGCCAGTGGTGGCACCATACAGACCACCCATCCCGTTTTCAAGAAAAGGAGTTGAGTATGAGCAAGTAATAGGTAATAAAGTTTGTGATACCTCTGGAAAGAAAAAGAAGAATAAGAAAGTAAAAGAAACAAAAACCGTAAAAGTAAACCCGGTGAAGATAGTTCCACCAAAACCTCCACCCAGGTTGGGTGATCCAGGTGAATTTATTGTTCCTTGTCTACTTAGTGATTGTGTCATGTATGATGCACTAGCAGATTTAGGTGCGAGTGTGAGTGTTATGCCTCTTTCATTATATAAGAGATTAGGAGTAGGTGAGTTAAGTCCAACGAAAATGAGTGTTCAACTCTTTGATCAAACTATTAGGCACCCAGTTGGAATTGCTGACAACCTACCCGTTCAAGTAGGTAATTTAACCTTTCTAGTCGAATTTATTGTCATTGACATAAAATAGGACCCAAACATTCCTCTAATTTTAGGTCGACCATTCTTAGTGTCCACCGGGGCATTATTTGATGTAAGAAAAGGTAGAATGACACTTAGTAATGATGAAAAATCGATCACCTTTGTGAGTCGAAAGTCTAAATCTCCAACAACCAAAACCGTTGAACCAACAAAAACGATTGGTAAGAACCATGTTGTTTTACCAACTCCAACGGTAGTGCTTAACAGTAATAAAACGCCTAAGTATGGGGAAGATGAAGTAACGCCTAATAATGACTTGATAACAAAGAACCCCATTGTTGGTACGAAATTAAATGATCCCGTTATTAACAGTTCAATGAAGAAACTTATTAAACGGATTCGCGATGCTAGAACCAAGGGGAACTTTAAGTTATGTAACCGGTTAGTATCCAATCTTTCGCCTAAATAAAAGGCGAAACTAATTGAATTTGTGGATATTACACATGAATCTGACCAATGGCTTAAAGCAAAAGTCACAGATATGCAAGTTGATTATGGTCCAAGAGAAATTGACGATGAAGTTTACCACAATTTCGATACCACAGCTACCTAAGTGTGGGGAGATTCAAATGTTCTAAGAAATAATGCTGTCTAGGGTTAGTCGTTCTGTTCTCGTGTAGTTCTGAGAATGGAATCCGATTGGTCTTTTCAACTAGCAGACACTAAAGAACTAGTTTTCTCCCCCCATTCTGAATTTTTGTTTTGTAGGTTTTGTATGAAATTAATACACTTTTTCAATTTAAGTTTTGTTCGAATTTAAAAACAAAATTTACTTTATTTCATTAAGTTTAAAAAATGATTTCTAAAATTCGTCGTAAGTTGAAAACTAGGTCGTTGAACCGAAATTGCTTTACCCGAGGGCGGGGCGAAAAATTTTGTTATCATTATTTTTAATTTTATTGATCTAAAGTATACCAAAAAATTTAAAAACCCAAAAATCTTTGCTTTTAAAACAATCACTTTAACGACAAATTTTAAATTTTGTCGAGGGACGGACTAGGTAAACATACCGAAACTACCTAAAGTAAAAGGAAACAAAATTTTAAAAAAAAAAAATTATTCATTTAAATTGTTTTAATAAATAAAGGTTTTATAAAATATATATATATATATATATATATATATATATATATATATATATATATATATATACATACATATATATATATATATATATATATATATATATATATATATATATATATATATGTTTGTAGTTTATTGATATTGCTCAAAACAAACATATATTTAGTCGCAATATCGTTCCAAAATGTAATGTTTTTAATTGTAATTTCCTTATTTTTAGTTGTAATCTTTTAAATAAATAAGTGTGAAGACGAAAGACGGAGATCGCTCGAAAATGAAGATTTGAAGATGAAAACGAAGATTTGAAAGATGAAAATGTCCAAAACGCTCAAACGTACAAGTTACACTCCAAGTGGTTTAATTTATCGAAGAAAAACGTCTAAAAATTGACAAAAGTACAAGTCGCGGAACGCAAAGTACACGATATTAAATTATAAGAAAATGCGTTCGAGAAACTGGAACCGAGACATAAATCGGGCGTAAATGTACGAGACAACGGAGCGAAAATTACAAGTCAACTATGCACAAGAATATAATATAATATATATATAATTAATATAAATTATATATATATATTATATATATATATATAAATATGTCGACAAAGAAGAAAACCAAAAAATATGTGAGCTGGATCTGGCGGCCATGCAATCGCATGGGAAATAGGCATAAAACCCATGCGATCGCATGGGTTACTGTAGCAGGCCAAAATCCTATAAAAAGGCAGTTTGATCGAGAGTTTTATACACAATATTTTCATTTCTTCTCTGTATACTTATATTTATATTTATAATTATAATTTTAATTTAAGTTTATTTTAATAATAAGGTTATTGTAACATTTAATTTACGGGTTTTAAATCAGAGTTCTGTCCGTGTACCACTATGCTAATAATATCGTTTTTTACCGTTCCAACTCGCTGTAAGTCTCCACGTCCTAACTTTATTTTCACGTATCGTTATTATCGTTATTATTTCTATTGTTATTATTATTATTATTATTATTGTTGTTATTTTTATTGTTATCGTAATATTTATTATTATCGTCGTTATTATCGTTATTTATTATTTATTATTGTTATCGTTTATTATTATTATTATTGTTACCATGTCCACTTTATATAATTTATATTTTTACGCCGTTATAATGTCCAACTAAATATCCATAGTGGTAACTAAAATGTAGAACCTCTGGACAAATGGATTGAACCATATTATAATATTATGATGTAACTTTGACTATTTTTAATATTAAGTTTAATCACCAACCCATTGTTATATAATTTAATATTTTCACCCCTATCACATAATTTATCAAAATTAATAAGCGAAGGTGCATTGAATTTACATAAATTATGCTTCAACACCTCGGTGATCTAGACGAACATATGGACAAATTATTGACAACAATTTAGAAGTGTGATTCGGTGGTTTGGGTAATATTACAGTTTATATAATCGTGTAATTATAAAAAGGGTAAGACCGTTATAATTTTGGTTTTAACGAAAGTAAAAACTGGATTAAATCTCAATTTAAATAGTCGGGGTATAATTTAATTCGCTAAAACGAGATCTAAACGAAAGTGAGATTTAGTTTTAGTTAATTAAATCTTTATAAATCGAAAGATAAAATATAAGGATATATATTAAAACATCGTAATCGGACTTAAAAACAATCCATAAATCCAGAGGGGACATATTTTAGTAGCCACTACTTTACCTTATTTTAAATCTCTTCAATTTCACTTATTGCCATATCGTAAACTTTAATTACTTTTTACTATTTTGCTATATTTCCATGAAAAACCTTATTTCTTCTACTTTGTTAAATTAGTTTAAATTGTATTTTTATTGTCGTTAATTTAGTTATTTCGTTTTAGTTAAATCTAATTTCCGTTCAATTAAGTAGTAAACCCTAATCCAAAATCCCCCTTTTAAATAGATTAACTTTTAGCAATTAAAAAATCTTGAAAACTCCATCTCCCTGTTGAACGAACCGGATTTACCAAATAAACTATTACTATACGGATAGGACAAAGTTGCCTATATGTGTGAAATCAATCCGAAATCATAAGAACACCATATAATCACAAGCAATTCGTGTAATAAATTCAATCTAAATCCGATCAAAATAAAAGGACACGATCGAGCACATCAACTTTTTGGCGCCACTGCCGGGGAAAGTTGGTAGTTAAATAAATAGATATTTTTTCTGATTCGTAGTAATAGTTGGATTTGTACGTGGACTGGGTTATTGGAGCCAAACAGTACTCAGTTATATTGAGACCAAACGAATCCTGCCCCTCTGCTGCATCTTTTGGCTATTCGAAACGTGGGTAAAATCAGAAGGAAAATCTGTTTGTTTAAAGGTTTTTATCATTGTTTTTAGTTATTCGATCCTTTCGTGAAAATTCATTTTCAAGAAAGTTCAATGTTTATACACTTAGTGAATAAATCCTTCAAGACTACATACAATTTTTCAATTGTATGACCCGTTCAGGAAATCCTAAACTCGTTGCACTTAATTCAGAACCTGAAAGAAACTTGAACAAAAGATTAAAACAAGAAAAACAAAAAAAAATTAGGTAGTACTAGTCAACCGAAAACACCGAAAAATATCAAAAAACAAGTAGGAAACACTAGTGGTCAACCAGAAATCAAAACTGAACCTGAAACCATCGTCATTAAAGAAGAAATGGTTGAAGTAACACCTGATCCAAATGATCTACTGATGTGGAATACCAGACAAACTGTTCCCCCTCTCGCACTTGCACCTATATGAAGACCTGAAATTGAGGCTGAAAACTGGGAAGTCAAGGGGCAGTTTATGCACATGGTTCGTGAAAACCAATTCGACGGAAGACTTAATAATAATCCGATAGAACATTTAGAAGCTTTCGAAGATTTATGTGAACTGTACAAAAACAAAGATGTTTCTTCAGATGCATTTAGGTTAAGAACTTTTCCGTACTCATTAATCGGAGACGCAAAAGCATGGTTGAAAGCATCAAAACCTGATTCTATCACAACTTTTAACGAATTAAGAGAAAAATTCATTACCCGATTTTTCCCACCGGCAAAAGCCGAAAGACTTAGAACTGAAATCACCACTTTTAAATAAAAGTCGGATGAAACTCTTTATGATGCATGGGAAAGATTAAAAAGAATGTTACAAAATTGTCCGCAACACGGATTGCAAAAAGGGCAAATAGTACAAACTTTTTATCGTGGTATTGATGAACATACTCGTGGTATATTAGATTCCTCCGCTGGAGGAGTATTTATGTACAAATCACCAAATCAAGCGTATGACATGTTAGAAGACATGTCAGTTCATACTTTTGAATGGACACCATCTAGAGATCAACTACCTAGAAGGACGGTGGCAAGCCTTGAAGAAAATGAAGACAACAACACAACCATAGCTTCACTGTCGAATCAATTCAAAAAGTTTGGAAGAGAAATAGAGAAACTAAATTCAACAGTTTTAGCATTACAAGTAGGATGTGAAATCTGTGGACAACCACATTTCACAAAAGATTAGGATATCAATGATCAGCCAATGAACTCAGTAGCACAAGTTAATTTTATGGCCAATCAAAGAAAAGGAAATTTTCAAGGAGGAAATTCTAATTATCAACCTGCAAACCCAGGATATCAAAACTCGAAGAATTTTGCTTTTCAAAGAAATGGACCACCTGGCTTTTTCAACAGAAACCAACCTCCATTTCCACCTCAACAAAATTTTCAACAACAACCGTTACCTCAATTACCATATCAACAACAAAACCATAACATGCAACTAGTAGAGAAGAAATCTAACTTTGAAGAAGTTATGATGAATTTTGTCAAAAGTCAATTAGAAACGAATGAGCAAGTGAAGAGACAACTTCATCAATCCCAAACAGAAAACGAGCAAGTACAAAGGAATCATCAAGCTTCAATTCAAAACCTTGAAAGAGATATGGGAAGAATATCCCAATTACTTGCTGAAAGGCAATCGGGCACTTTACCATCAAACACGCAACCAAACCCTAAGGGTAAGGAAACTCAAAATTCAAGTAATATTTCACAAGTTAATTCAATCACTACGCGAACTGGGTTAACCATTAACCCAGAGATTTCAAAGCCTCTCACTCCTATATGCCAACCACAAGTGCACTAAAGACTCAAAATCAACCACCATTGAAGGTATACAAATATCCAATTCCATATCCGCAACGTTTGAAGAAAGATAAATTACAAGCACAATACAACAAGTTTGCTGACATGATTAAGCAAATTTGTATAAATGTACCGCTTGTAGATGTTCTTGCGGGTATGCCGAATTATGGAAGGTTTATCAAAGATCTTATAGCAGACAAAGGAAAATATGCAGAAGTTTCAACCACATTCCTTAATGAAGAATTCTCAGCAATTTTGCAAAAGCAAAATTTGCCACCAAAACTTGAAGATCCTGGAATTTCATCATTCCTTGTCTAATGGGAGATTCAGTAATGTACGATGCATTAGCTGATTTAGGAGCGAGCATTAACCTTATGCCTCACTCCCTGTACTTAAAATTGAACTTAGGTGATTTAAAACCAACTAGGATGTGTATACGATTAGCTGATAGAACTTACAACTATCCTTTTGGCAATGCTAAAAACCTACCGGTTAAAGTAAATCACTTAATATTTCCTGCTGATTTCGTTGTTCTTGAAATGGAAGAAGATAGTAAGGTTCCCCTAATTCTAGGGCGTCCCTTTCTAAATACTGCGGACGCAATTGTGCGCGTAAAAGAGAAAAATCTCAGCTTAGGTGTGGGGGAGGATAGAATTATATTGAACATAGATAAGGCTATGAAACACCCTATGTCTCCAGATGACGAATGTTTCCAAATAGACATTGTTGATTGTTGTATTGAGGAAGAACTACAAGAACTATTAAATGTCGACACCTCATATTTCACCCCGATGGGTGAAGATGAAGATTTTGATGTCGATATAGAGTTAGACAAGCTGTTAAAGGTAGTCACTGATGAAGAATACGTAGAAGAAGAAATTCCCGGGGAAGATGAACCTTTTGAAGAAATTACCGATGGTAATAGGTTCCGGATAAAATCTTCCTTGGAAGAACCACCCACTTTGGAACTTAAAGAACTCCCGGAACATTTGGAGTATGCTTATCTCCAAGGAACGTCACAATTACCCGTAATAATTTCATCAAAACTTTCCGATGACGAAAAGGGTAGGTTAATGTCTATTTTAAAAACCCACAAAAAGGCAATTGCTTGGAAAACAACTGATATTCCAGGGATTAACCCTGCTTATTGTACTCACAAAATTCTAATGGAAGAAGATTTTAAACCCGTGGTACAAAGACAATGGAGGTTAAATCCTAACATGAAATAAGTTGTCAAAAAGGAGGTTATCAAATTACTTGATGCCGGGTTAATTTACCCTATATCCGATAGCCCGTGGGTAAGTCCTGTACAAGTAGTACCCAAGAAAGGGGGTACGACTGTTATTCTAAATGATAAGAATGAACTCGTTCCTACAAGAACAGTCACTGGGTGGAGAGTCTGTATAGACTATCGTCATCTAAACGACGCTACAAGGAAAGATCATTTCCCGCTACCATTTATCGACCAAATGCTATAACGTTTGGCGGGAAAAGATTACTACTGTTTCCTTGATGGATTCTCAGGTTATTTTCAAATTCCAATTGATCCAAAAGACCAAGACAAGACCACTTTTACTTGTCCATTTGGTACTTTTGCGTACCGATGAATGCCATTCGGATTATGTAATGCACCAGGCACCTTCCAAAGGTGTATGATGGCAATTTTTCATGACATGATTGAAGAAAGTATAGAAGTCTTTATGGACAATTTCTCTGTTTTTGGGGACTCCTTCAACTCATGTCTCTCAAACCTTAAACGAATGCTAATTCGTTGTGAAGAATCAAATCTTGTTTTAAACTGGGAGAAATGCCACTTCATGGTGAAGGAAGGCATTGTTTTAGGACACAAGATTTCTCGAGCTGGAATGGAAGTAGACAAAGCTAAGATAGACGTTATTTCAAAACTTCCTCCTCCAACCAATGTTAAAGGAATTCGTAGTTTCCTTGGTCATGCGTGATTCTATTGACGATTCATAAAGGACTTTTCCAAAATCGCTCGACCCATGACTAAACTTCTTGAGAAAGACAGTACATTCGATTTCAACGAAGAATGTCTAAATGCTTTCTCCATTATGAAAGAGAAACTTACGAATGCACCTATTATGGTATCACCCGACTGGTCCAAACCTTTCGAGCTAATGTGTGATGCTAGTGATTTTGCACTGGGAGCTGTTTTAGGCCAATGTCAAGATAACAAATTTCAACCAATCTACTACGCAAGTAAAACGCTTACAAGAGCTCAGTTGAATTACACAACTACTGAGAAGGAGCTTCTTGCAGTAGTTTTTGCTTTCGATAAGTTTAGATCTTACCTTGTGTTATCTAAAACAATTGTTTATACCGATCATTCAACACTAAAGTACTTATTCAAGAAGCAAGATGCTAAGCCTAGACTAATTCATTGGATTCTTCTCCTACAAGAATTCGACATTGAAATCAAGGATAAAAAGGGTGCTGAAAATCTCGCTACAGATCACTTGTCCCGTCTTGAAAATCCTAACTTAGAAACACTCGACGAATCTGTTATTCATGATACTTTTCCAGACGAGTTCCTTATGAAAATTAAAACGGAAGAAGAAATTCCATGGTTTGCGGACTTTGCCAATTATCTAGCCGCAGGAATTCTTGTTAAAAATCAAACTTATCAACAAAAGAAGAAATTTTTTTCTAATCTAAAATTTTACTTTTGGAAAAGCCCTAATCTCTCGTATAGGAGCAGATCAGGTTATTCGTCGATGTGTATACGGTAAAGAAGCTCAACAAATTCTAGAGCACTGTCATCAAGGATCAGCTGGCGGACATTTCGGACCAAGCTATACAGCTAAGAAGGTCTTTGACTCATGTTTTTACTGGCCAACTATTTTCAAAGATTCTTACAACATGGTGAAAACCTGTGACGCTTGTCAAAGATCCGGAAATATCTCCAAGAGAGACGAAATGCCACAACAAAGCATCCTAGTATGCTAAGTATTTGACATTTAGGGTATTGACTTCATGGGTCCATTCCCCGCTTCTAACAAATGCAAATATATTCTCGTAGTAGTCGATTACGTTTCTAAATGGGCTGAAGCAAAAGCTCTACCTACTAACGATGCTCGAGTTGTTGTCAGCTTTCTCAAAAACTTTTCTCACGATTCGGGCTTCCAAAAGCATTAATCAGTGATCGTGGAACTCATTTTACAAATCAATTACTCGAGAAAGTACTTAAAAAGTATGGAGTTAATCATCGTTTCTCAACTTCTTACCACCCTCAAACGAGTGACCAAGTTGAAAACACAAATTGAGGTCTTAAACGAATTTTAGAAAGAACAGTTAAGAATAATCTAAAAATCTGGCATCAAAAGCTAGATGATGCACTGTGGGCATTTAGAACCGCGTTTAAAACGCCTATTGGTACCACTCCTTTTCGATTAATATATGGTAAGGCATGTCATCTACCTGTCGAGGTTGAACATAAGGCGTACTGGGCAATAAAAGAATGTAATACGGACCTTGTGGAATCCAGAGAAAATCGATTCTTACAATTGCATGAATTAGATGAGCTAAGACTTTAAGCATATGAAAACTCGAGATCATACAAAGAGAGAACTAAGAAATGGCACGATGCTCGCTTAAAAGAGAAGAAAGCTTTTGAACCAGGAGACAAAGTTCTAGTTTTTCAATCACGTTTTAAGTTTTCACCTGGGAAACTTAAGTCCCGATGGAGGGGACCGTATGAAGTAAAACAAGCATTTTCATCTGGATACGTAGAATTATATGACAAAAATGGTGGTATTTTCAATGTGAATGGTCATAGACTTAAATTCTATTATGAAGGGTTCAACAACACTGAAAGAGATGAAATCACATTCTACCCTAAGAACAAATAAATTCAGGGTAATTTTAGCTAACCACTCGCCTTCTTAAAATGTTTCAAATTATTTCAAGAGTGGAGCCCGATTGGTCTTTTTTGCTAGCAGACACTAAAGAACTAGTCTTCTCCCTCCAATCTGAATTTTTTTTTTAGTTTTGTATGAACTTAATATGCTTTTTAAATTTAAGGTTTGTGTGAATTTAAAAACAAAATTTACTTTATTTCATTAAGTTTAAAAAATTGATTTCTAAAATTCGTCGTGAGTTGAAAACTAGGTTGTAGAACAGAAATTGCTTTACCCAAGGAAGGGGCGAAAAATTTTGTTATCATTATTTTAATATTATTGATCTAAACTATGCCAAAAATATTATTTGAATGTGGGGTAATATACCAAACTTCAAAAATATGTATATATGTTTGTAGTTTATTTTATGTACTAATAAGGGTAAAAGACGCATTTTCAAAGACTGAAATTTAGTTTAGCAAAAGCAACCAATTTTTGGCAAAACATATGAAAAGATGACAGAAATTTTGGGATGACGAACAAATCAACATCAACGGATTAAACAGAAAACTCGCAAGTTACGGCTTTTTAGCTAAAGAGGTTTTAACTCCCTTTCTATTCTAATTGCCCTCATGAATTTTATCTTGTCTGATTTCATTGCAAATGAGGGTATTGCATGATCTCAAGTGTGGGGAGGGGTTATAAATTCTCTCGGGTTTACACTAGGCTTATTTTCTAAATCTTGTGAAAATTTTTAAAAAAAAAATTAACTAAATGAATTCAAATCTTGTTTAATATGTTTATGAACGATAAAACTAGGTGCGGGTACCGAAATCATTGTTAACCTTAAAAAAGGACATAAATTGAGAAACAACTAAAACGCTTGAATTTATTTATTATAAATAAAAAGACGCATGAAAAAAGCCAAGTGTGGGAAGATTTGTCAATATATATGAGCTGTTATCACATGTTTGTGCGAAGTTTATTGCAGGTACTTTTGCTTTGGGCTGTATAAATTTGTTTTACCCAGTAAATTATAATATAAATATAAGAAAAGATGGATCTACATGATGAATCAATTCCATCATTAAAATGAAGTAAAGTCTTCAGAAAAAGAAACGCGCTTCATGATTTAGGTCAGGAAGTTGTCGTCCAGACCAGTTGTAGAGTCTACGAAAAACCTTGAAAAGTTTTCTCAAAAATCAGCTGGAAATCCACGGACCTCAGCACCAAACAGGGTCGCCATGTGGTCAGACTTATCCTAACCATGAGAGGATGTGGTCAGACTTATCCTAACCATGAGAGGATCTGTCTCGTAAAATGGGGAGGGCGCCGTGCAAATTAGCTTGATAAGACTAATGAATCAGACTCCCAGAAAGGATAATCTCCTTAAAGATTAAAAATCAGCATTTAAGCCTGATATTACTCAATCCTTGAGATTGATCTTAAAGATTGAGAATTACAAACTCATGGAATTCGATGATATCTAAACTCGAGCTTGAACGAGAAAATATTTTGATCAAATTAAAACCGATTTGTTTTCTGTAAACCTATTTTCAATGCGTTCATTACCATTGAACGTAAAATCCTGAGAATTCATCGAAATTCATTAGGTCACCTGAACCAAATCGGGTGTCAACCGTAAGAACGGTGGTTGCATAGCATGGTCGAAGACAGGACCTTGTGCCAGACCAAAAAATTATAGGGTGATCTTTACTATTTCTCCTACAAAGGATAGTAATTGCATCCAGCACGTTGTGGACCATAATCAAATGCATGTCATTAGACATTTCCTTAACAGTTGCTTGTTCATCGCTTTCCTTTACAACTGGACGGTAGTTTACAGAAAGGTAATATACGGGGCAAGTATACTGGATGTGTTGCTTTCCTAATACAAGTTTAGCAAGTGGGTGACACAAAACCGCAAGTTTTGAGCTAAAATTTAGAAAATCTGGAACCCACACAACACCCAAAAAAAATTTTGCAACATCGATAAAGGGTTAAATCGAAAAACTTATCTAGGGTAAAAGCTAGATTGAATTTTCAAAAGATTAAATATTTTCATAAAGATCCAATTTCCTTAAAGGATCTAAATTTTCATAGTCATGTGGGACTGTAAACTACAGTCGTTACTATCATTGTTTATACCGCCGTACCAAAATCACTGATGTATAAAGTGTGAAAATAAAGAAGTGATTAATTTTCAACCTTTTATTTTTCGACGTTTAATTTTCAACCTTTTATTTTTCGACGTTTTTCGACGCGCTTTTTTTTTCTTATTTCTCGACGCTCTAGTTTTTAGGACATAAAATTTTCTATTTCTTCTCTAAAATTTCAAAACGAAAAAATTATTTTAAGCGGTTAAATTGATAGACATCTAAAATTTTATGGTTCGTAGTAATAGTTGAATTTGTTAGTAGCGAGTTGTGGGCTTCCTATTTAAAGAGTCCTGGCTACCCGCTACATCTATTGGCTATTCGAAACGTGGGCAAAATCAGAAAAGTCTATTAATTTGATAACTTATATAATTTTTATCTTTTATAACTAATAGGATATTCAGTGAATGCACCGAGCAAAACGTTCACCACATTTCATACGTTCACCACCTATAACTCGATCAAGACATCTAGCCAACATTGTCGCCGTTGATTTTTCTTTAGAATCATCATCTAGTCGAACAAGTACTCCAATTCAAATTTTCGATAATCTATTTTTTGAACCCGACTTCACAATTGAGAACCCGGAGAATATTCAAGGACAATTCCAAGATCCAGATTCACTAATCATTACTCCTGAACCACAAACCGTTAAATCATAATACTCTAGTGATTCATATTCAACAATTTCAATTATGGAAGTAACGGAACCTCTAAGTATGGAAGACCGAATGAGAGCCACATGCACTGGCCAAGGTCACGCCATTATTAAGCCAGACATTAATGCGCCAGATTATGAAATCAAAGGACAAATCCTATACATGGTAACTAATCAATGCCAATATAGTGGTACGCCAAAAGAAGATCCAAACGAACATCTTCGAACCTTTAATAGGATCTGTACTCTATTTAAAATCCGAGGAGTGGAGGATGAGCAAATCTATCTCATGTTATTTCCCTGGACTTTAAAGGGAGAAGCCAAAGATTGGTTAGAATCGGTACCTGAAGGGGCGATTGATACATGGGATGTCTTAGTTGAGAAATTTCTTAAACAATTCTTTCCGGCATCTAAAGCCGTGAGACTTCAAGGAGAAATTGTTACGTTCACGCAAAAGCCAAATGAAACTCTATATGAGGCGTGGACAAGATTTGGAAAATTGTTAAGAGGATGTTCGCAACATGGTTTAGACACTTATCAAATAGTACAAATATTCTACCAAGGATGCGACATTGCTACATGAAAAGACATCGACATAGCAGCTGGTGGTTCCATTATGAAGAAAACCGCAACCGAAGCTCACAAAATCATTGATAACACAGCCTCCCACTCACATGAGTGGCACCAAGAAAAAGATATCTTTCGTTCATCTAAAGCGGCTAGAGCCGATTCTAGCCATGACTTTGATTTCGTTTCCGTAAAAATAGATGCTTTCGAGAGACTAATGAAAAAAATGACTAAAGATATTCACGCAATGCGAATCAGTTGTGAGCAATGCGGTGGACCACACTTAACGAAAGATTGTAATGTTGAACAAACGATGGAACAACGTGAGAATGTTTCCTACATGAACCAAAGGCTGGGAAATAATTATCAAAATAATTATCAACCGCCAAGGCCAAACTTTAATCGAAATTAAAACATTCTTTACAATCCAAATGGACCCAACAATAACTCGTATAACCAACAAGGTCTGAATAACCAACCAACTCAAAACAACACTTTCAATCAACAAAGACCTAGTTTGTATAAACCAGCACAACAAATCGAAGAGAAAAAGCCAAATCTGGAAGAAATGATGGCAAAGCTAATGGAATCTCAAACACAATTTATTACATCTCAAACCCAAACAAATGAGAGGTTTGATCAGTCATTAAGAACTCAACAAGCTTCCATTCTGAATCTAGAAAAACACGTAGGTACTCTTGCTAGCATGATGAGTGAGAGGGAACAAGGAAAGCTACCAAGTAATACTGAAGTAAATCCTCGGAATGAGAATGTTAATATGGTTTCAACAAATTCTGAAAAACCAGCATCAGAAGATGGGAAGGTTTTCGATGTGAGTAACAATGAAGAAGTTATAACACCACCACCACCCGAGTATGTAAAGCCAGTGGTGGCACCATACAGACCACCCATCCCGTTTTCAAGAAAAGGAGTTGAGTATGAGCAAGTAATAGGTAATAAAGTTTGTGATACCTCTGGAAAGAAAAAGAAGAATAAGAAAGTACAAGAAACAAAAACCGTAAAAGTAAACCCGGTGAAGATAGTTCCACCAAAACCTCCACCCAGGTTGGGTGATCCGGGTGAATTTATTGTTCCTTGTCTACTTAGTGATTGTGTCATGTATGATGCACTAGCAGATTTAGGTGCGAGTGTGAGTGTTATGCCTCTTTCATTATATAAGAGATTAGGAGTAGGTGAGTTAAGTCCAACGGAAATGAGTGTTCGACTCTTTGATCAAACTATTAGGCACCCAGTTGGAATTGCTGACAACCTACCCGTTCAAGTAGGTAATTTAACATTTCTAGTGGAATTTATTGTCATTGACATAGAAGAGGACCCAAACATTCCTCTAATTTTAGGTCGACCATTCTTAGCGTCCACCGGGGCGTTATTTGATGTAAGAAAAGGTAGAATGATACTTAGTAATGATGAAAAATCGATCACCTTTGTGAGTCGAAAGTCTAAATCTCCACTAACCAAAACCGTTGAACCAACAAAAACGATTGGTAAGAACCATGTTGTTTTACCAACTCCAACGGTAGTGCTTAACAGTAATAAAACGCCTAAGTATGGGGAAGATGAAGTAACACCTAATGATGACTTGATAACAAAGAACCCCATTGTTGGTACGAAATTAAATGATCCCGTTATTAACAGTTCAATGAAGAAACTTATTAAACGGATTCGCGATGCTAGAACCAAGGGGAACTTTAAGTTATGTAACCGGTTAGTATCCAATCTTTCGCCTAAATAAAAGGCGAAACTAATTGAATTTGTGGATATTACACATGAATCCGACCAATGGCTTAAAGCAAAAGTCATAGATATGCAAGTTGATTATGGTCTAAGAGAAATTGACGATGAAGTTTACCACAATTTCGATACCACAGCTACCTAAGTGTGGGGAGATTCAAATGTTCTAAGAAATATTGCTGTCTAGGGTTAGTCGTTCTGTTCTCGTGTAGTTTCGAGAATGGAATCCGATTGGTCTTTTCCACTAGCAGACACTAAAGAACTAGTTTTCTCCCCCCATTCTGAATTTTTGTTTTGTAGGTTTTGTATGAAATTAATACACTTTTTCAATTTAAGTTTTGTTCGAATTTAAAAACAAAATTTACTTTATTTCATTAAGTTTAAAAAATGATTTCTAAAATTCGTCGTAAGTTGAAAACTAGGTCGTTGAACCGAAATTGCTTTACCCGAGGGCGGGGCGAAAAATTTTGTTATCATTATTTTTAATTTTATTGATCTAAAGTATACCAAAAAAATTAAAAAACCCAAAAATCTTTGCTTTTAAAACAATCGCTTCAACGACAAATTTTAAATTTTGTCGAGGGACAGACTAGGTAAACATACCGAAATTACCTAAAGTAAAAGGAAACAAAATTTAAAAAAAAAAATTATTCATTTAAATTGTTTTAATAAATAAAGGTTTTATAAATATATATATATATATATATATATATATATATATATATATATATATATATATATATATATATATATATATATATATATATACATTATATATGTTTGTAGTTTATTGATATTGCTCAAAACAAACATATATTTAGTCGCAATATCGTTCCAAAATGTAATGTTTTTAATTGTAATTTCCTTATTTTTAGTTGTAATCGTTTAAATAAATAAGTGTGAAGACGAAAGACGGAGATCGCTCGAAAATGAAGATTTGAAGATGAAAACGAAGATTTGAAAGATGAAAATGTCCAAAACGCTCAAACGTACAAGTTACACTCCAAGTGGTTTAATTTATTGAAGAAAAACGTCTAAAAATTGACAAAAGTACAAGTCGCGGAACGCAAAGTACACGATATTAAATTATAAGAAAATGCGTTCGAGAAACCGGAACCGAGACATAAACCGGGCGTAAATGTACGAGACAACGGAGCAAAAATTACAAGTCAACTATGCACAAGAATATAATATAATATATATATAATTAATATAAATTATATATATATTATATATATTTAAAAAATATGTCGACAAAGAAGAAAATAAAAAAATATGTGAGCTAGATCTGGCAGCCATGCAATCGCATGGGAAATAGGCATAAAACCCATGCGATTGCATGGGTTACTGTAGCAGGCCAAAATCCTATAAAAAGGCAGTTTGATCGAAAGTTTTATACACAATATTTTTATTTCTTCTCTGCATACTTATATTTATATTTATAATTATAATTTTAATTTAAGTTTATTTTAATAATAAGGTTATTGTAACGTTTAATTTACGGGTTTTAAATCAGAGTTCTGTCCGTGTACCACTACGCTAATAATATCGCTTTTTACCGTTCCAACTCGCTGTAAGTCTCCACGTCCTAACTTTATTTTCACGTATCGTTATTATCGTTACTATTTCTATTGTTATTATTATTATTATTATTATTATTATTATTATTATTATTATTATTATTATTATTATTATTGTTGTTATTTTTATTGTTATCGTAATATTTATTATTATCGTCGTTATCATCGTTATTTATTATTTATTATTGTTATCGTTTATTATTATTATTATTATTGTTACCATGTCCACTTTATATAATTTATATTTTTACGCCGTTATAATGTTCAACTAAATATCCATAGTGGTAACTAAAATGTAGAACCTCTGGACAAATGGATTGAACCATATTATAATATTATGATGTAACTTTGACTATTTTTAATATTAAGTTTAGTCACCAACCCATTGTTTTATAATTTAATATTTTCACCCCTATCACATAATTTATTAAAATTAATAAGCGAAGGTGCATTGAATTTACATAAATTATGCTTCAACACCTCGGTGATCTAGACGAACATATGGACAAATTATTGACAACAATTTAGAAGTGTGATTCGGTGGTTTGGGTAATATTACAGTTTATATAATCGTGTAATTATAAAAAGGGTAAGACCGTTATAATTTTGGTTTTAACGAAAGTAAAAACTGGATTAAATCTCAATTTAAATAGTTGGGGTATAATTTAATTCGCTAAAACGAGATCTAAACGAAAGTGAGATTTAGTTTTAGTTAATTAAATCTTTATAAATCGAAAGATAAAATATAAGGATATATATTAAAACATCGTAATCGGACTTAAAAACAATCCATAAATCCAGAGGGGACATATTTTAGTAGCCACTACTTTACCTTATTTTAAATCTCTTTAATTTCACTTATTGCCATATCGTAAACTTTAATTACTTTTTACTATTTTGCTATATTTCCATGAAAAACCTTATTTCTTCTACTTTGTTAAATTAGTTTAAATTGTATTTTTATTATCGTTAATTTAGTTATTTCGTTTTAGTTAAATCTAATTTTCGTTCAATTAAGTAGTAAACCCTAATCCAAAATCCCCCTTTTAAATAGATTAACTTTTAGCAATTAAAAAATCTTGAAAACTCCATCTCCCTGTGGAACGAACCGGATTTACCAAATAAACTATTACTATACGGATAAGACAAAGTTGCCTATATGTGTGAAATCAATCTGAAATCATAAGAACACTATATAATCACAAGCAATTCGTGTAATAAATTCAATCTAAATCCGATCAAAATAAAAGGACACGATCGAGCACATCATTTATCTTATGTACAAAACATGGTAAAACAGCGCATTTTCAAAGACTGGCATTAAAGTTCAGCAAAAACTACTAATTTTGATGATAAGACGCAAAACATATGTGAAATTACAACAAAAGGAATGAACGATGAGGCGCGCCATCTATCATTCGACGACCTTAGTAATTACAAACTGGGCATTTTTAATCACTTTTCTACACTAATCACCCTCATGAATTTATAATTATAGTCTGATTTCATGCAAATGAGGGCATTACATGATCTCAAGTGTGGGAAAGGATTATAAATTCTCTCAGGTCTACACTTAGTTTAATTGTCAAATTTTATGAAAATTTGAAAAATTTTCAACTAAATGAATTCAAAATCATGTTTACACATATTTATGAACGATAAAACTAGGTGTTAATATCGAAATTATTGTTACCTCGGAGAGAACATAAATGGAGAAACAACCCAAAACGTTAGAATTCATTTAAAATGAAATAGAGGAGAATAAAAAGGCAAAGAAAAAAAATAAATAAAAGCTAAGTGTGGGAAGAATTTACCAAGTTATTTAAAACACGTATCACGTATGTTTGTACAAGATTATTACAGGTACTTTTGTTTTGGACGATTTTAATCAGTTTTACCCGATTTACTGTAATATATTTGAAAGAAAGATGGATCTACACGATGAATCAATTCCATCATTAAAAGGAAGTAAAGTCTTCTGAAAAAGACACGCTTCTTGATTTAGGTCAGGAAGTTGTCGTCCAGACCAGCTGTAGGTTGACAAAAAATCTAGAAAAGTCATCTCTAAAATCAGCAGGAAATCCACGGACCTCAGCATCAAACAGGGTCGTCAAGTGGTCAGACTTATCCTAACTATGAGAGGATCTGTCTCATAAAATGGGAAGGGCGCCGTGCAAATTAGCTTGATAAGACTAATGAATCAGACCCCCAGAAAGGATAATCTCCTTAAAGATTAAAAATCAGCATTTAAACCTGATATTACTCAAATCCTTGAGATTGACCTTAAAGATTGAGAATTACAAACTCATGAAATTCGACGATATCTAAACTCGAGCTGGAACGAGAAAATATTTTGATCAAAATTAAAACCGATTTGTTTTCTGAAAACTCATTTTCAATGCGTTCATTACCATTGAACGTAAAATCCTAGGAATTCACCTAGAATTCATTAGGTCACCTGAACCAAATCGGGTGTCAACCGTAAGAACGGTGGTTGCATAGCATGGTCGAAGACAGGACCTTGTGCCAGACCAAAAAACTATAGGGTGATCTTTACTATTACTCCTACAAAGGATAGTAATTGCATCCGACACGATATAGACCATAATCAAAAGCATGTCACGGGACATTGCCTTAACAGTTGCTTGTTCAACGCTTTCCTTTACAACCGGACGGTAGTTTACCGAAAGGTAATATACGGAGCAAGTATACTGGACGTGTTTCTTTCCTAATACAAGGTTAGCAAGTGAGTGACACAAAACCGAAAGTTTTGAGCTAAAATTTTAAAATTTGAAACTCACAAAACCCACAAAAATATTTTGCAAACACCGGTGAGGGGTTATTCCGGAAAAGTTATCTAGGGTAAAAGCTAGAATGAATTTTCAAAAGATCAAATGTTTTCATAAAGATCCAATTTCCTTAAAGGATCTAAATTTTTATAGTCATGTGGGACTGTAAACCACATCGTTACTATCATTGTTCATACCGCCGTATCAAAATCACTGATGTATAAAGTGTGAAAATAAAAAAGTGATTCGAGTGAAGTGTGATTTAATTTCAAATTCTATATTGCTTGAGGACAAGCAACGTTCAAGTGTGGGGATATTTGATAATGCTAAAAAGGAACCAATATGTAAAGCTTTTAGTTATAATTGTTCTATTTTTATGTAATATTCGTTTAAATAAATAAGTGGGAAGACAAAAGAAGAAAATGACGATTTGAAGACGCAAATGACCAAAAAGCTAAAAAGTACAAAGTACAATCCAAGTGGTTCGAAATATTGATGAGAAACGTCTAAAAATTACAAGAGTACAAGTCGCGGAACGCAAAGTACAAGATATCTAAGCGTACGAAAAGGCGTTCGAAAATCCAGAACCAGGACCAGAGTCAACTCTCAACGCGCGACGCAACGGAGCTAAAATTACAAGTCAACTATGCACAAGAATATAATATAATATTTAAATAATTATATAAATTATTTATATATAATATTAAATAACGTCGGAAAATAAGAAAACAAAAATATGTGAGCTGTCCCAGGAGGCCATGCGATCGCATGGCCAGAAGGCACAAAATCCATACGATCGCATGAGCATCAGAATCTGGACATGTCCTATAAATTCAGCATTTTTCGACGAGTAAACACACCTTTTTCTTTTCCTTCATATGTAACGTATATATATATATATATATATATATATATATATATATATAAAATATAATTTTAATTTTAAGTTTAATAATAATTGGGTTATTGTAAGGAATGTTTTACGGGTTTTAAGTCGAAACTCTGTCCGTGCAACGCTACGCGATTAATCACCACTGTAAGCTATGTTCTTCCTTTTTAAATTAATGTCTCGTAACTAAGTTATTATTATGCTTATTTGAGCCAACGTAATCTTGATGTTAGACTAAAAATTAAGATTGGGTTATTAGATTTTGTACCATAATTAAGGTTTGGACAAAAGACCGACACTTGTGGACATTGGATTATTGACTATTAATAGATAGGGGGTATTGTCTAATCGAATGACAACTCATTAGAATCTGTCGAACCTATCTTCAAATTAGTTAATCTAATAATTATTAAAATGATTATGTATGTTCTATTTAGTGACGTTTATACGACATCTTTTACGATCATTTAATTAATTATTCGGGTTGGGTAATTGATTATTCATTCTGATCAAGTGGGTAAATTAATATTCATATCTCATTAAAACAGGGGTGGATTACATACAAGGATAATTGGTGTAATTGTTAAGAAAGTAATAAAACCTTGGATTATACGCAGTCGATAACCTAGTGTAATCGTTAAACAAAGTATTAAAACCTTGTTACAGTTCGAATCCCTAATTAGTTGGAATATTTGACTTCGGGAATAAGGTTAATTTGACGAGCATTTTATAATTATGACTGCCAGATAGGTATCAAATAAACCAGGACAAAGGACAATTAACCCGGGTAATAAATTAAAATCAACACATCGAACATCATGATTACGGAAGTTTAAATAAGCAAAATACTTTTATTTCATATTTCATCGTACCTTTATTTACTGTCATTTTAATTACTACAATTTACTTTATCAAAATTTAAATTCTGTCATTTATATTATCGTCATTCATCTTTACGCTTTATTTAAAATCGACAAACCGGTCATTAAACGGTAAAACCCCCTTTTATAATAATATTACTATATATAATTATATATAATATATTATAGTTGTTAAAAATATAGCGTTAAACTCAGCTAGCTCCCTGTGGAATGAACCGGACTTACTAAAAACTACACTACTCTACGATTAGGTACACTGCCTATAAGTGTTGTAGCAAGGTTTAGGTATATCCCATCTATATAAATAATAAAAAAAACTTGTGTAAATTATATCGCATTTAGTAGTAAAAATATACCTATTTCGTATATGTCGCTGCACACATCAGTAATACATGTCTGCTTCTTGAAAGCTCATGAAATGGCACCTGTCAGATGTGTGAAGGATATCAAAACAAAGGAGAAATTCGGATACACATCAAGGATCGCGTGACCCTACCTGGCGCGACGCGGCCTACACACATACATGTGTTTGAGTTGGAAGAAAGCTTCTGGTCTGGATTTACACATGGAGGCGCAACGCGGCTCTTCTTGGGCGCGTCACGGCCTTGGTCTAACGGGAAGGAAACTTCTAGATTCAATTTTTATTGGTCCTTAAGTTGTTGTATGCCTATAAATACATCTTATTGTAACCCTAAACCCTATGTACAAAAATATCAATAAAAATCACTCTAGTTAGTTGTGGACTAAAGCAATCTAACCGATTGCATATAACCACGTAATTCTTGTGTCGTTTTCTTTACTTTTCTTTATTATCGTTTGTTTGTTGTTTGTGGGATCACCAAATCTGAATTGGTGATTGTTGTTTGGGTCCATGAATTACTAATAGCACCTCTCCCAAGCAAGAACACCCAACCACTTTGTTGAAGAATGATCTTCAGCATTGGTTATCCAACTAGCATCAGTATATCCTTCTATTACTGAAGGAAACCCACTATAAGATAAACTATAGTCCATAGTTTTCTTTAAATACTTCAGTACCCGCCTAATTGCTTTCCAGTGATGAGTACTGGGATTACTAGTATATCTACTCAATTTTCCCACAGCAAAAGTAATATTCGGCCTTGTACAAGTCATGGAATACATCAAACAGCCAATCACTTAAGAATACTCAAGTTGTGATACAGCTTCACCTTGGTTAGGCATAAGCTTCTCACTTAGATCCACAGGTGTACTCACAGGATTACAATCAAAGCAATTGAACTTTCTCAACACCTTCTCAATATAATAAGATTGAGAAATTGAAATTTCTCTGCTTTCACGTTTGATCCTAATGTCAAGGATGACGTCAGCCTCCCCATATCTTTCATGGAGAACTTTGATGATAAAAATTCTTTTGGTAAATCAACCTGACTTTTGTCAGTCCCAAAGATTAACATGCCATAAACATATAGACAAACTATAACTCCTTTACCAGAATCATCAAATTTGCTATATACATATTTATCAGCAGGGTGATCAATCCCAAATTAGATGCAAAGATATAATTTAGGAGTTGAGTGCAATAAGGGGTGGATTGTGGTGTTGATAATGTTTTTGGGACCTTATGATCGTGTTTCACTTAAATTTAAATGATCAATCACCATGTCCCGGTCTTTATTGCATTACCTTGACTCGATCATGATTGATACTTGGGCGTATTCACAAGTGAATCATAAGAACCAGAGCAATTACACAGAATCAACAACCTAAAATGAGAGGCCAAGCTCTCTATTTATAGGTTTGGGATATCTATGAAATCAATGTTCGCGCAGTGTTAACAGATCCGCAATGTTTATGCGGGACATCTTCGCAATCTCAAATTATGCGCAGAACCGCAATATCATGGCGTGATGCGCAGTTGCTTTATCTCCGTGGTTCTGTTTATACTTGTATTTAGATTGCCTTTTGCACTTAAAATATACATATATATGCATATATATATATATATATATATATATATGATTAAGTCCCCCCAATTTATTGTGTTATATTTACACAGAAAATATAACATAATAAACTCTTAAAAATGTAGTTAAAAATGTGTTTCCCGAACGGTCCGCAAAATTTAATCCGTTGCGCATAAAATATTGCACCTAACAAACTGTGCGTGTCCCATCAGTGTCGCCTAACGGCTCTTTTCTAGCCGTTGATATATTTCAGCAGAATTATAGCCGTTGATTGTAATCATTTCTAATAGCAATTAGCCTTTCAACTAACACTATAAATAAGATCGGCTTTCATTCAATTACACTTTACTCTTCGCAGTTTTAACAGTATCACGCCAACTGACCGCGGATGGTTTACATTCAAATCGCGCCATGGTGTTATCACAACCCCCAAGGCTTCAATTGGTAACTGGCACAGATCTTTCTTCTTTATTAAAGCTGAGGCGCTACGCTGATATCAAAACTTACTTTGCTGGACAATGGAGCTGAATCAAAGTGCACTTGAGCGTAATGATCTTAATGAGATCGGCGAAGAATTATTAGCAGAAGTTAAAAATGTGCACTAAGAAGTTCGCCAATACAGTCATGTTCCACTGTATTTGGGGCGAGTTTTAATATATTGGCCTTGGAATAATTACAATGCTGTTTTGCTTGACGCAACCATTAGAGGTATACAGCACAATTTTACTTTGTGCATAAAATGTATCCATTTTTGCATATGATATATTGACGCTCTTTATTTTTTGCAGAAATCTTTCTATCTGATTTAATGGTACTGGAAGATGTTAAAGGCTGTAAAGCCATTTTTCACCCGAAAGAAGGTGGCAGTTCCTCTGCGGCTATTGAAGAACCAATACTTAATTCGCTGACTATTCCAGAAGGTACTGACAAAGGCAAACGTAAAAGCAACACCACAAGTGAGTCAATTGTGCAAGAAAGTAAGCGCCAACGTCCGAGCATCTCTCCCATTGCAGAAGAAGTGTCCGGAAAGGGCAAAGAAAAAAGTAAGTCATGTTTTTGCGCAATAAGTACACACTATTATCTTCACAATTGCCTTACTGTCTATTAAATGTTTATCTTTGTGCATTGTAGCCGATCCTGTTGATCTAACAGCGGACACAGAAGAAATAGAAGCGGATCCATTCCTTAGTCATGAGATTCCTTTGGAGGATTTTAGCAATCCTCAATTTCAAAATATTTTCGTATCACCATACAATCCAATTAAGTCAATTCATATTGACAATTTTGTCACAAGTCTTAATGTTAGCGACGATGCAGCTGAAGATCAACTTAAACTACTGCGCAATGTTTTGCCACAAGATGTACTCAACGAATATCACACACTTTGCAATCTTGATGTTGAAAATTCGAGTATACAAAACTGTTTTAACTCAGTTTGTTCTTTGATTGATGGCGTTAAACTCTGTGAAGCACTTGCCGCAACAGTTGGCGCTGAAAAAGCGTCTAACGATATCTTGCGGACAAAAGTTCACCAACTTGAGCAATAAAATCGTCAATTGTATGCGCAGCTTAAGGATGCGCAGACTTCATTAAAAGAGTCTCAAGAACAAGTTTCAACACTTCTTGTTACTGCGCCAGAGCCTAGCAATAGAGCTGATCACGCTGAAGAAGAATTCAAAAAGCTCGTGAAACATTTGCCTGACCTTAGTCACAAAATTATGGATTCAGCGCCTGTTACTGAGAAATTCCGCAATTTCTTACAGGCCTCAAATATTTTAACGCAGTGTGAATTTCTAGAACTTCTGCTGAAGGTTACCAACCTTATCGAACCATTGCCTGAGGTTGTGTCAAAAGAAATATGCTCAACTGAAGATGTTGTGATGCATATAAGCAATGTTCGGCATAGATTGAAAAGATCAACGTTCCTGCGCTATTGGAAATTAGCCTCAAAGAAGATGTAATCGTAGAAGATATCATGAAACTCACTTTGTAGTTTATCCGCAATTTTATATTTTGCATTGCATGAAATTCTACAATTATTCTGTAATTACACTGTATACATTTTGGCGCATTTCTATTGCGCGAAATCAATAAAGTTCCTTGTGTAAATCTCAGTTGCAACTACTTTTTCATTTATATAGCGCTTTGTTTCAGTTTATATTCATAATCTCTAGACTTGTCCTTTGCTTTTTCAACATTTATTATTGTGCACATAATAAATGTTTACTTCCGCAAAACAATCTTTTAATTGTATAATCAGTATACCTTACGAATCTTCCAAATCCGTCGAAACGATCCTTGGGTAAGTTATTGCATTTAAAATACGCCAAATGTGCTATTGCGAAGCATCTAAGTTGGACGAATTCACAACTTAAGAATATAATATATACACGTTCCCATCATTTCGTACACACTTAATTATAATGTTAGTTCCAATACAGCGGGCTTTTCCATCGTTGTTAAGTATTACTGCGCCTTAATACGCAAAGGTATTATAATTTATGTAAAAGAATTGATAATGCTAAAAACGAACATATATTTCATAGCATTATCCCTCAAGAAAGACAAGCTTTTAGTTGCAATTGTTCTATTTACAAGTGATATTCGTTTAAATAATAAAAGGTGAAGACAAAAGACAGATTCGACGAATTGAAGATGCAAACAACCAAAAAGCTCATAAGTACAAAATACAATCAAAGTGGTTCCAATTATTGATAAGAAACGTCTCAAAATTACAAGAGTACAAGACGCAAAACGCAAAGTACAAGATATTAAATTATACGAAAGGACGTTCGAAAATCTGGAACCGGGACCAGAGTCAACTCTCAACGCTCGACGCAACGGACTAAAAATTACAAGTCAACTATGCACATGAATATAATATAATATATAATTAATTCTTAAAATTAATATATATATTATATTATATTATAAAACCGTCGGCAAGCTAGGAGCCAAGCTTGTGTGAGCTGGATTCCACTGCTCCGCACTCGCAGAGCTTATAAAGGCAACAACCACCACACTCGCAGAGGTCAAACAGTAAACGTGGGCCTATAAAAGGCCGAGCATTCGGCCGATTTTTACACATCTTTTTCTCATTCATCATATATATATATATATATATATATATATATATATATATATATATATATATATATATATATATATATTTTAATTTTAGTTTTAATTTTAAATCCTAATAATAAGGGTATGCTAGCGAATATTGTAAGGGTGTAAGTCGAAATTCTGTCCGTGTAACGCTACGCTATTTTTAATCATTGTAAGTTATGTTCAACCTTTTTAATTTAATGTCTCATAGCTAAGTTATTATTATGCTTATTTAAAATGAAGTAATCATGATGTTGGGCTAATTACTAAAATTGGGTAATTGGGCTTTGTACCATAATTGGGGTTTGGACAAAAGAACGACACTTGTGGAAATTAGACTATGGGCTATTAATGGGCTTTATATTTGTTTAACTAAATGATAGTTTGTTAATTTTAATATAAAGATTTACAATTGAACATACCTATAAATAACCATATACACTCGATCGGACACGATGGGCGGGATATTTATATGTACGAATAATTGTTCATTTAACCGGACACGGGAATGGATTAATAGTCACTAGAATTATTAAAATAGGGGTGAAATTATGTACAAGGACACTTGGCATAATTGATAACAAAGTATTAAAACCTTGGGTTACACTGAAAGGACCCGTCCTAATCCACCTGGACGAAGTCATCAACATTTGGTCCCATTGCGATGATCGGCTCCAAGTAATGTCCTTATATTGAGCAAATGCACAGCGGAAGACTTAATTCGTACCTGAGAATAAACATGCTTTAAAGTGTCAACCAAAAGGTTGGTGAGTTCATAGGTTTATCATAACAATCATTTCAATATGTTAATAGACCACAAGATTTCATAATCATAAACATAATACACTCGCAAGTGTATGTAAAGCATTCTAAGTGGTTGAGCACTTGGTAACCATACTTAACATTTAATCAACGTCGCATATTCCCTTTATTATGAAATCTCACTACACCGTACCAAGTGTAGTCACCAAAACGAAGTACTGTGCAACCGTTGAATACTGGTCGTCCAGTCCGGTTGGGGTTGTCAGGCCCGATAGATCTATCAACAGGATTCGCGTTTACAATACCCATGTAAATAGTAGTTACCAGGCTACAGGGAAATATGCCAGTGGTACAACTCAACGTAGAATATATTTTTAAGTACTTGTGTCTATTTTGTAAACATTTATAAAAGCAGCGCATGTATTCTCAGCCCAAAAATATATATTGCAAAAGCAATTAAAAAGGGAGCAAATGAAACTCACTTTTGCCTTGAAGGTATTTAATTCGACTTGGTCTCCGATAGATATCACGAACCTAACCATATATATAATATATCAACATATTTTCTTTTTAAGTAATCGTTACATATATATATACTTTTAATACTTTTAATATTTTCTTAGTCCGTAGTTAGCAGTCCGATGTTAGTGGTCCACAATTAGTTACTTAAATAAAATAAATAAAGACCCCATCGTATTCGTATTGATCAGAATTAATCTCGACCCATGGTACCATGTTGTCAAATGACGTGTTGCGTACATAAAGTACCGTGTTGTCAAATGACGTGTTGCGTACAATCATGAGGTCTTATGATTAATCTTCTTGTGTTGTTTACGGGTGGTCCTGAAATATATAAAATCAAATCATAAGTAATTATATATAAAATATCATATTAATTAGAAAAGATATGATTAATTTACTTTTTCTCCAAATATTTTCGTAGTTAAACTAGCTTCGGATACCCAATCTTGTTTTAGTCGTAGTTTCTTCATTACAACTCCGTTTTTGTTGGTTCAACTTGCCACTTCCTTGGATCGAGTCAAATTTTAAGAATATGAACTGAAAATACCTTAGTTTGTATTCGAAATCATAGGTTATAGGTCAAACTTTGGTGAAACTTATGAAAGTGAGCATTTTCCATCATAAAAACAACATTTAATGATCATTTTTCTAAAAATACTTACACTTTGAGTTAAACCATGAAATTTTTATGTGTTAACATATTCATAAGAAATATCATTTTTCCAGAACATGAACTTCCAAATCAAAGTTCAAGATGATTTTTAATTATCCAACCCAAAACAGCCCCCGGTTGCACTTCGATGACGTAGATTCAGTTTTTAAGATGTTCTTTGTAAAACCAAGTTATATCTTGTTAGGTTAGCATATCAATATGATATATTACAGGTCTTGAAGTGTTTTAAAAGTCAAGTTAGAAGGATCTATTTAGTTTACGAACAAGTTTGAAATCATTCAAACTATGTTCTTGTTGTTAAAATTTTATACCACAAAATAAGATAGCTATATGAATATGAATTGAATAAGATTATGAACAAGGTTACTACCTCAAGTTACTTGGACAAAGTTACTGCAAAAGATAAGAAATAATCTTGGAATCAAAGAGTGGTGGAGTTAGATCAAAAGGTTGGAAGTAAACTTCTTTAAATGGGTGGTTATTTTGATATGTTCTTGAAAGAGTTTTCTTATGGTGTTTAAGGATTGTAATTGAAGCTAAATGATGGGGAAAATGCTTGGAGATGATCAAGTATGAAGTTAGGAGTATTTTGAGAGAGAAATGAGGGTGTAGGTATGAGAAAATGGAGTGAAGAAATGGTGTTCATTTATAAAAACGTTTTTAGTTTATAAAGAAAGAAAAGGATTCCTAATTTTGTTTTCTTACTAATAATTCATACTACTTGACAAATTCTAGTTACCTCATATCTAGGGCAGTAATAATGTTGATTAGGATGTTGATTTGATGTGTATATACCAATAGTAAATACGTATAGAAGCTGGGTATGATACGGGTACATATACCCTAGATATACGTATAGAAATCTTGAGGAAACGGAACGAGAATTCCAATATTGCTATCTTTTGTGAGTATACTTATATTGTTTTATGTATTTAAGTCCTTAAAAAGTGATTAAATACATTATATATACAATACATGTATAAGCATTATAGATTATAAGTATATATATCAAAGAATGTTACGTATAGTTATCGTTTTGAAAACTTAAGTTAGTAGTTTCAAAATATACTTATAACTCATTGTCATTAGTACACAATGAGATGTTAAACCATCCTTAGATCATGTTAAATATATATAAATACATATATATACACAAACGTATAATTATCGTATGTTATATAGTTCGTGATATCATCGGTCATATTGGACGGTCAAACGTTGTGTAAAACTCTTTTCAAAAACACAAGTCTCAACAATTTGGATTGCTTATCATGTTGGTATGGTTTAATTTATGTAAATATTAATCTCATAAGTATAATTTGGTCGGAAAATTCCGGGTCATTACAGTACCTACCCGTTAAAGAAATTTCGTCCCCGAAATTTGATAGAGGTTGTTATGGATAACAATAAGAAGGTTTTCATGACAAATATAAGGTGATAATGGAGTTTTATCATCATTGAGTAATGTAGATAAAACGATTCGATTATGCGAAGAATATAAATGAGACTATTGTAAAAGAGTGAGATGAGTAAAATATATTCGTCTTAACCGATGACGTAGTTATGATTGATTTCCGGGATTTAAAGGATTTAAAGAGAATCTTACGTAATAAGATTTGGTTCTTTGGTGATTAAGGAAATCAGGATCTTCTTTGATTATATGCAATAATCTGTTTCGATGGCTCTGTCGGATATTTCACTATAAATTCACCCCTTCGTTTCCTTATTTTCCACGACTCCCACCTTCTATTCTTTCTCCCTTGATTCTTACTTTAAAGCATTCATCAATATGCTCCATCCAGTCCTGATTCTTGATATACTCCTAACTTTTATATCTGTCATTCTTCTTTTTCATTGATGTCAAAGCTAAGGGATACGAAATAGTTTATATTTTACTAGGAAAAACTATTAAATACGATAAAATTTTACACAAGATATTTATTTATTTATAGAATGGATATACTTAAACCTTGCTACAACACTTATAGGCAGTGTACCTAATCGTACAGTAGTGTAGTTTTTAGTAAGTCCGGTTCGTTCCACAGGGAATCTTTTTTAAACAAAGCTCAACGCTATATTAATTTACTTTTATAAAAATACAAACATATATATAAGTAATATTATTATTATAAAGGGGGGTTTTTACCGTTTAATGACCGATTTGTCGATTTTAAGACTTTAGTCGCAGTTAAAACCTAATGTAAAATATAAAATAAATACAAGACTTAAATTAAAGCGTAAAGTAAATAACGATAATGAAATTGCGAATAATAAAAGTGCGATAAAATAAACTTGCGATAATTAAAAAGGACGATAATTAAAAGTGCAATTAAATAACAATAAATAAAAGTGCGATAATTAGAAGTGCAATTAAATATAAAATAAAGGAAATTAAATATGAAATAAAAGAATTATGCTTATTTAAACTTCCGTAATCATGATGTTTGACGTGTTGATTTTAGTTTTATGCCCATGGGTTAATTGTCCTTTGTCCTGGATTATTTAATATGTCCGTCTGGTTTTTGTCCATAACAGCCCATCAGTCGTAAATATAAAGTGCGAGTGTCCTCGTCAAATTATTCTTATACCCGAAGTTAAATATTCCAACTAATTGGGGATTCGAATTGTAACAAGGTTTTAATACTTTGTTTAATGAATACACCAGGTTATCGACTGCGTGTAAACCAAGGTTTTACTACTTTGTTAACAATTACACCAATTACCCTTGAATGTAATTCACCCCTGTTTCAACAAGTTTATTAACTATTAATCCATTTCCGTGTCCGGTTAAATGAACGATTATTCGTACATATAAATACCCCGCCCATCGTGTCCGATCGAGTGTATATGGTAATTTATAGGGACGCCCAATTGTAAATCTTTATATTAACATTAACAAACTATCATTTAGTTAAACAAATATAAAGCCCATTAATAGCTCATAGTCTAATTTCCACAAGTGTCGTTCTTTTGTCCAAACCCCAATTATGGTACACAGCCCAATTACCCAATTTTAGTAATTAGCCCAACATCATGATTACTTCGTTTTAAATAAGCATAATAATAACTTAGCTACGAGACATTAATGTAAAAAGGTTGAACATAACTTACAATGATTAAAAATAGCGTAGCGTTACACGGACAGAATTTCGACTTACACCCTTACAACATTCGCTAACATACCCTTATTATTAGAATTATAATTAAAATTAAAATATAAATTATAAATATATATATATCGTATGAATGAGGAGAAAAAAGATTATTGAAAATGATCAGATTTCGGTTTGCTTTATAGGGAGTTTTTCATTTTGGGGCTCCGCGACTCGCGGCATATTTTGCCTTCAAACTCCGCGAGTCGCGGAGTTTGAAATTCCAGCTCACACTTTGGAGTCTTTCTCTGCCGACGGTTTTTATTTATAAATATAATATATATATAATTAATATAATTAATTATATATTATATTATATTTATATACATAGTTAACTTGTAATTTTTAGTCCGTTGCGTCGAGCGTTGAGAGTTGACTCTGGTCCCGGTTCCGGATTTTCGAACGTCCTTGCGTACAATTTTATATTTTGTACTTTGCGTTTTGAATCTTGTACTTTTGTAATTTCGAGACGTTTCTTATCAATAATTGGAACCTCTTTGATTGTCTTTTGTACTTTTGAGCTTTTTGGTCGTTTGCGTCTTCAATTCGTCGAATCTGTCTTTTGTCTTCACCTTTTATTATTTAAACGAATATCACTTGTAAATAGAACAATTGCAACTAAAAGCTTGTCTTTCTTGAGGAATAATGCTATGAAATATATGTTCGTTTTTAGCATTATCAAATATTCCCACACTTGAGCGTTGCTTGTCCTCAAGCAATATTGTCTTGAAATACTAGAATCACTTCTTTATTCTTCACACTTTGTACATCAGTGATTTCTATACGATGGTATAAACAATGGTAGTAACGATATGGTTTACAGTCCCACATGACTATAAAAATTTAGATCCATTAAGGAAATTGGATCTTTATGAAAATATTTGATCTTTTGAAAATTAAATCTAGTTTTTACCCTAGATAAGTTTTCCGGAATAACCCTTTACCGGTGTTTGCAAAATATTTTTGTGGGTTTGGTGGGTTTCAGATTTGAAAATTTTAGCTCAAAACTTGCGGTTTTGTGTCACCCACTTGCTAACCTTGTATTTGGAAAGCAACACGTCCAGTTTAATTGTCCCGTATATTACCTTTCGGTAAACTACCGTCCGGTTGTAAAGGAAAGCGTTGAACAAGCAACTGTTAAGGCAATGTCCCCTGACATGCTTTTAATTATGGTCTATAACGTGTCGGACGCAATTACTATCCTTGGTAGGAGCAATAGTAAAGTTCACCCTTATGATTTTTGGGTATGGCACAAGGTCCTGTCTTTGACCACTATGCAACCACCGTTCTTACGGTTGACACCCGATTTAGTTCAGGTGACCTAATGAATTCCAGGTGAATTCCTAGGATTTTACGTTCAATGGTAATGAACGCATTGAAAATAGGGTTTTCAGAAAACAAATCGGTTTGTAATTTTGATCAAAATATTTTCTCGTTCAAGCTCGAGTTTAGATATCATTGAATTCCATGAGTTTGAATTCTCAATCTTTAAGGTCAATCTCTAGGATTGAGTAATATCAGTCTTAAAAGCTGATTTTTAATCTTTAAGGAGATTATCCTTTCTGGGGATCTGATTCATTAGTCTTGTCCAGCTAATTTGCATGGTGCCCCCCATTGTACGAGATAAATCCTTCTCATGGTTAGGATAAATCTGACCACTTGGCGACCCTGTTTTATGCTGAGGTCCGTGGATTTCCAACCGATTTTAGTGATGACTTTTCTAGATTTTTCGTCAACCTACAGCTGGTCTGGACGACAACTTCTTGACCTAAATCAAGAAGCGCGTGTCTTTTTCGGAAGACTTTACTTCCTTTTAATTATGGAATTGATTCATCGTGTAGATCCATCTCTTCTTTTCTTTCATCGGGTAAAACAGTTTAGTTTAGTCCAAAGCAAAAGTATTTTCAGTTATTTGTTACAGATATATGTGACATATGTTTAAGATAACTTGGTAAATTTTCCCACACTTGGCTTTTATTTTCCTTTTTATCGTCCTCTATTCCATTTTAAATGAATTTTAACATTTTAGTTTGTTTCTCAATTTATGTCCTTTCCGAGGTAACAATAATTTCGGTGTTAAAACCTAGTTTTATCGTTCATAAATATGTATAAACATGATTTTGAATTCATTTAATTGAAAATTTTGAAAAATTTTACTAGAATTGGGTAGTCAGTATATAAGACTAGGGCTGTTCTTTTTTATCAGAGAGCACTAGATTCTAATACAACTACTGCTTTACTAGTATTTTTAATGGTAACCAAGTGTTTAAGATAAAAATTTTAAAATCCGAAAGAATTTAACCCCTTCCCACACTTAAGATCTTGCAATGCCCTCATTTGCAAGAAATTAGTAACAATTTAAATTATTGAGGGTGATTTGTGTGAAAATGATTAAATTTTTACCAAAGTTTCCAAATATATTGGCGTTTGTTTGCTGAATGATAAATGGTGCACATCATTTGTTCATTCCGTCTTGTTGTTATTTCACATATATTTTGCATCTTGTCGTCAAAATTAGTTGCTTTTGCTGAACTTAATGCCAGTCTTTGAAAATGCGTTGTTTTACCCTGTTGTGTACATAAGATAAACTGCAAACATATATACATATTTTTGAAGTTTGGTATATTACCCCACATTCAAAAATTATTAAAATCTAAGAATAAAAGTTAGATAATTATAAAAATGATTACAATATTAACAAAAGTATTAAACGTATCAATAATTACAAATTACAAAATAAATAAAACTAAGTATACTAGGGATGATACTGGTACCAATAGGGGTTCCAGGCATAACCATAGGTGCTATAGAATGCTTCGGCAGGGTCATACGTAGGATATGGTGGCTGCATCTCTATAGACCAAGGAGGGAAGATGGGTTTCGGTGTAGGAATATAGTTTCTACCTATATGTTGGCAATGAGCTATGATTTGGTTCTGATGAACTTGCCAATCTTCAAATGCTCTCTGTCTAGCATTTTCGTATTCTTGAGAAGCTATAAACCTTTGCATTTCTTGCATCTCATTCCCCCCTCCTACATTACCTTGCTGTTGGTTTCTCTCCACCTGTGGATGTCTACCATGGTATCGTACTGCGGCATTATTTCGCCTCTTCAAAACTTTCGCACCATGGTATACATTTAAACCTATAGTATCGCGGGGTTCTGGTTCTTCTACTAATAATCCCCCCCGACTTATATCCACACCGAGATATTCACCAATCAAAGTAATAAAAATACCACCTCCTATTATGCTATGCGGTCGCATCCCCCGAACCATAGCTGATAAATAATAACCCACACAATACGGTATACTTACAGCGCTTTGTGGGTCTCGAATACACATATGGTAAAACAAATCCTGTTCATTTACTTTTTCCGTGTTCTTACCCCTTTGTGTAATCGAATTAGCTAAAAACCTATGTATCACTCTTAATTCGGCTCTATCTATATCCAAATAAGAGTAATTTCCCCCTTTGAAACGGTGATGGCTTGTCATTTGACTCCACACACCGTGTGTATCAAAATTTTCATCTATCTTTCTACCGTTTAGTATCAATCCTCTACAATCGGCAGACGCTAACTCCTCAGGCGTATATATACGTAAAGCCTGAGCCATGTCCAGTAAAGACATGTGGCGCATCGAACCGCCTAGCAAAAATCTAATAAAAGAACGATCGGTTAAACTAGCTACCCGATCATTCAACTCTATACTACATAACAATTCTTCACACCATACTTTATATACAAGTCTACGCATGGTGAATAAACGTACCCAGTCATTAAAAGAAGAATTACCATACCTCTGTACAAGTAATTTCCTAATTGGCCCGGCCAATTCTACAGCTTCTAAGGGTCCCCATTCTATGACCCTCGGTACCTCAACAACCTTGGAATGAAGAGTATGCAAACCCCTTTGATATTTTGGATAATCTATCCAAAGTCTGTCAAATCTCAGGTTCGGGTGCAACTCTTCCAAGTGCATATCAGAAAAGGTCATGACTGGATGAGGTATATCCTGCTTGTAGTAGTTATCCACCTCCTGTTGTTCCAAATTCTCAGCAGGAGCATTGCGGGCTTGGGATGAAGATTCACCCCTTTCAGTCTGCAAAACACATCAAACACAAATTTTGTGCATCCAAATATGCATTAGTGTTAGCAAAATCATCAATCAAAATAATTACAATGACATTATCAATTTATATCAAACTTAAGCTTATTTTCATATTTTCATCAAATCTACACTTTTGCAAATAAGCATATACGAAAATGTTCGCCAAGTTCATAAGCATATAACTTAAATAACATGTCAAAATAATCATTACTAGCAATTAAACAAGTCTCAATTGGCATTATCTTTCAAAAATTAAGTTCATGAATTTTAGACTTGAAAAAGTCCACTTTAATTCTCAAAATCATGTTTAGGCTCAAAGTTTGGATCATTTAACTACCTAGACATGTTACACTACTCAATTTAGCAACAATTCTTGACAAAAATCGGCCATAACCTGTTTATATCAAAAAGCCCCAAATTGCTCAAGAACACAAACCCTAGATTATTCAAAATTTGAAGTTTAAGGCTTCTAATCATGTTAAACAGCATCAATCTAGGTTATACAAGCATAATACATAAACAATTTAAGCCTAATTACACTAAAAAGCATCAAAATCAAATTGGGGAAAAAATTGCTCAAGAACACCAAATTTCGGATTAAATGGTGTTTAGGTGTAGAAATTTACCGTTTTTCTTGAGTAATTCTTAGATAGCATCCTTTTCAACATGATTTTAGTAAAAAATTTGGTGATTAACGGTTAAAAATTGTGATTTTTGGGGTGTTTTTGGGTGGTTTTTCGGAGTATTTCGCAGCTGTGTTTTTGAGTTGTGGAGTTGGGACTGATCTGTTCCAGCTCTTTATTTTTTTTTCTGTAAATTGGTCCCTCCGCGAGTCGCGGGGATTAACCCTCCAAACTCCGCGAGTCGCGGAGTTTGATATATATTTTTTTTTTATAATCATTAACTTATGAAACAATTAAGTACTTAATTTTAAAATTTTGTTTCCCTTGTTATTTAGGACGAGGTCGTTTCGGATCGATGTCCTAGTCCGTCCCTCGACAAAATTTTAAAATTTGTCTTTTTGTAGCGATTGTTTTAAAAGCTAAGATTTTTGGGTTTTTTCAATGTTTTTGGCATACTCTAATTCAATAAGATTAAAAATAATGATAATAAAAGTTCTCGTCCCTCCCTCGGGTAAAGCAATTTCGGTTCAAAGACCTAGTCTTCAACTTACGACGAATTTTAAAAATCATATTCTTAACTTAATGAGATAAAGTAATTTTTTGTTTTTAAATTCACACAACTTAAATATAAAATTCAAAATTAATATTAAAAATTCACACCAAACTTAAAATTTGAAATGCATAAAATTAAAAATTTATATTTTAAAAATTAAAAGTTCACACCAATCTTAATTTAAAAATTCATATTATAAATTCACACCAAACTTATATTAATTTTTCAAATATTTACAATTTTAAATATATTGTTTTTACAAAGTTTACAATATTAATTTAAGATTTAAATATTAATTTTTAAAAACATGGTAAAAATAAAATTAAAAATCTTTTTGTCTTTTTATCCCACTTTAATCAATCAAATATTATCAAAAATATGCGCCCCTCTTTTCGGTAAAGTAATTTCGGTTCCAAAACCTAATTTAACTCATGACGAATTTTTGAAATATTTTGGGTTGATTGTTTAAAGATATTTATACCTTAAGAATAAACGTTAAATTTCGCAGTGATGTAATAAATTTTTGAATGATATCAATAATTTCGATCGCCAAACCTAATTTTATTGAATACCAATTTAATACTTTTTAGCGAACAAATTAGCGTTTATTATCAAAAGGTTAAAAATAAAAATAAAAATAAAAACTGTACAGACATACCTGTGAAATAGATTTCTTAGTTATATGATCTATCCCATTCATAAGATAGTCGGTTTAATTGGTTTTCCATGGCTACATAGGCGTAACCTCGCGCATTCAGTGTGTTTTCTTCTAAACATATGAACGGTCCGTCTCTGCATAAAGTAACAAATTCGGTATTTGAATAGGTTTGATTATTTGAACATTTACCTCCATGTGACCATTTTTCGCATTTGTGACATCTTTCTAGGTGTCGTGCTCTTCTTTTCGCTGCGGATTTTGATTTTCCTTTACCAAATTGTAACTTATTATCTTCGCATCTGGATTCTTTTCTAACTCCGTCCATTCTTTCTCTGATTACTGATACTATTTCACTCGGTAGTATGTCATTATTACGTTTAGTGATCAAAGCGTGTAGCATTAGACCATGGTTTAGTTCACAGGCAGTCTTCATTTTGTAAAAACCTAAAAAAAATAAAAATTCAGAATGGGGGGGAGAAGACTAGTTCTTTAGGGTCTGCTAGGGAAAGACCATTCGGGTTCCATTTTCGAGAACTATACGAAAACAGACAATCTAACTCTAACAGAAATACATATTATCCTTTAAAGACTTGATTCTCCCCACACTTAGTTAGCTGTGGTGTCGAAATTGTGATTAACTTCGCTGTCGACTTCCATCGGACCATGTATGTAATGTTTAACTCTGTGACCATTAACTTTAAATTCAATCCCATTTGAATTTATTAATTCTATCGTTCCGTATGGGAAAACTCTTTTGACTATGAATGGTCCAGACCATCTTGATTTCAATTTTCCAGGAAATAGCTTGAATCGTGAATTGAAAAGAAGAACTCTGTCTCCTTCTTTAAATTCTTTTGAACTTCTGATTCTTTTATCATGCCATTTCTTCGTTCTTTCTTTATAGATTAACGAATCTTCGTATGCTTCATGTCTTAATTCTTCTAATTCGTTTAGTTGACTTAATCGTAGACGTCCGGCTTCATGTAAATCAAGATTACATGTCTTCAAAGCCCAAAATGCTTTGTGTTCAATTTCTACTGGAAGATGACATGCTTTTCCATAAACAAGTCTAAAAGGTGTGGTTCCAATTGGAGTTTTGTAGGCTGTTCTAAAAGCCCAGAGTGCATCCTCCAATTTAATGGACCATTCCTTCGGATTTGATCCTACGGTTTTCTCTAGAATACGTTTTAAAGCTCGGTTGGTATTTTCAACTTGTCCACTTGTTTGTGGATGATATGCGGTGGAGATTTTATGAGTTACTCCATATCTTTTAAGAACTTTCTCAAGTTGATTATTACAGAAATGAGTACCCTGATCACTTATTAAAGCTTTCGGTGTTCCAAACCTTGCAAAAAGACATTTTAAAAAGTTGACTACAACTCGTGCATCGTTAGTTGGGAGAGCTTGTGCTTCCGCCCATTTAGATACATAATCAATGGCTACGAGTATATATAGATTATTATGAGATTTTGGAAATGGACCCATAAAGTCAATACCCCAAATGTCAAATAATTCACATACTTGGATGACATTTTGTGGCATTTCATCACGTTGATTTATTTTTCCGGCCCTTTGACATGCATCACAGGATTTGCAAAGAAGGTGTGCGTCTTTGTAAATTGTAGGCCAATAGAATCCAGCATCATAAACTTTTCTTGCTGTTAGTTGAGGCCCATAATGCCCTCCTGTTGGTCCTGTGTGACAATGGTTTAATATTTTACTAGCTTCATCTCCAAATACACATCGGCGTATTATTCCATCGGGACAACTTTTAAACAGATGTGGATCTTCCCAGAAATAGTGTTTTATATCACTGAAGAATTTCTTTCGTCTTTGGTACGATAATCCTTTTTCAAGGAATCCACAAACTAAGTAGTTTGCATAATCTGCAAACCATGGTATTTCTTTATAATCTATCTTCAATAGATATTCATCAGGAAAGTTGTCTTGTATGGCCGATTCATTCAGAACTTCTAATTCGGGATTTTCAAGACGAGAAAGATGATCAGCGGCGAGATTTTCTGCTCCTCTTTTATCTCGGATTTCAATATCAAACTCTTGTAAGAGTAAGATCCAACGGATTAATCTTGGTTTAGCATCTTGTTTTGAAAATAGGTATCTAAGAGCAGAATGGTCGGTATAGACCACCGTTTTTGCTAGAACGAGATATGATCGAAATTTGTCAAAAGCAAAGACAATAGCAAGGAGTTCTTTTTCAGTAGTTGTATAGTTTGTTTGTGCTCCTTGTAACGTCTTACTAGCATAATATATAGGTTGAAATCGTTTTTCAATCCTTTGTCCTAAAACGGCTCCCATTGCAAAATCACTTGCATCGCACATTAGTTCAAATGGTAGATTCCAATTTGGTGTTATCATGATCGGCGCATTAGTGAGTTTCTCTTTAAGAATATTAAAAGATTTGATACACTCATCTGAAAAGATGAATGGAGCATCCTTTTCTAGGAGTTTATTCATAGGAGTGGCAATTTTAGAAAAATCTTTTATGAAACGTCGGTAAAAACCGGCATGCCCTAGAAAACTCCTAACTCCTCTAACATTTGTGGGATGTGGAAGTTTAGCAATTACATCTACTTTAGCTCTATCCACTTCAATTCCTTCTTTTGAAATTTTATGTCCAAGAACGATGCCTTCTTTAACCATGAAATGGCATTTCTCCCAATTAAGTACTAGATTTGATTTTTCGCATCTAATTAGCATTCGTTCCAGATTAACTAGACATGATTTAAATGTATCACCGAAGACTGAAAAGTCATCCATGAATACTTCCATGCATTCTTCTATCATGTCGTGAAAAATCGCCATCATACACCTTTGAAAGGTTGCAGGGGCGTTGCAAAGTCCAAATGGCATGCGTTTGTAAGCAAAAGTACCATAAGGGCACGTGAATGTGGTTTTCTCTTGATCTTCGGGTGCTATTGGAATTTGAAAATATCCGGAAAATCCATCTAGAAAACAATAGTAACTATTTCCGGCTAATCTTTCCAACATTTGATCTATGAAAGGTAAGGGAAAGTGATCTTTTCTGGTGGCGTCATTTAATTTTCTATAATCAATACACACACGCCATCCTGTTACAGTCCTTGTAGGAATAAGCTCATCTTTTTCATTTGTGATGACAGTCATGCCACCCTTCTTAGGTACGCATTGAACTGGGCTTACCCATGGACTATCAGAAATTGGATATATCAAACCTGCATCTAGCAGTTTAATAATCTCTTTCTTAACTACATCTTGCATATTAGGATTTAGTCTTCGTTGGCGTTGCACATACGTTTTATGACCTTCTTCCATAAGGATTTTATGTGTGCAATACGAAGGACTTATTCCTTTAATATCATGAATCTTCCATGCAATGGCTGGTTTATGAGCTTTCAACACAGAAATGAGTTGTGATTTCTCATTTTCAGTAAGAGAAGACGATATTATTACAGGTAATTCAGATTCACCATGTAAATAAGCGTATTCCAAATGGTTTGGAAGTGGCTTTAACTCTAATTTCGGAGGTTCTTCTATCGATGATTTATATCGATATTTGTCTTCTTCTTTTAGCATTTGAATTTCTTCTGTTGTTGGTTCATATCCATTAGCTATAAGTGTAGCTAACATTTCAGCTTCATCAATTGGTTCATTACCTTCTCCTAAAGAACATTCTCCTGTTCCTTGTAATTCTGGAAATTCTTCTAATAATTCTGCATGTGCATCTATAGTTTGAATATAATAACATGTATCATCTGCAGATTGTGGTTGTTGCATTGCTCTATCAACTGAAAAGGTAACACTCTCATCCTCTATACTTAGGGTCAGTTTCTTACTGAACACGTCTATCATTGCTTTAGCCGTGTTTAAGAATGGTCTTCCTAATATGAGAGGAACTTGAGAATCTTCTTCCATGTCCAGAACAACAAAATCTACTGGAAATACTAAAGTACCAACTTTAACTAGCATGTTCTCCATTATCCCTCTAGGATATTTTATTGATCTATCGGCTAGTTGTATGCTTATTCTGGTTGGTTTCAATTCTCCAAGGTCTAGTTTAGCGTATAGTGAATACGGCATTAGATTTATACTAGCACCTAAGTCTGCCAATGCTTCTATTGAACTAAGACTACCCAGAAAACATGGAATTGTGAAACTTCCTGGATCAGATAGTTTTTCTGGTATTTTATTCAACAGCACTGCTGAACAATTAGCATTCATAGTAACAGCCGAGAGTTCTTCCATTTTCTTTCTATTTGAGATTAGATCTTTCAAGAATTTAGCATATCTAGGCATTCCTGAAATCACATCAATGAAAGGAAGATTTACATTTATCTGTTTAAACATATCCAAGAATTTGGATTGCTCGGCTTCAAGTTTTTCTTTCTTCATTTCACTCGGGTAAGGAAGTGGTGGTTGGTATGGTTTAACATAAGGTTTATCCTTAACTGTGTTATCTTCATTAACCTTTTCAACTACCGGTTCTTTTTCCTTATCTTGATTAGGTTGTGGTTCTTGTGGAGTAGGAATAGCTTCATCAGAAGTTACAGGTATTTCAGGTGGTTTAAGTGTTGTACCACTTCTTGTGGTAATAGTTTTAGCTGTTTCATTCCGGGGGTTATCATTTGTATCACTAGGTAGACTTCCCGGTTTTCTTTCACCTATTAACCTTGCTAGGTTACTTACTTCTTGTTCCAGATTTTGAATAGAAGCTTGTTGATTTCTAAATGCTTGAGCATTTTGTTCATTGGTTTGTTTCTGAGAGGTGAAAAACTGCGTTTGAGTTTCAACTAGCTTCGTCATCATATCTTCTAAATTCGGCTTTTTATCATCGGTTTGTTGTGGTGGTTTGTTTTGAAAATTTGGTATTTGCTGATTGTAATTATTATTGGATACTTGTTGATTGCTAGGACCTTGTTGGTTGTTGTATGGAATATTTCGGTTATAATTCTGGTTTTGATTGTAAATCGGTCTTGGCGGTTGATAATTATTCTGATAATTATTTCCAGGCCTTTAGTTTATGTATGAAATATTCTCTCTTTGTTCCATTGTTAATTCAATACTGAGACAATCTTATGTCAAATGTGGTCCTCCACACTGCTCACAACTAATTCGTATTGAGTGAATATCTTTAGTCATCTTTTCCATTCGTCTCTCCACAGCATCTATCTTTGCGGAAATGGAATCTAAGTCATGGCTAGAATCGGCTCTAGCTGCTTTAGATGATCTAATGATATCTTTTTCTTGGTGCCACTCATGTGAGTGGGAAGCAGTGTTATCAATAATTTTGTAAGCATCAGTTTCGGTTTTCTTCATAATAGAACCACCAGCTGCTATATCTATGTCTTTTCTTGTAGTGATGTCGCATCCTTGGTAGAATATTTGTACTATTTGACAGGTGTCTAAACCATGTTGCGGACATCCTCTTAATAACTTTCCATATCTTGTCCATGCCTCATATAGAGTTTCATTTGGCTTCTGTGTAAACGTAACAATTTCTGCTTGAAGTCTTACGGCTTTAGATGCAGGAAAGAATTGTTTAAGAAATTTGTCAACTAAAACATCCCATGTATCAATCGCCCCTTCAGGTAACGATTCCAACCAATCTTTGGCTTCTCCCTTTAAAGTCCAGGGAAATAACATGAGATATATCTGTTCATCCTCCACTTCTCGGATTTTAAATAGTGTACAGATCCTATTAAAGGTAAGTAGATGTTCATTTGGATCTTCCTTCGGCGCACCACTAAATTGGCATTGATTAGTCACCATGTGTAGAATTTGTCCTTTGATTTCATAATCTGGCGCATCAATGTCTGGATGAGTAATTGCGTGACCTTGGTCAGTGCGTTTAGCTCTCATTCGGTCTTCCATACTTAAAGGTTCCAGATTCTCCATAATTGAATTTGTTGAATCGGTATCACTAGATGATTCTGATTTAATGGTTCGTTCCTCAACAATCTCTGTTTGAATGAGTGGTGGCTCCGGAGGAAAGTTTAGTGGTTCAGGATCTACGAACCGTTCCTGAATATTCTCCGGATTCTCAATTGTGAGGTCGGGTTCAAAAAATGGATTATCGGAAATTTGAACTGAAGTACTTGGTCGACTAGATGACGATTCTAAAGAAAAATCAACGGCGGTTATATTTGCTAAATGTCTTGATCTAGTTACAGGTGGTGAACGTACAAAAGGTGGTGAACGTCTTGCTCGGTGCATTCACTGAATATCCTATTAGTTTTAAAAAGGAAAGAAAAATTATAATAGTTATCCAATCAATAGACTTTTCTGATTTTGCCCACGTTTCGAATAGCCAAAAGATGCAGCAGAGGGGCAGGATTCGTTTGGTCTCAATATAATTGAGGACTGTTTGGCTCCAATAACCCGGTCCATGTACAAATCCAACTATTACTACGAACCAGAAAATTTTGATGTCTATCAATTTAACCACTTAAAATAAATTTTCGTAATTTTAAGAAAATTTAGATAAGAAGTAGAAAAAATTCTAAGTCCTAAAAACTAGAATGGCGAGAAATAAGAGAGAAAAAGAGTTCGTCGCAAAAGGTCGAAAAAGAAAAATGGTTGAAAAATAAAAGGTGACGAAAAAAAAATAAAAGAAACTTATAAAACTTAAAAATACTTGACTAACCTAATCTTATTACTACAACTAACTTAAAATTATAATCGCAAATTGAAATTACTAATTGGAATGATAATTGATACATAGTAAAAGGTGTCTAAAAATATTAAAGCTTACAGGAAAAACTAAATTCCAAATGGAAATAACTTAAAAAGAAACTAAAACTTAAAAAGGCATCGCAAAATTCTAAAGTACCTAAATCTTAGTCTAAAGAAAAAGCACTTAAGGAATTCTACGGCAAAGCCTAAAAATCTAGGAGTAAAAATAACTATAGCAAAAACTAAGTTTAAAATTAAATATGAGCTAAAAATACAAATATTACGCTAAAACGATTAAAAAGGGACAAAATATAAAAATATACAAAAAGTTGTAAAAAGTACAATTTTTATAAAAATATTATTTTTATATTATTTATTTAATAAAACTACTAATTTTACAATTTAATAAAACTAATTAATACTAAAATATATAAATTAAATAAAAAGTAAAAGTAATTATAATAATAATAATTAGTTAGGGTTATAATAATAATAATTAATAATTAACCGTAATTAATGCTGAATTAGGGCTTCTGTCGGCGTGTCAGGTTATCTCCGCGACTTGCGGTATTTAATGCTTCAAACCCCGCGACTCGCGGGGTTCAGAAATTCAACTCTGGAGCAGTTTTAATTTACGCGTTTTTTTTTATTTTTATTTTTTATTTTCTGTTTTCTGTTTTTATATAAATAAAAGATATTTAAATAAAACTTATATTTTTATAAACTAAAATAAAAATAAAGAAACTTATAAAACTTAAATATTTAACAAAATCTTAAAAATACTTATATTTTTGTTTTTCTTTTTATATTTTCGAATATTTAAAACGTATTTTTACAAAAGCGACTTTTAATAGAAAAAATCTCTTTTTTTTTTTTATATATTAGCGTTCCGCTTCCGGCTTTTAAGAGATGTCCCCGGCAGCGGCGCCAAAAATACTTGATGTCAAAGCTAAGGGATACGAAATAGTTTATATTTTACTAGGAAAAACTATTAAATACGATAAAATTTTACACAAGATATTTATTTATTTATAGAATGGATATACTTAAACCTTGCTACAACACTTATAGGCAGTGTACCTAATCGTACAGTAGTGTAGTTTTTAGTAAGTCCGGTTCGTTCCACAGGGAATCTTTTTTAAACAAAGCTCAACGCTATATTAATTTACTTTTATAAAAATACAAACATATATATAAGTAATATTATTATTATAAAGGGGGGTTTTTACCGTTTAATGACCGGTTTGTCGATTTTAAGACTTTAGTCGCAGTTAAAACCTAATGTAAAATATAAAATAAATACAAGACTTAAATTAAAGCGTAAAGTAAATAACGATAATGAAATTGCGAATAATAAAAGTGCGATAAAATAAACTTGCGATAATTAAAAAGGACGATAATTAAAAGTGCAATTAAATAACAATAAATAAAAGTGCGATAATTAGAAGTGCAATTAAATATAAAATAAAGGAAATTAAATATGAAATAAAAGAATTATGCTTATTTAAACTTCCGTAATCACGATGTTTGACTTGTTGATTTTAGTTTTATGCCCATGGGTTAATTGTCCTTTGTCCTGGATTATTTAATATGTCCGTCTGGTTTTTGTCCATAACAGTCCATCAGTCGTAAATATAAAGTGTGAGTGTCCTCGTCAAATTATTCTTATACCCGAAGTTAAATATTCCAACTAATTGGGGATTCGAATTGTAACAAGGTTTTAATACTTTGTTTAATGAATACACCAGGTTATCGACTGCGTGTAAACCAAGGTTTTACTACTTTGTTAACAATTACACCAATTACCCTTGAATGTAATTCACCCCTGTTTCAACAAGTTTATTAACTATTAATCCATTTCCGTGTCCGGTTAAATGAACGATTATTCGTACATATAAATACCCCGCCCATCGTGTCCGATCGAGTGTATATGGTAATTTATAGGGACGCCCAATTGTAAATCTTTATATTAACATTAACAAACTATCATTTAGTTAAACAAATATAAAGCCCATTAATAGCTCATAGTCTAATTTCCACAAGTGTCGTTCTTTTGTCCAAACCCCAATTATGGTACAAAGCCCAATTACCCAATTTTAGTAATTTGCCCAACATCATGATTACTTCGTTTTAAATAAGCATAATAATAACTTAGCTACGAGACATTAATGTAAAAAGGTTGAACATAACTTACAATGATTAAAAATAGCGTAGCGTTACACGGACAGAATTTCGACTTACACCCTTACAACATTCGCTAACATACCCTTATTATTAGAATTATAATTAAAATTAAAATATAAATTATAAATATATATATATCGTATGAATGAGGAGAAAAAAGATTATTGAAAATGATCAGATTTCGGTTTGCTTTATAGGGAGTTTTTCATTTTGGGGCTCCGCGACTCGCGGCATATTTTGCCTTCAAACTCCGCGAGTCGCGGAGTTTGAAATTCCAGCTCACACTTTGGAGTCTTTCTCTGCCGACGGTTTTTATTTATAAATATAATATATATATAATTAATATAATTAATTATATATTATATTATATTTATATACATAGTTAACTTGTAATTTTTAGTCCGTTGCGTCGAGCGTTGAGAGTTGACTCTGGTCCCGGTTCCGGATTTTCGAACGTCCTTGCGTACAATTTTATATTTTGTACTTTGCGTTTTGAATCTTGTACTTTTGTAATTTCGAGACGTTTCTTATCAATAATTGGAACCTCTTTGATTGTCTTTTGTACTTTTGAGCTTTTTGGTCGTTTGCGTCTTCAATTCGTCGAATCTGTCTTTTGTCTTCACCTTTTATTATTTAAACGAATATCACTTGTAAATAGAACAATTGCAACTAAAAGCTTGTCTTTCTTGAGGAATAATGCTATGAAATATATGTTCGTTTTTAGCATTATCATTCATCTACCACCAGAAGAATCTATTTACTTCTACTATACTCTTGTGTTTATAGTGTTTCAAATTCTCCCGTGTCTCTATATTGCTATCTGCATCGATATACACGGTTTGTAATTTCGGGGTTATTATCGAAGTTTATATTCTTCATTATTTTTCGGAGCTTCATGCTTTCGTTTTCTCTTCCCGACTTCGAGTCAAGCGAGTAATGGTCCGGAATTCGTAGATATGAAATTCAGAATGAACATAGCTAATGCTCTAAGAAGAAAATGGTAATAGAACGATTTTGATTTGTTAAATTACCAGAATACCCTCGAGAAGACCGAGTCATCCAGAAAAATATTCTCTTGATATGTTTAGAGATTAGATAGAATGTAAGAGTCGTGTAAATGGCACATGATGACGGGACTGTGAATCATCATGATTCATTAGAAACTCAGCATGACTTACTGTAATATAATGACGTTGATCAAGTGTCATTATATTATACTAATCCATGCTTCAGTTCCCAACACTACTTCAAAACATTCATATTTTAAACTCGAAGGTTTCAGAATTTAGAAACTAACACAGTTTCTTTTATGTTGCAGATATTACGGAGAGATAAATGATCTCAGATAAGAATAGTTGTGAAAATATCGCCAGAAATATGGAGGATATTTATAATAGAACATACGAGAATATCTTAGAATTTCTAATATCAATGGATGATGAAGAAGATTTGTCTGTGAAGGATTAGAATGAGAAATAAGATGTTTGCTTACGATTTCAGCAGTCACAGAATCATTTGGATTCTTTAAAGGCAAACTTATTCTTTGTGATTTGTCCACGGCTTTCTTCATAGTTTCACATAATCCGCTTTTCGGTACTAAATTTTCTATCGAGCGTTCCTAACACTCCTTTCTTTATCATCAAAGTTTTGGCCATTAAGATCATCTACAACATGCTGCTTCGTCAGCATTTTCAAAGTTAACTGATCTGGGTCATCGGTTATCAAACCGAGGTAGTTTCAGGAGAATTGTGTTTTTAGAATGATTAATCGTTGATGGTAATATTGTGGAATATAAAAGGTTCCCCAGTAACAATAAAGAGTACGCATATATATCGCGGTTATAATAAAGTTGTTTCGAATGAAAAGTCGGAGTTGACTTGCTGGAGCTGTGACAAAATTATCTACTTTGGAAAGGGATTGCAAAACGATCTTTGGTAATAACCATGTCAAAGGAACTAGAACAGATACGTGTCAAACGTTTACTCAGTTTCCGAGGGTTTTTCAGGTGCATAACTATATGCATCAATCTTTTCTTCCGTAGATGAAGTGCGGTTGGTTTATCTTCTCGATTGAGATGTTTTTAAGAATCATGATAGATTTGAACGCTGATTGTAATCGTCGAGATACAATGAGGTTTAAGATGAAATCAAGTGGCATTCTTGAAGAAATGTTTAGTTTCATATGTTATAATCAATATTTTAATTCATTTTAATTGTCCAATGTCATTAGTCCACAGTCGATAGTCCACAGTAACAGTCCAATAATTCATATACACTTTAATATATAATATACGAATTAATTAATACGTGTCGTGACCCGTATACCTCTCAGACTCGATCACAACTCAAACTATATATATTATTGTAGAATCAACCTCAACCCTGTATAGAGAACTTGATCATTACTGCATATAGAGTGTCTATGGTGATTCCAAATAATATATATAGATGCGTCGATATGATATGTCAAAACATTGTATACATGTCCCGATATTTAAAGTGCATAAAATAATTACAGAAATTAAATGACGATAAATAAAAGTGCGATAATTAAATTGCGATAAATAAACTGCGATAAATAAAATGTAATCAGTTAGCTAGGAACAGTTAGCTGGAACAGTTAGCGTGGATTCTTAACAAAAATTTTCATAGTTAATTTGTTTGTTTCTAACAGATTTTATTTTGTCATATGTTTTCTTCATATGCCACTTGTTGGATTCTGGGAAGTCAAAATCCAAATATGAAATTGAATGAAAATGGTTATTCTGCGGTGAACGGATACGTATATCGGTGGTTGTAAGTAGGATAGTAAATGACTGTTGAATCAGCTTCGATGAATGTACAATGTAACTTATTAAGATGAAATCTAATTATTCCTCGGGTATTACCTACCCGTAAAAAAAAAATTTCACCATTAATATTTTGTACAAAAGAACTTTTACTTACAATCTTTATGAAAACATATATACATATATATTTTCTTTAGATGAAATCATGAATTTAATGAGTTAATATGATATTAATCTCATTTGCTTTTCGGTTTGAGCTAGAATAAGAAATCTCTAAAACTTTTTGAAACCACATATTCTTCGCAGAATATCAATGAAGTTATGGATCAATACTTCATCGTTCATTATTGTTGGTACTCCTTGGTATCTATGGTGCGTATGATGTTGATGTTTGTGGGATAGATTATGATGTCGAGACGTGTGATGCGGATGTTGTTTGTTAGTGGTGATGATGGTATTGTTGATGTTATTGATGGTGGTGCTGATTATGCTGCTGGTGCTGCTGCTGGTGTTTGCAACCTTCGCACCATGTTCTCCAAAGCCGTCACGCGAGCGCGAAGTTCGTTAACTTATGCTAGTACACCGGGATGATTCGTGGTTGGAGCGAGCGAATGAACAAGATTTGTAATATGGGATAGTATATAATCGTGACGAGATACTCTAGAAATGAGAGAGAAAATGGTGTTTCGAATAGGTTTGCCGGTAAGTGCTTCAGGTTCATCGCCAAGAGGGCAATTTGGTGGATGGAATGGATCACCTTCTTCTTGTCTCCAGTGATTTAGTATATTATGAACCCATCCCCAATTCATCTAGAATAGATAATGGGAAATTGGTTGATCCATTCCGGTGACGCTGCTTTCGGAGCTCGAATGGAAATCCATATCGGCATAACTGTCGGAATCTGAAGAATTCGAACTAGATGCGGAATCCATCTTGTATAATGGGGTAAATGAATTTTTGGTATGGAATAGATTATAGGAGTTAGATTTGGTACTCTTCAATACATAATTTACATATGTATATATAATACCAAAATCCCGTAAATTACTGAGAATCTTTGAAAAGATTATCAGTCAAAGTTCGCAATAACAGATATGCTAAGTTAAGAATTCGTCTATACACTATCAATGCAGTAAATGCAGTAAAACGTGTCTAGACTTATGAATGATAAGCAGGTAATTTCCTAAGGATGATAAGCAGATAATTTTGGACTAGAAATGATAAGAAAAACTTTTGACATGTAGACACGGTCGAAGTCCAGACTCATTAATGCATCCTAACAACTACTAGTTAGACACACTAATGCAAGACCTGGTTTGCTACGACCACCGCTCTGATACCAACTAAAAGGACCCGTCCTAATCCACCTGGACGAAGTCATCAACATTTGGTCCCATTGCGATGATCGACTCCAAGTAATGTCCTTATATTGAGCAAATGCACAGCGGAAGACTTAATTCGTACCTGAGAATAAACATGCTTTAAAGTGTCAACCAAAAGGTTGGTGAGTTCATAGGTTTATCATAACAATCATTTTAATATGTTAATAGACCACAAGATTTCATAATCATAAACATAATACACTCGCAAGTGTATGTAAAGCATTCTAAGTGGTTGAGCACTTGGTAACCATACTTAACATTTAATCAACGTCGCATATTCCCTTTATTATGAAATCTCACTACACCGTACCAAATGTAGTCACCAAAACGAAGTACTGTGCAACCGTTGAATACTGGTCGTCCAGTCCGGTTGGGGTTGTTAGGCCCGATAGATCTATCAACAGGATTCGCGTTTACAATACCCATGTAAATAGTAGTTACCAAGCTACAGGGAAATATGCCAGTGGTACAACTCAACGTAGAATATATTTTTAAGTACTTGTGTCTATTTTGTAAACATTTATAAAAAGCAGCGCATGTATTCTCAGCCCAAAAATATATATTGCAAAAGCAATTAAAAAGGGAACAAATGAAACTCACTTTTGCCTTGAAGGTATTTAATTCGACTTGGTCTCTGATAGATATCACGAACCTAACCATATATATAATATATCAACATATTTTCTTTTTAAGTAATCGTTACATATACATATACTTTTAATACTTTTAATATTTTCTTAGTCCGTAGTTAGCAGTCCGATGTTAGTGGTCCATAATTAGTTACTTAAATAAAATAAATAAAGACCCCATCGTATTCGTATTGATCAGAATTAATCTCGACCCATGGTACCATGTTGTCAAATGACGTGTTGCGTACATAAAGTACCGTGTTGTCAAATGACGTGTTACGTACAATCATGAGGTCTTATGATTAATCTTCTTGTGTTGTTTACGGGTGGTCCTAAAATATATAAAATCAAATCATAAGTAATTATATATAAAATATCATATTAATTAGAAAAGATATGATTAATTTACTTTTTCTCCAAATATTTTCGTAGCTAAACTAGCTTCGGATACCCAATCTTGTTTTAGTCGTAGTTTCTTCATTACAACTCCGTTTTTGTTGGTTCAACTTGCCACTTCCTTGGATCGAGTCAAATTTTAAGAATATGAACTGAAAATACCTTAGTTTGTATTCGAAATCATAGGTTATAGGTCAAACTTTGGTGAAACTTATGAAAGTGATCATTTTCCATCATAAAAACAACATTTAATGATCATTTTTCTAAAAATACTTACACTTTGAGTTAAACCATGAAATTTTTATGTGTTAACATATTCATAAGAAATATCATTTTTCCAGAACATGAACTTCCAAATCAAAGTTCAAGATGGTTTTTAATTATCCAACCCAAAACAGCCCCCGGTTGCACTTCGACGACGTAGATTCAGTTTTTAAGATGTTCTTTGTAAAACCAAGTTATATCTTGTTAGGTTAGCATATCATTATGATATATTATAGGTCTTGAAGTGTTTTAAAAGTCAAGTTAGAAGGATCTATTTAGTTTACGAACAAGTTTGAAATCATTCAAACTATGTTCTTGTTGTTAAAATTTTATACCACAAAATAAGATAGCTATATGAATATGAATTGAATAAGATTATGAACAAGGTTACTACCTCAAGTTACTTGGACAAAGTTACTGCAAAAGATAAGAAATAATCTTGGAATCAAAGAGTGGTGGAGTTAGATCAAAAGGTTGGAAGTAAACTTCTTCAAATGGGTGGTTATTTTGATATGTTCTTGAAAGAGTTTTCTTATGGTGTTTAAGGATTGTAATTGAAGCTAAATGATGGGGAAAATGCTTGGAGATGATCAAGTATGAAGTTAGGAGTATTTTGAGAGAGAAATGAGGGTGTAGGTATGAGAAAATGGAGTGAAGAAATGGTGTTCATTTATAAAAACGTTTTTAGTTTATAAAGAAAGAAAAGGATTCCTAATTTTGTTTTCTTACTAATAATTCATACTACTTGACAAATTCTAGTTACCTCATATCTAGGACAGTAATAATGTTGATTAGGATGTTGATTTGATGTGTATATACCAATAGTAAATATGTATAGAAGCTGGGTATGATACGGGTACATATACCCTAGATATACGTATAGAAATCTTGAGGAAACGGAACGAGAATTCAAATATTGCTATCTTTTGTGAGTATACTTATATTGTTTTATGTATTTAAGTCCTTAAAAAGTGATTAAATACATTATATATACAATACATGTATAAGCATTATAGATTATAAGTATATATATCAAAGAATGTTACGTATAGTTATCGTTTTGAAAACTTAAGTTAGTAGTTTCAAAATATACTTATAACTCATTGTCATTAGTACACAATGAGATGTTAAACCATCCTTAGATCATGTTAAATATATATAAATACATATATATATACACAAACGTATAATTATCGTATGTTATATAGTTCGTGATATCATCGGTCATATTGGACGGTCAAACGTTGTGTAAAACTCTTTTCAAAAACATAAGTCTCAACAATTTGGATTGCTTATCATGTTGGTATGGTTTAATTTATGTAAATATTAATCTCATAAGTATAATTTGGTCGGAAAATTCCGGGTCATTACATACACGCAGTCGATAACCTGGTGTAATTATTAAACAAAGTATTAAGACCTTGTTACAGTTTAAGTCCCCAATTAGTTGGAATATTTGACTTCGGGTATAAGGATAATTTGACGAGGACACTCGCACTTTATATTTATGACTGATGGACTGTTATGGACAAAAACTAGACGGACATATTAAATAATCCAGGACAAAGGACAATTAACCCATGGGAATAAACTAAAATCAACACGTCAAACATCATGATTACGGAAGTTTAAATAAGCATAATTCCTTTATTTTCATATTTAATTGCACTTCTAATTATCGCACTTTTATTTATTGTCATTGTATTTAATTGCACTTTTAATTATCGCACTTTTTAATTATCGCAATTTTATTTCATCGCACTTTTATTTATTGCAATTTCATTATCGTTATTTACTTTACGCTTTAAAATTAAGTCTTTTATTTATTTAATATTTTACATTAGGTTTTAACTGCGACTAAAGTTTTAAAAATCGACAAACCGGTCATTAAACGGTAAAAACCCCCCTTTATAATAATAATATTACTTATATATATTTGTATTTTTATAAATTAAAACTAATATAGCGTTAAGCTTTGTTTAAAAGATTCCCTGTGGAACGAACCGGACTTACTAAAAACTACACTACTGTACGATTAGGTACACTGCCTATAAGTGTTGTAGCAAGGTTTTGGTATATCCATTCTATAAATAAATAAATATCTTGTGTAAAATTGTATCGTATTTAATAGTATTTCCTAGTAAAAATAAAGCTATTTCATATACACCTCGCAGAACATCAAGTATTTTTGGCGCCGCTGCCGGGGAACTTAAACGCCGAAAGCGCAACGCTAATGATATAAAAAAAAAGATAAAAGTTTTTATTAAGTCCTTCGTATAAAAATATAAGTTTTTTTTTATAAAAATATAAAAATACAAAAAGAGTTTGTTAAAAAATATATAAAGTTTAAAAGGAAAAAAAAGTATTTTTTTTTACTTTTGAGTTTAAAAATAAGTATTTTATTGTTTTATAAAAATATTTAGTTATATTTATATTATATATATATTTGATTAAACAGAAAAACATAATAAATATTAAAAAAAAACCTGTAAAAATCGACCCCTTTTGAGCTGAAATTGAACCCTCCGCGTCTCGCGGAGGTTTTGAACTGGGACTATCCGCACTCGTGGAGGGCTTCTGACAGGCCACACAAACAACCCTAATTCTGTAATCATTACGGGGTAATTATTAGTATTATAATTTAATTTAAACCCTAATTAGGTTTAGATTATTTAATTAGTTAATTTAGTTATTTATTTAATTTGTATTATTAAGTTATAATTAGTTTAATTAATTTATAAAATTAATAGTTTTATTAAATAAATAATATAAAAATAATATTTTTATAAAAATTGTACTTTTTACAACTTTTAGTATATTTTTATATTTTGTCTTTTTTTTTATTGTTTTAGCGTAATTTTTGTATTTTTCGCTCGTATTTAGTTTTAAATCATAGTATTTGCCATAGTTATTTTTATTTCTAGATTTTTAGGCTTTGCCGTAAAATCCCTTAAGTGCTTTTTCTTTAGACTAAGATTTATGTGCTTTAGAATTTTGCGAAGCTGTTCTAAGTTTTTAGTACCTTTTTAAGATATTGCCATTTGGGATATAGAATTCCTTGTAAGCTTTAATATTTTTAGACGCAACTTTTAATTCTTAGTTTTTAGTTCCTTTTTAAGTTTAAACGCGCTACTTTCTTATTTTTATTTTTCGACGCCTTTTATTTTTCAACCCTTTTATTTTTCGACTTTTTCGACGCGCTCTTTTTCTTTCTTATTTCTCGCCATTCTAGTTTTTAGGACTTAGAATTTTCTCTATTTCTTATCTAATATTTCTTTAAATTACGAAAATTTATTTTAAGTGGTTAAATTGATAGACATCAAAATTTTCTGGTTCGTAGTAATAGTTGGATTTGTACGTGGACCGGGTTATTGGAGCCAAACAGTACTCAATTATATTGAGACCAAACGAATCCTGCCCCTCTGCTGCATCTTTTGGCTATTCGAAACGTGGGCAAAATCAGAAAAGTCTATTAATTGGATAACTTATATAATTTTTCTTTCTTTTTAAAAAAACTAATAGGATATTCAGTGAATGCACCGAGCAAAACGTTCACCACCTTTTGTATGTTCACCACCTGTAACTCGATCAAGACATCTAGCAAATATTGGCGCCGTTGATTTTTCTTTAGAATCGTCATCCAGTTGACCAAGTACTCCAATTCAAATTTCCGATAATCCATTTTTTGAACCCGACCTCTCAATTGAGAATTCGGAGAATATTCAGGGACGATTCATAGATCCTGAACCACTAATCTTTCCTCCGGAACCACCAATCATTCAAACAGAGATTGTTGAGGAACGAACCATTAAATCAGAATCCTCTAGTGATTCAGATTCAACAAATTCAATCATGGAAAATCTGGAACCTCTAAGTATGGAAGACCGAATGAGAGCTAAACGCACTGGCCAAGGTCACGCAATTACTCATCCTGACATTAATGCGCCAGATTATGAAATCAAAGAACAAATTCTACACATGGTGACTAATCAATGCCAATTTAGTGGTGCATCGAAGGTAGATCCAAATGAACATCTTCGTACCTTTAATAGGATCTGCACACTATTTAAAATAAGAGAAGTTGAAGATGAACAGATATATCTCATGTTATTTCCCTGGACTTTAAAGGGAGAAGCCAAAGATTGGTTAAAATCGTTACCTGAAGGGGCGATTGATACATGGGACGTTTTAGTTGAAAAATTTCTTAAACAATTCTTTCCGGCATCCAAAGCCGTGAGACTTCAAGGAGAAATTGTTACGTTCACACAGAAGCCAAATGAAACTCTATATGAGGCATGGACAAGATTTGGAAAGTTATTAAGAGGATGTCCGCAACATGGTTTAGACACCTGTCAAATAGTACAAATATTCTACCAAGGATGCGACATCACTACAAGGAAAGACATAGACATAGCAGCTGGTGGTTCTATTATGAAGAAAACAGAAACTGATGCTTACAAAATTATTGATAACACTGCTTCCCACTCACATGAGTGGCACCAAGAAAAAGATATCGTTAGATCATCTAAAGCAGCTAGAGCCGATTCTAGCCATGACTTAGATTCCATTTCCATAAAGATAGATGTAACGACCCGCACTTTTTCGATCGTTCTATACTTATAAGATTGATATTTACATAAATTAAACCTTGCCAACATGATAAGCAATCCAAATTGTCGAGATTTATATTTCCGAAAAGAGTTTTACACAACGTTTGACCGTCTAGTTTGACCGATGATATCACGAACTATACAATATATGATAATTATACGTTTGTGTATATAAATGTATATATACATATTTAACATGATTAATAAATGTTTTAATATCTCATTTTATATTAATAACAACAAGTTATATGTGTATTTTGAAACTACTAACTTAAGTTTTCAAAACGATAACTATACGTAACGTTATTTGACATAAATACTTAAGACATATAATGTTTATATATATATTGTATAAGTAATGTATTTAATCACTTTTAAGAACTTAAATACATAAAATCATATAAGTGTATTCACAAAAGATAGCTATATTTGAATCCTCATTCCATTTTTCACAAAATTTCTATACGTATACCTAGAGTATTTGTACTCGTATCATACCAAGCTTCTATACGTATTTACTATTGGTATATACACATCAAATCACCACCTAACCAGCCCTTATTCATGCCTTATGTATAAGGTAATTACTTTTGAATCATTGCAAGACTAATTACAAAAATACAAACTAAAATTTTGTCATGTTATCCTTAAAGATCACATTTTTAGGAGTATATATGTATCATCATTTTTGATTCATTTTTACTTCAATCTCTTAACTAAAAACACACACTCTTTCTTACTCTCTAAACTCCATAACAATCCAGCAAAGTTCCATAAAGATCTAGCTTCAAAAACCATACTAAAACACCATAAGAAAACCATACAAAAACACTTCAAGAAAACCCTCCAAGAACACCAACTTACTTCCAATCTTTCATCCACTTCTATCACCCTTTTGATTCTAGCTTCTTACTCCTCTTTTACAGCAAACTTATCCAAGGAACTTGAGGTAGAATCTATGTTCATAACCTTATTCAATTCATATATATATAGCTATCTTATTTTGTGGTACAAAAGTTTAACAACAAGAACATAGTTTGAATGTTTTCAAACTTGTTTGCAAACTAAATAGATCCTTCTAACTTAACTTTTAAAATACTTCAAGACATGTAACATAACTTATGTATATGCTAATTTAACCAGGTAAAACTTGGTTTTTCAAAGTATAAGTATTTTTAGAAAAATGGTCATTAAATGATTTTGTTGTAACAAAAATATTTAACTTCATATGTTTCACTAAACTTTCACTTATGCCGTATGATTTTGAATACAAACCAAGGTATTTACAGTTCATAGTCTTAAAGAAGAACTCGATCCAAGAAGATGGCAATTTGAATCAACGAAAACGGACTTGTAACGAAGAAACTATGACCGAAACAAAATTGGCTATCCTAGACATTTTCAACTTCGGGATTCATTGGAAAAATTTACATAAAATCACATACTTCTAAGATAACATGATATTTTATATATATGTACTCATAATTCAATTTCATATGGTTCAGGATCACCCGTAAGCAACACGAGAAGATTAATCATAAGATCCCATGATTGTACGCAACACGTCATTTGACAACACCGGTACTTTATGTACGCAACACGTCATTTGACAACACCGGTACCATGGGTCAAGATTAATCTCGACCAATACATATACGTTGGGGTTTTATTTATTTCGTTGGGGGTTTTATTTATTGCGGGTATATTAAACATCTAAAAAAATGAACCATTAAAAATTGAATTGCTAACCTCGGACAGCTAACTTCGGACTAAGGAAATATTCAAAGTATTAAAAGTATAACAAGTATATATATATATAACGTTTGTTTTAAAATGAAAACATATTGATATATTATATATGGATAGGTTCGTGATATCAACCGGAAGACCGAGTCAAATTATATATATCATCAAGACAAGAGTGAGTATATAGTCCCACTTTTAAACTCTAAATATTTCGGGATGAGAATACATGTATTTTATGTTTTACGATATGGACACAAGTAACTGAAAAATATGTTCTACGTTGAGTTGTACCACTGGCATACTTCCCTATAGCTTGGTAACTAATATTTACAGCGGTATTGTAAACGCGAATCCTGTTGATAGATCTATCGGGCCTGACAACCCCAACCGGACTGGACGACCAGTATTCAACGGTTGCACAGTACTTCGTTTTGTGACTACACTTGGTACGGTGTAGTAAGATTTCATATTAAAGGGAATATGCGACGTGAAAATGTTAAGTATGGTTACCAAGTGCTCAACCACTTAGAATACTTTTATTAAACTGTTTATATACGAAATCTTGTGGTCTATATATATATTGCTGCCGGCATTAAACCTATATCTCACCAACTTTATGTTGACCTTTTTAAAACATGTCTATTCTCAGGTGATTTCTAAAGCTTCCGCTGCATCATGTTGGATCTAACCAGGATCTTGCGTACGCATGTTTGTGTCAAAAATAAAACTGCATATCCGAGATGTTGTATTGTAAAATATGCTAGAAACCGTGTTGTTGTCATCATTTGTAAAGTTTGTAAGTCGAAGATTATCGCTAAACGTTAATCTTTTTTTTTTATTGTCTTAAGCTTGTAACAAAAATAATGGTTATGGTTTGTAATGTATAATATATGCAGTTTTCTTTCAAAAATGTCTCATATAGAGGTCAATACCTCGCAATGAAATCATACGTTATCTAACGCGTTCTTATGGTTAAGGACGGGTTATGACATGTGGTATCAGAGCGTTGGTCTTAGCGAACCAGGTTTGCATTAGTGTGTCTAACCAAGAAGTCGTTAGGATACATTAGTAAAGTCTGGACTTTGACCGGGTCTGATTTTAAAAACCATTGCTTATCACTGTTGGTTAAAATTTATGTGTAAATATTATGTAAGTACTAATGGGTTAGTTGTTGTGTGATAGATGTCGGGCTCGAAACTTATTATCACATTCAGCGACTCCGAATCAGAACCTTCAGATTGTGTTTCAGTCATTAACATATCCGATGACGAAAGTGGTATTTTTGGGGAAGACTCACAATTTCCGGATGAACCAACTATAGAAATATCAGAAAGTGAACCCGAGGAAGAAAGTGAACCCGAAGAGGAAAGTGAACCCGAAGAAGAAAGTGAACCCGAGGAAGAAATACTAGAAATTACGAAAGAAAAATTCGATCAAGGAAAGAAACGAAAAGCGAATGAATTAGAAAATTCAAATCCCGAACTTAGTGAGAATGACGTGGCACCAATTCCACTCAACACTACCACCCCTATCCCCGCTATTCCTATTAGTGCTATCCCCGCATCTAGTACTTCGGCACCTCAGCCAAAACGTAGGGAGACAGCTAGGATTCGCGTTGGGGGATTCCCTGGACATAAATGTTTTGGGAAATAGACCAAATGATGCGCTGCCGTATTAAACCATGGAATCACATAATGTTTTGTATAATATTATTAGTGTGGTTTGTTTAAAGTTTGATGTAAGCATATGTAAAATAGCGAAGTATGAAATGCAATAATTTTCCATGGTTAAGTATTATTTAGGTTGTAGTAATTGGTTCTGTACTAAGCTATTAAGTATGAACATTAACGGGTAGGTACTACCCTAGATATAATTATAAAACGCTAATAAGAAGAAAAGGCTTTTATAATAATACCTGGTTCATATTATTAACAAGCTATAAATGTACTATAAATACACACTACATCTATAATATTCCATGTGAATAATTATTTTCTTTCATTAGGAAATGGCGCGATTGAATCGAATGACGGAACAAGAACTCGAGGAACTCATCAACCAGCGAGTGAACGACAGAATGTTATGGGTTGAGGCTGCAAGAGCTGCTGCAGTTAACCCAAATCCTCGTGTAGGATGCTCCTACAAGACGTTTCAAGCTTGCAAGCCCTCATCATTCAGTGGAACGGAAGGACCGATCGGTTTAACCCGATGGATAGAAAAGATGGAGACGGTGTTTAAAATCAGTGGTTGTGATGAAAAAGACATGACCAAGTTTGCATCGTGCACTTTACAAGATAGTGCACTCACATGGTGGAAGAATTATGTGAAGGCGGTAGGAGGAGATGTAGCTTATGATACTCCATGGGAAGAATTCAAAGCGATGATAATCACCGAGTATTGTCCAAGGAATGAGGTTATTAAGTTAGAAGATGAGTTACGAAGTTTGAAGGTGGTTGGTACTGAAATCACCAACTACAATCAGCGATTCATGGAATTGGTTTTACTATGTCCTGAATTGGTTCCAACCGAAGCACGGAAGATTGAAATGTACAAAGGTGGTTTACCCAAAAAGGTCAAGGCAAACGTTACGGCGTCGAAACCTAAGACAATTCATGAAGCTATAACCATGGCGAACGAGTTAATGGATCAGGTCATTCTGGATAAGAAAGCATTCACTACTGAGGTGAAGGTATCGAGTAACAAAAGGAAGTGGAACGGAAATTATGATCGAGGTTACCAACAGCAATCTTTTAAGAAACCAGAAACCCCGAAAGGTGCGGGTAGCGGTTCAGGCTTTGGTTACAAAGGACAAAGTCCTTTATGCAACCGTTGTCACAAACATCACTTTGGTTACTGTAGTGTGTTGTGCACCAATTGCAATCGACAGGGACATCTTGCTGAAGATTGTAAGGCTCTCGTTACAAATGCAAATGGTAACAAGACTCCTGCCACCAACGCAAATAGAACTGCTTTGGCTAACATTACTTGTTTTGGGTGTGGAAAACAAGGTCACTATAAGAGCCAGTGTCCGAATCAGAATGGCGGACCTGCACGTGGAAGAGCGTTTGTTATTAATGCTAGAGAGGCACGTGAAGACCCGGAGCTTGTTACGGGTACGTTTACCATTAATAACTTATCAGCATCTATTTTATTTGATACAGGCACCGATAGAAGTTACGTGTGTATAAATTTTTACACTAAATTGAATTGTTCATCATTACCTCTAGATGCTAAGTACTTGATTGAGTTAGCTAATGGTAAACTAATCAAAGCCGATAAAATTTGTCGAGGTTGTGAAATAAATCTAGCCGGAGAAACGTTTAAAATCGACTTAATACCCGTAGAATTAGGAGGTTTTGATGTAATAGTCGGCATGGACTGGATGTCCAAAATAGGAGCGGAAGTTGTTTGTGCTAAGAAGGCAATTCGTATTCCTGGTAAGGATAAAATACCGGTGATGATTTATGGAGAGAAGGGTAATTCAAAACTAAAACTCATTAGCTGTTTGAAAGCCAAGAAGTGTTTAGAAAAGGGATGTTACGCTATTTTAGCACATGTTAATAAGGTCGAAAAGAAAGAAAAGTGTATCAACGACGTGCCTGTGGCAAGAGATTTTCCTGAAGTTTTTCCGGAAGAATTGCCGGGATTACCTCCATTTAGATTGGTAGAATTTCAAATAGATTTAGTACCAGGAGCTGCACCAGTGGCTCGTGCTCCATATAGACTTGCACCGTCCGAGTTAAAAGAACTTCAAAGTCAGTTAAAAGAATTACTGGATCGTGGATTTATACGACCAAGTACTTCACCGTGGGGAGCTCCAATTTTGTTTGTTAAGAAGAAAGATGGATCTTTTAGGATGTGTATAGATTATCGTGAATTAAATAAGTTAACTATCAAGAATCGGTATCCACTACCGAGAATTGATGACTTATTTGATCAATTGCAAGGATCATGTGTTTATTCGAAAATCGATCTAAGATCGGGTTATCATCAACTTCGCGTCAAAGAAGAGGACATTCCGAAAACTGCTTTTCGGACACGTTATGGTCATTACGAATTTTTGGTTATGCCGTTTGGATTGACGAATGCGCCAGCTGTATTCATGGACCTCATGAATCGAGTTTGTAGTCCGTATTTGGATAAGTTTGTTATCGTTTTCATTGATGATATTCTTATCTATTCCAAGAGTGAGCAAGAGCATGAAGAGCATTTAAGGTTGATATTAGAATTGTTGAGAAAAGAACAACTTTATGCTAAATTTTCTAAGTGTGCTTTCTGGTTGAAAGAAGTGCAATTTCTTGGTCACGTTGTTAATAGCGAAGGAATTCAGGTTGATCCAGCAAAAACTGAAGCTATTGAAAAATGGGAGACTCCTAAGACACCAACGCAGATACGCCAATTTTTGGGTTTAGCCGGTTATTATAGAAGGTTTATTCAAGATTTTTCCCGAATAGCTAAGCCGTTGACAGCATTAACGCAAAAAGGGAAGAAATATGAATGGACCTCGGAGCAGGAGAACGCATTTCAAATACTGAAGAAGAAGTTAACTACGGCGCCTATATTATCGTTACCAGAAGGGAACGATGATTTTGAAATATATTGTGACGCTTCGCGACAAGGTTTTGGTTGTGTTCTTATGCAACGGAAGAAAGTTATTGCATTCGCATCCCGACAATTGAAGATTCACGAGCGAAATTATACGACGCATGATCTAGAATTGGGAGCAGTCGTGTTTGCATTGAAGATGTGGAGACACTACTTGTATGGGGTTAAATTCACTGTGTTTACTGATCATAAAAGCCTTCAACATATTTTTGATCAGAAACAATTGAACATGAGGCAACGTAGGTGGGTCGAGTTAATAAACGACTATGATTGTGAAATTCGTTATCATCCCGGGAAAGCGAATGTGGTGGCTGACGCACTAAGCAGAAAGGAACGAGAACCAATTCGAGTACGAGCGATGAACATAAAAATTCGCATGAATCTCAACTCACAAATCAAAGAAGTTCAACGAGAAGCACTTACTAAAGAAAATATAGGAAATGAAATAATGAAAAAGTATGAGAAGCAACTCGTTATACGGGAAGATGGAATTCGATATTTTGCAAACCGTATTTGGGTACCGAAGTTGGGTGGATTAAGGAAGTTGATATTGAACGAGGCACATAAGACAAGATACTCGATACATCCTGGAGTTGGAAAGATGTATCAAGATCTTAAGACACGTTATTGGTGGCCTAACTTAAAGACCGACGTTGCAACATATGTTGGGGAATGTTTGACTTGTTCCAAAGTCAAAGCAGAACATCAAAAGCCGTCAGGGTTACTTCAACAACCAGAAATCCCAGAATGGAAATGGGATGGTATTACCATGGATTTCATCACGAAGTTACCAAAGACTGCCTGGGGATACGACACCATTTGGGTGATTGTTGATCGTCTCACCAAGTCTGCACATTTCTTGCCTATAAAGGAAACAGATAGAATGGAGAAACTATTACGATTGTATATAAAGGAAGTTGTTTCAAGGCATGGAATACCTATTTCCATTATATCCGATCGTGATAGTAGATTTACCTCAAAGTTTTGGCAATCACTACAGGAGGCACTAGGAACTCGTTTGGATATGAGTACCGCATATCATCCGCAGACCGACGGGCAGAGTGAAAGAACAATTCAGACTCTTGAAGACATGCTCAGGGCATGTGTGATCGATTTTGGAAACGGATGGGATAAATATCTACCGTTAGCAGAATTCTCGTATAATAATAGTTATCATGCGAGCATTGGAGCTGCGCCATTCGAAGCATTGTATGGAAGGAAGTGTAGATCTCCTATCTGTTGGAATGAAGTAGGAGATCGACAATTAACTGGTCCCGAGATCATACATGAAACGACTGAGAAGATAGTGCAAATCAAGGAGAGATTAAAAACAGCCCGCAGTCGCCAAAAGAGCTACGCCGATGTCCGAAGGAAACCATTAGAGTTTCAGGTCGGGGACATGGTTATGCTAAAGGTGTCACCTTGGAAAGGTGTGATACGTTTTGGAAAAAGGGGTAAACTGAACCCAAGGTACGTAGGCCCGTTTAAGATCATCGAACGCATTGGACCGGTAGCTTATCGACTCGAGTTACCGCAACAACTCGCCGGAGTACATAATACCTTTCACGTCTCGAACCTTAAGAAGTGTCTTGCAAAGGAAGACCTCACCATTCCTCTTGAAGAAATCCATGTCGACGAGAAACTACAATTCGTCGAAGAACCAATTGAAATCATGGACCGTGAAGTTAAACAGCTCAAACAGAGCAATATACCGATTGTTAAGGTTCGTTGGAATGCTAGAAGAGGTCCTGAGTTTACTTGGGAACGAGAGGATCAGATGAAATGAAAGTATCCGCACTTGTTTCTCGATAACGCAAAATAGGTACAATTTTAAAATTTCGGGACGAAATTTATTTAACGGGGAGGTAATGTAACGACCCGCACTTTTTCGATCGTTCTATACTTATAAGATTGATATTTACATAAATTAAACCTTGCCAACATGATAAGCAATCCAAATTGTCGAGATTTATATTTCCGAAAAGAGTTTTACACAACGTTTGACCGTCTAGTTTGACCGATGATATCACGAACTATACAATATATGATAATTATACGTTTGTGTATATAAATGTATATATACATATTTAACATGATTAATAAATGTTTTAATATCTCATTTTATATTAATAACAACAAGTTATATGTGTATTTTGAAACTACTAACTTAAGTTTTCAAAACGATAACTATACGTAACGTTATTTGACATAAATACTTAAGACATATAATGTTTATACATATATTGTATAAGTAATGTATTTAATCACTTTTAAGAACTTAAATACATAAAATCATATAAGTGTATTCACAAAAGATAGCTATATTTGAATCCTCATTCCATTTTTCACAAAATTTCTATACGTATACCTAGAGTATTTGTACTCGTATCATACCAAGCTTCTATACGTATTTACTATTGGTATATACACATCAAATCACCACCTAACCAGCCCTTATTCATGCCTTATGTATAAGGTAATTACTTTTGAATCATTGCAAGACTAATTACAAAAATACAAACTAAAATTTTGTCATGTTATCCTTAAAGATCACATTTTTAGGAGTATATATGTATCATCATTTTTGATTCATTTTTACTTCAATCTCTTAACTAAAAACACACACTCTTTCTTACTCTCTAAACTCCATAACAATCCAGCAAAGTTCCATAAAGATCTAGCTTCAAAAACCATACTAAAACACCATAAGAAAACCATACAAAAACACTTCAAGAAAACCCTCCAAGAACACCAACTTACTTCCAATCTTTCATCCACTTCTATCACCCTTTTGATTCTAGCTTCTTACTCCTCTTTTACAGCAAACTTATCCAAGGAACTTGAGGTAGAATCTATGTTCATAACCTTATTCAATTCATATATATATAGCTATCTTATTTTGTGGTACAAAAGTTTAACAACAAGAACATAGTTTGAATGTTTTCAAACTTGTTTGCAAACTAAATAGATCCTTCTAACTTAACTTTTAAAATACTTCAAGACATGTAACATAACTTATGTATATGCTAATTTAACAAGGTAAAACTTGGTTTTTCAAAGTATAAGTATTTTTAGAAAAATGGTCATTAAATGATTTTGTTGTAACAAAAATATTTAACTTCATATGTTTCACTAAACTTTCACTTATGCCGTATGATTTTGAATACAAACCAAGGTATTTACAGTTCATAGTCTTAAAGAAGAACTCGATCCAAGAAGATGGCAATTTGAATCAACGAAAACGGACTTGTAACGAAGAAACTATGACCGAAACAAAATTGGCTATCCTAGACATTTTCAACTTCGGGATTCATTGGAAAAATTTACATAAAATCACATACTTCTAAGATAACATGATATTTTATATATATGTACTCATAATTCAATTTCATATGGTTCAGGATCACCCGTAAGCAACACGAGAAGATTAATCATAAGATCCCATGATTGTACGCAACACGTCATTTGACAACACCGGTACTTTATGTACGCAACACGTCATTTGACAACACCGGTACCATGGGTCAAGATTAATCTCGACCAATACATATACGTTGGGGTTTTATTTATTTCGTTGGGGGTTTTATTTATTGCGGGTATATTAAACATCTAAAAAAATGAACCATTAAAAATTGAATTGCTAACCTCGGACAGCTAACTTCGGACTAAGGAAATATTCAAAGTATTAAAAGTATAACAAGTATATATATATATAACGTTTGTTTTAAAATGAAAACATATTGATATATTATATATGGATAGGTTCGTGATATCAACCGGAAGACCGAGTCAAATTATATATATCATCAAGACAAGAGTGAGTATATAGTCCCACTTTTAAACTCTAAATATTTCAGGATGAGAATACATGTATTTTATGTTTTACGATATGGACACAAGTAACTGAAAAATATGTTCTACGTTGAGTTGTACCACTGGCATACTTCCCTATAGCTTGGTAACTAATATTTACAGCGGTATTGTAAACGCGAATCCTGTTGATAGATCTATCGGGCCTGACAACCCCAACCGGACTGGACGACCAGTATTCAACGGTTGCACAGTACTTCGTTTTGTGACTACACTTGGTACGGTGTAGTAAGATTTCATATTAAAGGGAATATGCGACGTGAAAATGTTAAGTATGGTTACCAAGTGCTCAACCACTTAGAATACTTTTATTAAACTGTTTATATACGAAATCTTGTGGTCTATATATATATTGCTGCCGGCATTAAACCTATATGTCACCAACTTTATGTTGACCTTTTTAAAACATGTCTATTCTCAGGTGATTTCTAAAGCTTCCGCTGCATCATGTTGGATCTAACCAGGATCTTGCGTACGCATGTTTGTGTCAAAAATAAAACTGCATATCCGAGATGTTGTATTGTAAAATATGCTAGAAACCGTGTTGTTGTCATCATTTGTAAAGTTTGTAAGTCGAAGATTATCGCTAAACGTTAATCTTTTTTTTTTATTGTCTTAAGCTTGTAACAAAAATAATGGTTATGGTTTGTAATGTATAATATATGCAGTTTTCTTTCAAAAATGTCTCATATAGAGGTCAATACCTCGCAATGAAATCATACGTTATCTAACGCGTTCTTATGGTTAAGGACGGGTTATGACAATAGATGTTGTCGAGAGACGAATGGAAAAGATGACTAGGGATATTCACTCAATATGAACTAGTTGTGAGCAGTGTGGAGGACCACATTTGATAAAAGATTATCTCAGTATTGAACTAACAATGGAACAAAGAGAGAATGTTTCATACATAAACCAAAGGCCTGGAAATAATTATCAGAATAATTATCAACCACCAAGACCAATTTACAACCAAAACCAGAATTATAATCGAAATGTTCCATACAACAACCAACAAGGTCCTAGTAATCAACAAGTATCCAATAATACTTACAATCAGCAAAGACCTAATTTTCAAAACAAACCACCACAACAAACCGATGATAAAAAGCCGAATTTAGAAGATATGATGACGAAGCTAGTTGAAACTCAAACGCAGTTTTTCACCTCTCAGAAACAAACCAATGAACAAAATGCTCAAGCATTTAGAAATCAACAAGCTTCTATTCAAAATCTGGAACAAGAAGTAAGTAACCTAGCAAGGTTAATAGGTGAAAGAAAACCGGGAAGTCTACCTAGTGATACAAATGATAACCCCCGGAATGAAACAGCTAAAACTATTACCACAAGAAGTGGTACAACACTTAAACCACCTGAAATACCTGTAACTTCTGATGAAGCTATTCCTACTCCACAAGAACCACAACCTAATCAAGATAAGGAAAAAGAACCGGTAGTTGAAAAGGTTAATGAAGATAACACAGTTAAGGATAAACCTTATGTTAAACCATACCAACCACCACTTCCTTACCCGAGTAAAATGATAAAAGAGAGACTCGAAGCCGAGCAATCCAAATTTTTGGATATGTTTAAACAGATAAATGTAAATCTTCCTTTCATTGATGTGATTTCAGGAATTCCTAGATATGCTAAATTTCTGAAAGATCTAATCTCGAATAGAAAGAAAATGGAAGAACTCTCGGCTGTTACTATGAATGCTAATTGTTCTGCAGTGCTGTTGAATAAGATAACAGAAAAACTATCTGATCCAGGAAGTTTCACAATTCCATGTTTTCTGGGTAGTCTTAGTTCAATAGAAGCATTGGCAGACTTAGGTGCCATTGATTATGGTACTTTTACTTTTTCCGGATATTTTCAAATTCCAATAGCACCCGAAGACCAAGAGAAAACCACATTCACGTGACCTTATGGTACTTTTGCTTACAAACGCATGCCATTTGGACTTTGCAACGCCCCTGCAACCTTTCAAAGGTACATGATGGCGATTTTTCACGACATGATAGAAGAATGCATGGAAGTTTTCATTGATGACTTTTCAGTCTTCGGTGATACATTTGAATCATGTCTAGTTAATCTTGAACGAATGCTTATTAGATGTGAATAATCAAATCTAGTACTTAATTGGGAGAAATGCCATTTCATGGTTAAAGAAGACATCGTTCTTGGACACAAAATTTCAAAGGAAGGAATTGAAGTGGATAGAGCTAAAGTAGATGTAATTGCAAAACTTCCACATCCCACCAATGTTAGAGGAGTTAGGAGTTTTCTAGGGCATGCCGGTTTTTACCGACGTTTCATAAAAGATTTTTCTAAAATTGCCACTCCTATGAATAAACTCCTAGAAAAGGATGCTCAATTCATCTTTTCAGATGAATGTATCAAATATTTTAATATTCTTAAAGAAAAACTCACTAATGCGCCAATTATGATAACTCCAAATTGGAATCTACCATTTGAACTAATGTGCGATGCAAGTGATTTTGCAATGGGAGCCGTTTTAGGACAAAGGATTGAAAAACGATTTCAACCTATATATTATGCTAGTAAGACGTTACAAGGAGCACAAACAAATTACACAACTACTGAAAAAGAACTCCTTGCTATTGTCTTTGCTTTTGACAAATTTTGTTCATATCTCGTTCTAGCTAAAACGGTGGTCTATATTGATATTTCTCTAAACATACATATTATTCGACGCAATATCACTTATATTTCATAGGTTTTTATCATCTACAAAGACATTCAATGCGCATTTCACGAGAAAAACGACAAAAGTGGATAAGAGCTTGCTATTTGAAGATTCGACGATAAAACGATAGTTTTAACCAGATTTATATCAAGAAACGTTTATCCGAATGAAAGTACAAGATATATGAAGAAAAGAGTTCAAATGTAAAGTGCCAAGTCAGTACACGTCAATACGAGGTCATCAAAGAACAAACGAAAAAAGAAAAATAAAGAAAACTGCTTTTACTCTTACACGAATAGTGTAGGTCTACACGAATAGTGTAGAATATTTGTTCTTACACGAATAGTGTAGGTCTACACGAATCGTGTAGAATATTTGTTCTTACACGAATAGTGTAGCCATACACGAATCGTGTAATGTTAGGCCGAATTAATCATTTTGTCAGACATGGGCGGCTGGCTTTTGAAGTTTTAAAACAATTCTTTTCATAGTGCTGTAGAAAATGGATAGCACTTTTGACTCAACAACTACTTCACAATATCAATGTTAAATACGGAGTACGTTCAGAAGATTAGGGAGAAACACATATATTACACACAGGAGATTACAACACAAAATTACTATACACATACTATTGTCACTTTTATTATCAGTATTATTTACATTTCAGTTTCAAAGTTCAATTATTAGGATTAGTTTCAAATATTAAGGGGGTATTGTTCGTGATAAAGGGTGTTATTGTACGCGTGAAAGGGGTGTTATTATTGTAATTTTTCTACCGTTTGAAGTTAATGCAAGTGAAGATATTTTAGTAAGTTTACTCTGTTAAAATTAGCGTTGTTATTATGTTTGCATATCTATATTTTTATGTCTACCCTAGTGTAATGAATAGCTAAATTTCCCTAGTGTTTGCTTAAATGTAGAGCCCCTAGTGAAATGGATTGTTACCATCTGTAAAAGTTAAAATGTAACTTTAGTATTTTTAATATTGAGCCTAGTTAAAAAGAACCATTTTTATGTAATTAGGTATTTAACCCTTGCCACTTAATTTATTAAATTCAAATAACGAAAGTTATTTTTATTTACATAAATTAAGCTTCAACATTAAAAGTGATCTAGACGAATTTATGGATAATTTATTAACACCAATTTAGAAATAAACTTCGGTGGTTTGGGTGATATCAATAAATTACATGACAGTGAAATTATAAAAAGGGAAACCGTTATAATTTGGGTATTGGCGAAGGTCAAAACTAGGCTAGGTCTCAATTTAAATACTTGAGGAATAGTAGCTTTCTAAAAAAGAATCCAATGAAAATTAGATTTTATTTAGTTAAGTTGTAACCTTATATTTATTCGAGAGAAAAATGTAAAGTTTGATACTAGAACATTTTAAATAGGGCGTACACTTATAACAATCCATGGACCTAGGGGTGACACAATTAAGTAAACACTCCCATTTATCTTATTTATATTTGTTATAAAAGTATTATTATTATTATTTACGATTTACCATTTTAAAATATTAGAAAAATACATAAAAACATTTAATTTTCGTAACAGTTAAGTTGTCACATATTTTTACACGTACACGAATCGTGTATCATCACACAAATCGTGTAAGGCTAAAACGCGGCTACAGTACAGCTAGGTTAAAATTAGGGTTTTTCTTATTTAATTATATTTATATTTAGGTTATTAGTTATTTTAATTATTATAATTAAGTTATTTAGTTTTAGTTATTTAAAATACTTAAAATACATGTTTTAATCCTAAAATTAGTATTAATTATTATAAGTTTATAAATTGTAACTAGTTTATAATTAGTAAATTAATTAATTTCCTTTTAATTTGTATTAGTTTTATTTAAAAATGTCATTTAGTTAATTTAATTAAGTTTATATAATAATTGCTTAAAACAAAATTCTAAATATATAGTTTCATAAAAAATTACTATTTTACTAATTACCATTTAATAATATAATTATTGCATCATAATTAGTATAATTTCATTTAGTACCTTTTTAAGTTAATTTTTGTAATCTTGTAATTTCATTTAGTAATTTAGTTTAAGTTATTTTCTTTTACTGTTACTATAAATGCCTAATCCAAAACCTCCTTTAATTAAGTTTGACATCAAAGACTATTAAAAACCATTAAACACTCCATCTCCCTGTGGAACGAATCGGATTTACCAACAAACTAAACTACACGGATAGGACTAGTTGCCTATATATATGTGTGAAATCAACCTGAAATCAATAAAATACCACATATACAATAAATCAATTCGTGTAACAAAACAACTCAAATCCGTTCATAAATAAAGGTTACGTTTCCGCACATCATATATCGACCATTCTGCTCTTAGATACCTATTTTTGAAACAAGATGCTAAACCACAATTAATCCGTTGGATCTTACTCTTACAAGAGTTTGATATTGAAATCCGAGATAAAAGAGGAGCAGAAAATCTCGCCGCTGATCATCTTTCTCGTCTTGAAAATCCTGAATTAGAAGTTCTAAATGAATCGGCCATACAAGACAACTTTCCTGATGAATATCTATTGAAGATAGATTATAAGGAAATTCCATGGTTTGCAGACTATGCAAACTATTTAGTATGTGGATTCCTTGAAAAAGGATTGTCATACCAAAAACGAAAGAAATTCTTTAGTGATATAAAACACTATTTCTGGGAAGATCCACATTTGTTTAAAAGTTGTCCCAATGGAATAATACGCCGATGTGTATTCGGAGATGAAGCTAGTAAAATCTTAAACCATTGTCACACAGGACCAACAGGAGGGCATTATGGGCCTCAACTAACAGCAAGAAAAGTTTACGATGCTGGATTCTATTGGCCTACAATTTACAAAGACGCACACCTTCTTTGCAAATCCTGTGATGCTTGTCAAAGGGCCGGAAAAATAAGTCAACGTGATGAAATGCCACAAAATGTCATTCAAGTATGTGAAGTATTTGACATTTGGGGTATTGACTTTATGGGTCCATTTCCAAAATCTCATAATAATCTATATATTCTCGTTGCCATTGATTATGTATCTAAATGGGCGGAAGCACAAGCTCTCCCAACTAACGATGCACGAGTTATAGTCAACTTTTTAAAACGTCTTTTTGCAAGTTTTGAAACACCGAAAGCTTTAATAAGTGATCGGGGAACTCATTTCTGTAATAATCAACTTGAGAAAGTTCTTAAAAGATATGGAGTAACTCATAAAATCTCCACTGCTTATCATCCACAGACAAGTGGACAAGTTGAAAATACCAACCGAGCATTGAAACGTATTCTAGAGAAAACCGTAGGATCAAATCCGAAGGAATGGTCCATTAAATTGGAGGATGCACTCTGGGCTTTTAGAACAGCCTACAAAACTCCAATTGGAACCACACCTTTTAAACTCGTTTACGGAAAAGCATGTCATCTTCTAGTAGAAATTGAACACAAAGCATTTTGGGCTTTGAAGACATGTAATCTTGATTTACATGAAGCTGGACGTCTACGATTAAGTCAACTAAACTAATTAGAAGAATTAAGACAAGAAGCATACGAAAATTTGCTAATCTATAAGGAAAGAACGAAGAAATGGCATGATAAAAGAATCAGAAGTTCAAAAGAATTTAAAGAAGGAGATAGAGTTCTTCTTTTCAATTCACGATTCAAGCTATTTCCTGGAAAATTGAAATCAAGATGGTCTGGACCATTCATAGTCAAAATAGTTTTCCCGTACGGAACAGTAGAATTAATAAATTCAAATGGGATTGAATTTAAGGTTAATGGTCACAGAGTTAAACATTACATAGATAGTCCGATGGAAGTTGACAACGAAGTTAATCACAATTTCAACACCACAGCTAACTAAGTGTGGGGAGAATCAAGTCTTTTAAGGATAATATGTATTTCTGTTAGAGTTAGATTTTCTGTTTTCGTGTAGTTCTCGAAAATGGAACCTGAATGGTCTTTCCCTAGCAGACCCTAAAGAACTAGTCTTCTCCCCCCATTCTGAATTTTTATTTTTTTTTAGGTTTTACGAAATGAAGACTTCCTGTGAATTAAACCATGGTCTAATGCTACACGCTTTGATTACTAAACGTAATAATGACACCCTTCCAAGTGAAATAGTATAAGTAATCAGAGAAAAATTGGACGGAGTAAGAAAAGAATTCAGATGCGAAGATAATAAGTTACAATTTGGTAAAGGAAAATCAAAATCTGCAGCAAAAAGGAGAGCACGACACCTTGAAAGATGTCACAAATGCGGAAAATGGTCACACGAAGGTAAATGTTCAAATAATCAAACCTATTCAAATACCGAATTTGTTACTCTATGCAGAGATGGACCGTTCATATGTTTAGAAGAAAAAAACGTTAAATGCTCGAGGTTACGCCTATGTAGCCATGGAAAATCAATTAGTCCGACTATCTTATGAGTGGGCTAGAGCATATCACTAAGAATACTATCTCACAGGTAAGTCTGTACAGTTTTTATTTTTATTTTTATTTTTAACCTTTTGATAATAAACGATAATTTGTTCGCTATAAAGTATTAAATTAGTATTCGATAAAATTAGGTCTTGCGACCGAAATTATTGATATCATACAAAAAATTATTACATCACTGCGAAATTTAACGTAATTCTTAAGGTATAAATATCTTTAATCAATCAACCCAAAATATTTCAAAAATTCGTCATGAGTTAAATTAGGTCGTTGAACCGAAATTACTTTACCGAAAAGAGGGGCGTATATTTTTGATAATATTTGATTGATTAAAGTGGGATAAAAGACCAAAAAGATTTTTAATTTTATTTTTACTTTGTTTTTAAAATTAATATTAAAATAATATTGTAAACTTTTTAAATTAATATATATTTAAAATTGTAAATATTTAAAAAATTAATATTTTTAATTTAAATGTATGAAAATAAAAATATAATATAAGTTTGGTGTGAATTTTTAATTTTATGCATTTTTAATTTAAGTTTGGTGTGATTATAAAAACAAAAATTTACTTTATTTCGCTAAGTTAAAAATATAATTTTTAAAATTCGTCGTAAGTTGAAGACTAGGTCGTTAAACCGAAATTGCTTTACCCGAGGGAGGGACGAGAACTTTTATTATCATTATTTTTAATCTTATTGAATTAAAGTATGCCAAAAACATTAAAAAACCCAAAAATCTTTGCTTTTAAAACCGCGCTTTGAATTGACAAATTTTAAAATCTTGTCGAGGGACGGACTAGGACATCGATCCGAAACGCCCTCATCCTAAAAAGAAACAAAATTTTAATTTTTATATTAATTTTATGTTTTATAAAGCTAAGTTATTATTAAAAAAAAAAACACCGCGACTCGCAGTGATTTAAACGGGCCCACCACCGCACTCGCGGAGGTCACAAAACCCAAATAGGTTATCTGGTCGAACAGACCAGTTCCAAACACACACACACACACATATTTTTACCCGAAAAACCCACGAAAAATCATCACAAATTCGCCATTTTTCATCATTTTTCATCAAATCTTTCATAAAATCGCAATGAGGAGACTATTATCAAGGAATTACTCAAGGAAATCGGTAAATTTCTACACCTAAACACCATTTAATCCGAATTTTAGTGTTCTTGAACAATTTCATACATAATTCGATTTTGATGCTTTCTAGTGTAATAATGCTTCAATTGTTTGTGTATTATGCTTGTATAACCTAGATTGATGCTATTTAACATGATTAGAAGCTTTGAACTTCAATTTTTGAATAATCTAAGGTTTGTGTTCTTGAGCAAAATTAGGGCTTTTTGATATAAACAGGTTATGGCCGAATTTTGTTGTTAGTTTATGCTAAATTGAGTAGTGTAACATGTTTAGGTTACTAAATGATCAAAACTTTGATCCTAAACATGATTTATGAAGATTAAAGTGGACTTTTTGAACCAAAATTGCATAAACTTGATTTAATTGATATGAATGCCATGAGGAACTTATTTAATTGTTATAATGATTGTTTTTGACATGTTTTAAAAGATAAATGCGAAGGAACTTTGTATAAATTTTCATATATATATATTTGTAAAAGTGTAGAATTGTTAATATTTTGAAAATGTTTATAGAGTTTAATATGGATTAAACATGTCATTGTAATTGTTTAGATTTATGATTTTGCTAAAACTAATGCATATTTGGATGCACAAAAATTGTGTTTATTTTGCAGACTGAAAGGGGTGAATCTTCATCCCAGGCTCGCAATGCTCCTCCGGAAGATGCAAATCAACAGGAAATTAATAACCAATACCGACAAGATATGCCTCACCCAATTGTTTCATATTCAAACATTCATGAGGCAGATTTACATCCGAATTTGAGATTTGATAGATATTGGATAGACTATCCAAAATATCAAAAGAACCTGCACAACCTTGTGTCTAATAATGTTGAGGTACCCAGAGGTATAGATTGGGCACCATTAGAGGTAGTGGAATTGGCCGAGCCAATCAGGGAATTACTTACTCAAAGGTATGGTAATTCTACTTTTAGTGATTGGGTACATTTATTCAACATGCGTAGACCTGTATATAGAGAATGGTGTATAGAGTTATTGTGTACTATTGAAATAAATGATCGGGTAGATACTTTAACCGATCGTAGTTTTATTAGATTTTTATTAGGAGGGGAGATGCGCCATATGTCCTTACTAGACATGGCTCGGGCTTTAGGTATATATACGCCCGAGGAGCTAGCATCTTATGATTGCCAGAGGTTAATAGTTTATGGTAGGAGGGTGGATGAGAATTTTGATACAAATGACGTATGGAGTAGGATGACTAGCCATCGCCGATTCCAGGGGGGATTATACTCTTATCTTGATATTGATAGAGCTGAATTAAGAGTAATCCATAGGTTTTTAGCCAATTCGATTACACAACGAGGTAAGAATAAGGAAAAGGTAAATGAACAGGATTTGTTTTACCACATGTGTATTCGAGACCCACATAGCGCTGTAAGTATACCTTTTTGTGTGGGTTATTATTTATTGACTATGGTTAGGGGTATGAGTCGTGGTAGCATAATAGGAGGTGGTATATTTATTACTTTAATTGCTGAATATCTCGGTGTGGATAGAAGTCGGGGGGATTATTAATGGCAGACCCAGAACCCCGCGATAGAATAGATTTGCGTGTTTATCATGGTGCTAAGGTCTTAAAGAAAAGAAACAATGCAGCAGCACGTTATGATGGCAGGCATCCACAGGTTGAGAGAGATCAACAGCAAGGTCAACCGGGAGGGGGTAATCCAATGACGGAAATGCAAATTTTTATGGCTCGACACGAGTATGAAGTGGCTAGACAAAAAGCATTTCAAGATTGGCAGTATCATCAAAGCCAAATCATAAGTCATTGTACACACGTAGGTAGAGACTACATTCCTACCGTTATGCCCGAATTTGCTCCTTGGACTATAGAGAGCCGACCACCATATCCTACATATGACCCAGCCCAAGCATTTTACAGCATCTATGGATACACTTGGGACCCATACTGGAACCATCCTCCTCATCCGTAATTTTCTTATTTTATATTTTTGTTTATTTTATTGTAATGTTACTAATTCTTAATTTTCTTATTTCTTATTTTATTATTATAATAGCTTTTATAATTTTCTAGCTTTATTAGATTTTAATAATTTTTGAATGTGGTGTGAAAACCCAACTTCAAAAATATGTATATATGTGTTTGTAGTTTATCTCATGTACAAAACAGGGTAAAACAGCGCATTTTCAAAGACTGACATTAAGTTAAGCAAAAGCTATTAATTTTGACGACAAAACGAAAAACAAATGTGATGTACCAACAGACGGAATGAACAAATGATGTGCACCATTTATCATTCAGAAAACAAACGCCAATATGTTTGGAAACTTTGGTAAAATTTAATCATTTTTCTACGCTAATCACCCTCAATAATTTAAATTGTTACTGATTTCTTGCAAATGAGGGCATTGCAAGATCTTAAGTGTGGGAAGGGGTTAAATTCTTTCGGATTTTTAAAATTTTTAACTTAAACACTTGATTACCATTAAAAATACTAGTAACGTAGTAGTTGTATTAGAATTTAGTGCTCTCTGATAACAAAGAACAGCCCTAGTCTTATATACTGACTACCCACTTCTAGTAAAATTTTTTAAAATTTTCAATTAATTGAACTCAAAATCATGTTTATACATATTTATGAACGATAAAACTAGGTGTTAACACCGAAATTATTGTTACCTCGGAAAGGACATAAATTGAGAAACAAACCAAAATGTTAGAATTCATTTAGAAATGGAATAGAGGACAATAAAAAGGCAAATAAAAGAAAATAAAAGCCAAGTGTGGGAAAATTTACCAAGTTATCTTAAACATATGTCACATATTTCTGTAACAAATAATTGAAGATACTTTTGCTTTGGACTAAACTAAACAGTTTTACCCGATTTACTGAAAGAAAGATGGATCTACACGATGAATCAATTCCATCATTAAAAGGAAGTAAAGTCTTCCGAAAAAGAAATGCGCTTCTTGATTTAGGTCATGAAGTTGTCGTCCAGACCAGCTGTAGGATTGACGAAAAATCTAGAAAAGTCATCTCTAAAATCAGCAGAAAATCCACGGACCTCAGCATCAAACAGGGTCGCCAAGTGGTCAGACTTATCCTAACCATGAGAGGATCTATCTTGTAAAATGGGGAGGACACCGTGCAAATTAGCTGGATAAGACTAATGAATCAGACCCCCAGAAAGGATAATCTCCTTAAAGATCAAAAATCAACTTTTAAGACTGATATTACTCAATTCTAGAGATAGACCTTAAAGATTGAGAATTACAAACTCATGGAATTTAATGATATCTAAACTCAAGCTTGAACGAGAAAATATTTTGATCAAAATTACAAACCGATTTGTTTTCTGAAAACCCATTTTCAATGCGTTCATTACCATTGAACGTAAAATCCTAGGAATTCACCTGGAATTCATTAGGTCACCTGAACCAAATCGGGTGTCAACTGTAAGAACGGTGGTTGCATAGCATGGTCAAAGACAGGACCTTGTGCCAGACCGGAAAATTATAAGGGTGAGCTTTACTATTGCTCCTACAAAGGATAGTAATTGCGTCCGACACGTTATAGACCATATTTAAAAGCATGTCAGGGGATATTGCCTTAACAGTTGCTTATTCAACGCTTTCCTTTACAACCGGACGGTAGTTTACCGAAAGGTAATATTTGGAGCAAGTATACTGGACGTGTTGCTTTCCCAATACAAGGTTAGCAAGTGGGTGACACAAAACCACAAGTTTTGAGCTAAAATTTTCAAATCTGAAACCCACCAAACCCACAAAAATATTTTGCAAACATCGGTGAAGGGTTGTTCCGGAAAACTTATCTAGGGTAAAAGCTAGATTTAATTTTCAAAAGATCAAATGTTTTCATAAAGATCCAATTTCCTTAAAGGATCTAAATTTTCATAGTCATGTGGGACTGTAAACCACATCGTTACTACCATTGTTCATACCGCCGTATAGAAATCACTGATGTACAAAGTGTGAAGAATAAAGAAGTGATTCTAGTATATTTCAAGACTATATTGCTTGAGGACAAGCAACGTTCAAGTGTGGAATATTTGATAATGCTAAAAACGAACATATATTTCATAGCATTATCCCTCAAGAAAGACAAGCTTTTAGTTGCAATTGTTCTATTTACAAGTGATATTCGTTTAAATAATAAAAGGTGAAGACAAAAGACAGATTCGACGAATTGAAGACACAAACAACCAAAAAGCTCAAAAGTACAAAATACAATCAAAGTGGTTCCAATTATTGATAAGAAACGTCTCAAAATTACAAGAGTATAAGACGCAAAACGCAAAGTACAAGATATTAAATTATACGAAAGGACGTTCGAAAATCCGCAACCGGGACCAGAGTCAACTCTCAACGCTCGACGCAACGGACTAAAAATTACAAGTCAACTATGCACATGAATATAATATAATATTTAATTAATTCTTAAAATTAATATATATATTATATTATATTATAAAACCATCGGCAAGCTAGGAGCCAAGCTTGTGTGAGCTGGATTCCACTGCTCCGCACTCGCGGAGCTTATAAAGGCAACAACCACCGCACTCGCGGAGGTCAAACAGTAAACGTGGGCCTATAAAAGGCCGAGCATTAGGCCGATTTTTACACATCTTTTTCTCATTCATCATACGTAAAATATATATATATATATATATATATATATATATATATATATATATATATATATATATATATATTTATATTTTAATTTTAATTTTAATTTTAAATCCTAATAATAAGGGTATGTTAGCGAATATTGTAAGGGTGTAAGTCGAAATTCTGTCCGTGTAACGCTACGCTATTTTTAATCATTGTAAGTTATGTTCAACCTTTTTAATTTAATGTCTCGTAGCTAAGTTATTATTATGCTTATTTAAAACGAAGTAATCATGATGTTGGGCTAATTACTAAAATTGGGTAATTGGACTTTGTACCATAATTGGGGTTTGGACAAAAGAACGACACTTGTGGAAATTAGACTATGGGCTATTAATGGGCTTTATATTTGTTTAACTAAATGATAGTTTGTTAATTTTAATATAAAGATTTACAATTGAACATACCTATAAATAACCATATACACTCGATCGGACACGATGGGCGGGATATTTATATGTACGAATAATTGTTCATTTAACCGGACACGGAAATGGATTAATAGTCACTAGAATTATTAAAACAGGGGTGAAATTATGTACAAGGACACTTGGCATAATTGATAACAAAGTATTAAAACCTTGGGTTACACGCAGTCGATAACCTGGTGTAATTATTAAACAAAGTATTAAGACCTTGTTACAGTTTAAGTCCCCAATTAGTTGGAATATTTGACTTCGGGTATAAGGATAATTTGACGAGGACACTCGCACTTTATATTTATGACTGATGGACTGTTATGGACAAAAACCAGACGGACATATTAAATAATCCATTACAAAGGACAATTAACCCATGGGAATAAACTAAAATCAACACGTCAAACATCATGATTACGGAAGTTTAAATAAGCATAATTCCTTTATTTTCATATTTAATTGCACTTCTTATTATCGCACTTTTATTTATTGTCATTGTATTTAATTGCACTTTTAATTATCGCACTTTTTAATTATCGCAATTTTATTTCATCGCACTTTTATTTATTGCAATTTCATTATCGTTATTTACTTTACGCTTTAAAATTAAGTCTTTTATTTATTTAATATTTTACATTAGGTTTTAACTGCGACTAAAGTTTTAAAAATCGACAAACCGGTCATTAAACGGTAAAAACCTGCCTTTATAATAATAATATTACTTATATATATTTGTATTTTTATAAATTAAAACTAATATAGCGTTAAGCTTTGTTTAAAAGATTCCCTGTGGAACGAACCGGACTTACTAAAAACTACACTACTGTACGATTAGGTACACTGCCTATAAGTGTTGTAGCAAGGTTTTGGTATATCCATTCTATAAATAAATAAATATCTTGTGTAAAATTGTATCGTATTTAATAGTATTTCCTAGTAAAAATAAAGCTATTTCATATACACCTCGCAGCACATCAAGAATATACGCAATAATATTTCCACATAACTGTTTAATTTTTGAATCTTTTATTACAAACGTGCATTAAACACAACATCCTTTTATTGATATGAAAAATATCATACAGGTAACTTTCTTACAAGGGAACAATTTTAAGCATTTTTACAAGTGCTTTTTTATTGCGGTATTGTTTCTGATAATGCGCTATGACGCGCAGATGTGTTAATGCAGTACTTAACTTTTCCATTTCTGCACATCAATTTTGCATATCATGCATAACCATATTAACGGATCTTTCGATTTCAACCGAGGTATATAAACACATTAGATCATCTGCATGATCACTTTGGAATAATCTGCGTAACTTATCCATAAAAAGACGCATGTTGCGCACAAAAGTTATTGCAAATACACTTGCATTGGGCTTTGCAGTTATCCTTGCTGCAGCAGAATAAACTGGCTTATGTGCAGTATGAAGTATTATCATTGCTAATTGATTCGCATTCTTTTTTGATCTGTCATGACTTTGTTTTGGATCAACACGGTTGGTCACAACGCCATGACCTTCAACACCTATATTTTCCTGCACAGTGATTATCGCACAAATTGGCTCAGTTTCCCCGGATGTTACAGTCACTATTCCTTTGCACGTCACAAACTTAACCATTCCATGAATTGTGGATGAAATAACACCCAACTTACAAAGTGCAGTGCGCCCTAGTAAGATATTGAAGCGTGAAGTTGAACGCATAACGTATAGAGTTAAAGATGCCTTTCGCGTTCTTTTTTTATCTACTTCATCAGTTAACTCAATGTTCAATTCCAATTGCCCCAAGGGCCATGTTGCTTTACCAGAAAATCCAGAGAGTGACACTGCGATTGGTAGCAATTTTGCCTTGATGTCTTCTGGCAATTTATTGAAACATTACTCGTACATGACATCAACGCTGCTTCCGGTATCAATGTGCACTTTCCTGATAATAATTGTTGAATCCGCAATCTTACATGAAATGATTATTGGCACATCAGACAACCCGCAATGTTGCACTGGTGGGAATGTTATTGGTGCAAATTGCCACTTGTCGAGAACCTCTTCAGCTTTTCTTTTCCGCGCAACATTATTTATCTGAACCATATTGATTACTTTGATTTCCTGCAGATTTTCTTTCTTTCCCACAACCTTTGCGCCCAAATTTTTGACAGCGGAAGCCTTTCGCTCTTGTTGAACAGTTGCGCTGACATTTGGCGTCTTTGGTGTGTTATTCAAACTTGGCGCAATCATTGCATCTGTAGATCCTGTTGTCTTATCAATTAACAAGTGATCCATCTTGTCTTGCGTTGTGGCTTCTGCAATTAGCTCAACTAGATCGCGGCATCTGTTTGTGTCATGACCATAATCATCATGAAAAACACAAAACGTAGATTTATAGCGTCTATTATTTTCTGATAGCGCTGGCAGATCTGGGAAAGTTTTCGCAATCCTTTCCTGCATCAAGATCTCCTTTGGCATTTTAGACAACGCTTGAATTATATTGAAAGAATCATTACTCCACTTTCTTGATGTATTACGATCACGATTAGTATATCCATGATTAACATTATCTCCATTATTACGCTGTCTATCATTGCACTGATAACCACCATTATTGTTTCTGCGTTGATATCCTGATCCGCGATTGTTATCGCGGTAGTTATCCTGGTTACCATCGTGGTAAAAGTCAAGATCATCTCGCCAACTTCTTTCTTTACCCCAATTGCAATTGGGTAATGTTGCTATCTTCACCACATCGAATGTAATCGTAAGTTTCCTGCATAACCTTTACAAAGGTTTGCAGCACATCTCTGCGCAATCTCCGCACTAAAGTTGTAACATCCCGCATTTTTTCGTTAAATTTATTTTGACACCGTCTTTTTTTTAGATAATATCTTCCGTTATCTAAATTCATACCTTTCGTTGACTAACGTTCTAAATATTTCCGTTATTTGGTTATAACATCTCCCGGTTACTCTAGCATTTTTAAAATATTCGTTCGGTTAATTCACGCACCCGCTTTGAAACTTGAGGGACCAAAGTTGCCAAGTGGTCAAACTAGTTGACTAGGTTAACTAGTCAACCCACTCTTTCCACCATTCATTTCATTTTCACCTCCTCATCTCTTTCTCTCTTTTCTCTACTTCCATTTTTGAACTCAAACACCCAAATCATTCATTCATCATCTAAATTCGATCTAGGAGGCTTACAACAAAACAAATTACATATTCGTGATCCTCTCTTCATCCTCTACATTTTGATACCAATTTCATCTCATTTGGGTAACATTTCTAAAACTCTAGATTTCTCTAATTCGATTTATAGACTTGAAATGGTGTTAGTTAGTGTCTATGGCTCGAGTCTAGCATGAATATGTGATTTATTTGCTCGATCTTGTTATTTTGCATAAACTAGCATGAACTTGAAATGGGTGTGCTTAATCTTTGATTTTGGGTGATTAAATGTTGTTATTATGTTAAAGCTCATGTGTTAAAAGTGTTACTAGCATCATTAGCTTCGTTTTGGTATGTTGGATGACATGAAAACCTTACATTAACTTGATTATTGATTTTGTGATTCTTGGTTAGGGTTTGATAGATCTTAAAACGAACATTCGATGCATTAAATGCTTTGCAATGTTATTTGTAAGTGTTTAGTTGTATTTTATGCATAATTAGCTACGACACGGCATATTGTATGTGTAAATTGAGCTCCCGAATCATGAAATGCGTTTTACGAACTTGAAACTTGAATGATGAACTTTTAACGATCATTCGACGAGGTTTTTTGAAAGGACCTGTTCATATACATTATAAATGATTCACAATAGTTGATTTCATTGCGAGGTACTTGACCTCTATATGATACATTTTACAAACATTGCATTTATTTTTAAAAGACAAACTTTCATTTACATCGAAAGTTGACGGTATGCATACCCTTTCATAATATATCCATCTATAATTGACTTAATAATAATCTTGATGAACTCGACGACTCGAATGCAATGTCTTTTGAAATATGTCATGAATGAATCCAAGTAATGTCTATAATATGAGCTAATGCACAGCGGAATATTTCTTTCATACCTGAGAATAAACATGCTTTCAAGTGTCAACCAAAAGGTTGGTGAGTTCATAGGTTTATCATAAAACAATAAAATTCATAATTTTGATAGACCACAAGATTTAAATGCTGCATGATACAAATGGGCCCGAATCCTATACCCACCTTTAATGTACATGCGATATCTTTTAAATACAGTACACCTTTCTCGTGTACGAAATCATCTTTCATAAATCTTAGTAACCGTACATATATCTTATGCACAAAAATAACATACACATAACCTTTGTATAAAATCATTCTCTCGATACATAACATTCACTTTGCTTTCATAACTTGGCTTGGTAACCGACCTTAACATATAATGCGCATAAATAATATCCCCAAAATAGAACATCTCGTCTGTATAATAATCATATAATCTTCGAAGTACTAAACACCACGCCCACTAGCCCTTCCGTCTAGTGAACATTCTGGGTGGGGGTGTTAAACCCGGTAACTACCTTTAGGATTCGCGTCAATTAGGCGTGCACTAATTCTCAAAATTAGTGATGTTCCCTAATTCTTAGGTTACCAAGCAATAATAATCAGGGGAAAAATATTCATATCAATTGTGACAATTATCACGTTCACATAATTCAATGGTGGCAATTATCACGTCCACATAATTCATTCGAGGAATGTTTTTCTTGTGTCTATCTCGTCAAACATTTATAAAAGCATTTCATGTATTCGCAGATCAAAATGTATTTCAAAAGCATTTAATAAAGCAGTTGTAAAAGTAGCGTATGTATTCTCAGTCCCAAAAATGTAAAGAGTAAAAGGGAATCAAATGAACTCACAATACGTTATTTTGTAGTAAAAATATGCATACGACGATACTGAACAATGCATGGTTGGCCTCGGATTCACGAACCTATACCAGTTATATATATTAAAACACATAATAACAATTAACAAGTTTATATTAATATTATTAATATACTTCTTATATTCATAATTTATATGTTATGTTGGTAAATAAATTAATAATTAATATTTATATATAACAGATTCCTATTAAAGTATTTTAATTAGGATATAATATATGTTATTATATATCAATTCTTAAAATGTATTAGAATTGATATTTATATATATGATTTAACTTAAAATATATTTATATATTATTTGTAACATAATTATAATAACATTTTATTATAACAAAATAATACCTAATATTAATATAGATGTAAAAAATATATTTTTTATATAAATGTCTTTTAGTTTGTAAAGATTATAATAATTATGATAATAATGTTAATAATAATACCAATACTTATTTTAATGAAAATAATAATAATAATAATAATAATAATAATAATAATAATAATAATAATAATAATAATAATGATAATGATAATAATAATATTAATAATAATGGTAATAATAGTACTACCTCAAAGGAGTAGTCTTTAAAAAAAAGCCCAAGTCCGGGTTTGAACCCGCGACATCCCGCTAACCCGAAACACCATCAAACCGTCCCTCTGTCTCATTTTATCTGATTAAATCTCATCTTAATTCTATATAATCCGTTTGTTTTGGCCCAAGTTGTAGTATCATTAAAAGATTAAGTGCCCCTCTAATTGACCAGCCCAATAGCCAAACATGAATTACAACCCAACAATTTAAGATCCAACAACCAGAAACCCTTGATGCTTTCTAGTTCATCAACGAAATCAACCCAGAATAATACGCTGCTACTCTTAATCGTTTCATAACCATCATAAATTCTTTACCCTTATTTGTTCATACCCTCATCGTCCCTACAGCTCATCATCATTATAAACATAACGACATTATCATGTGGCCAATATCATCATATTACGATCATACCATAACCTCATCATCTAAGTAGTATCATCTATCACCGTATTATTTTCATTATGAAATCATTATCACAATCATCATATTCATCTTAATTGCATCATCTATTATCATCATCATTAGCTCGGTTAATATCATTATCATCTTCATTTAAACACAGTATTACAAACTAACCCTAATTATCATTATAATCATCATCATTATCATTATTATTATTTGTTTATCATCACCAACATTCCTTAACAAACCACCATCATCATTTAATCGTTTTAGCAGTAGGTACCAATGGAGTCTTCGGCCCAACTGGAAAGACTGAAGCATAAGCCCAACAGAGAATAAATCACGGCCCAAGGAAGTGAAACCAATACTCTGTAACATATTCCTGAGTGGGGTTCATTATTTGTAATGGTCGGTTATGATTACAAAATATAGTACTCCTTTATTTATCTGTTTACAAAGAAAGCAATCATATATAGGGTATGCAAGATAGTGGTGTCGGCCACAAGAGAAAAGGAAAAGGAGTGCAATCATCTTCTTTCTTTATTTAATCCATTCGGTTGCTGTAGATCTAATGAAGATAAAAAATATATATCGCAGGTTTCCTCAACCTTATTGAGGGTTTCGATTAACAGAAACAAGGCAGAGAAGTAATAGAAGTTGCAGTGGTGTTTCTATGGAGTTATAAACAACAACAAAAAATATGAAGGTGGTCGTGTGGTTTGACATATACAGAAATAAAAGAGAAAAATAATAGTGGAGAGGGTGGTTGATTGAACATTTAACAATGGTGGTAGTGATGTAGTTTGTTACTAATTCAAAACAAAAATTTAAATGAGTTTCGTTGTAATGGTTTAAGTTGGTGATGGTTAAATCTAAAAGGTACATGATTAATCACTAAGGTGGTGGTATGATGTTTGATCGAAGCTGAAAAGAAAAATAGAAGTGGGTTGTAGTCACGAGGATCAAAGTAGTGGAAACAAAAGACGAGACTAGAGGAATAGTTCGATCATAACATGGTGATGGTTTCGTTGAGGTATGTATCGATCCAGGCCAGTAGTAGAAATTAATAAGTAAGAGGTCGATTGTTGTGAGATCAACAAAAGGGTAGCTGTCAATTATAGTAACGAAAGTGGTGATTGTTTTGGTTTGTGAAAAGATCGAGCATGTGGGTTTTGGTGAGGGTGGCGATGGGTGTCTTGTCTGGTTGCTCGACAACAACAGAATGGAAACGAAAAGCTAGATGGTGTGGTGATTTTGGGTAGCAATCTTTATGGTTCTCGATTTTATCAAGTCCACAAGTAAGTAGTAGCTTGCATGTTTTATAGAGGTGTCTGTGCCGAATGAAAATATAAAACAAGTTGGTGACGGTTAACGAATGGTAATAGTTTGAGTAATTTAACCGTGATCAGGATGGTGATATATTTAAATGGTGTATATCTGATAACATGATTAAATTGATTGCTTTACAGCAATGAAGTTCGACAGGAAGATCAATCAGGATGTACGAAAAGAATAAAGAAAATGGAAAGCAGATTAGGACGGGAAACAGATTTTGGTTGTTTCTGTGAATTAAAAGTCGTCATATAGAGTCAGGATCAGCAAAAGAAGATTGGGGATTGAGACACTCAACAGAATTTGGATTCTACTTCATTTTATATATATATATATATATATATATATATATATATATATATATATATATATATATATATATATATAATTTTATATATATCTGCATTCTGTAATGTATTTGTATTTATATATCATTTGCATATCGATTTTCATAATCTGTATATACTTATATTTATTAGTATTTATATATACTGTATATATGTATCTGTATTTATATGTAACAACTAATTAATAAGTAATTATAAATATAATACTTTTTATGTTATAATTAATATTAACAAAAATTTATAATAATATAATAGTAAAAATAATAATATTACTTTTAATGATATTGATAATAATAGCTATAAAATTATAACAATTATAGTTATAATAATAATACTAATATTTTTAATGATAATAATAATATTAGTAATTATAACACTTTATATATATCAAATTTGTATTTATAGATTATATATTTAAAATAATGTTAATACACTAGTACTGATTTTTATTTAAAGTAATAACAATATTATTACATTTCAAAATAACTTATATTAGATATTAAATTTTTACACACTTATCATATATTAAAATATACCTATAATAATAATTGTAGAAGTCATATATATAGATTCATTTTAAATTGTACTTACTTATTTTGTATCTTATTTTACATATTTATTTCTAATGTTTAACTTATATTTTATAATTTCAAGTTATAATATAAACTTACATTTATATATATACATATTTATTTACAAACAATTGTCCGTGAATTGTCGAACACAGTCAAAGGTTAATATAATTCCAAAATTTTGAGACTTAACATTACAGACTTTGCTTATCGTGTCGTAAACATATGAAGGTTAAGTTTAAATTTGGTCGGAAGTTTCCGGGTTGTCACAGTACCTACCCGTTAAAGAAATTTTGGCCCGAAAATTTGATCGAGGTCGTCATGGCTAACAATAAAAATGTTTTCATAACGAATATGAGTTGATAAATAGAGTTTTATCATCAATGAGTAATACGGATAACAAATTTGATTTTGTGGAGAGTACGAGTGAAGCTATCACAAAAGAACGAAATGAGAAAATAAAATCTTGTCATATCTTTTGACGTAGACACGATTGATCTCCGGAGTTAAAGGGATTTAGAGAAAATCTTCGTAATGAGATTTGGTTCTTTGATAATTAAAGAAATTAGAATCTTCTTTGATTAAAGGCAATAATCCATTTCGATTGCTCTGTCGAATATTTCACTATAAATCCACTCTCTTCGTCTCCTTATTTTTTGGAGTTACATACTTTTGTTTTCTCTCCTCGACTTTAAGCCATACGAATAATGGTCCAAAATTCGTAAATGTGAAGTTTCGATTGAATATGACTAAGGTTCTAAGAGAAAAGTTGTAATAGCACGACCTTGATTGGTTAAATTACCAAAATTCAAGAGAAAAGATAGAATTATCAGGAAGATATGTTCTCGATCTGTTTGGAGATTTGGTAGAATGTAAGAGTCGTGTAATATGGCACATGATGACGTTATGGTCTGTGAATCATCACGTTCCATTTAGAAACTCAGCATGACTTACTGTAATATAATCACGTTGATCAAGTGTCATTATATTATACTAACTCATGCATCAATTTCCAATCACTACTTCAAAATCATTCATAATTCAAACTCAAATTTTAAAGAAATTTTGAAACTAAAGTAGTTTCCTTTATGATGTAATATAGATAGCACGAAGAGATAAATAATTTCGGACGAGAATATTTATGAAAATATCTTCAGAAATATCGAAGATATTTATGATGATATTTTGGAATTTCTAAGTTCGATGGTTGATGAAGAAAATTTTCCGCAAGATTTTAACATGAGTACGGAGCAAGATATTCGTTGAAGGTTTCATCGGATCCAGAATTACCTGGTTTCTTTGAATATATGGTATGGTCCATGTATTTAGCCTTGGTCTCCTTCGTGGTTAGCTCAATCCGTTTTTCAGCTCCAACTTTTCTGAGCTTTACCAACATACTATTCTTTATCATTAAACTTCTGATGATTAAGGTCGTTTATGATTGTCTACGATTTCTGCTGCTTCATTCAGCTTTTTCGACATTCAGAGTATTGTTTTGTAGACTGAGTGCTTTTCAGAATTTCAGAATGAAAGATCATAATTCTAAGGGATAAATGTTATACATATAACTGCTGATGTAGATATGCTGTGAGTTTTCAAAGTACTGATTGCTGATTCCCGGTAATTGGTATGGCAGTTCTCGTTACAATATGCAGATGAGTATATGATAGGGTTTCAATGAATAAATATAATGATTTATCAGAGAGATTTAAGCCAAGAAGCAACGAGGTTGCTGGTACGTCTGTTGGTAATATGGTGGAATATAAAAGGTTCACTGGTAACAATAAAAGAGCACGCATATATATATATATATATATATATATATATATATATATATATATATATATATCAATGTTATAATAAGGTTGTTTCGAACAAAAAGTCGATGTTGACTTGCTTGAGCTGTGACATAATTGGCTAATTTGAAAAGGAATTGCAAAGTTATTTTCGGTAATAACAACGCCAAAGGAATTAGCACAGCTATGTTTTAAACATTTACTCAGCTTCCGAGAGTTTTTCAGGTGCATAACTATATGCATAAATCTTTCCTTCCGTAGATGAAGTGTGGTTGGTTCATCCTCTCGATTGAGATGTTTTCAAGAATCATGAAAGGTTTGAACGCGTTTTGTAATCGTCAAGATACAAATGAGGTTTAAGATGAAATCAAGTGGCAAACTTGAAAAAATGTTTAGTTTCATATGTTATAATCAATATTTTAATTCATTTTAATTGTCCAATGTTATTAGTCCACAGTCGATAGTCCACAGTTAACAGTCCAATAATTCATATATAGTTTAATATATAATATTCGAATTAATTAATAAGTATCGTGACCCGTGTACATGTCTCAGACTCGATCACAACTCAAAGTATATATATTATTTAAGAATCAACCTCAACCCTGTATAGCGAACTCGAACATTACAGCATATAGAGTGTCTATGGTTATTCCAAATAATATATATAGATGCTTCGATATGATATGTTAAAACATTGTATACGTGTCCCGACATTTAAAGTGCCTAAAATAAATAACAGAAATTAAATGACGATAAATAAAATTGCGAGAATTTAAATTGCGATAAATAAATTGCGATAATTAAATTGCGATAAATAAATTGCGATAAATAAAATGTAATACGGAATTAACAGTTAGCTAGGAACAGTTAGCTAGGAATAGTTAGCGTGGATTCTTAACAAAATTTCTCATAATTAATTTGTTTGTTTCTAACAAATTTTATTTTGTCCAATGTTTTCTTCATTATGCCACTTGTTGGATTCTGATAGGTCAAAATCCAAATATGAAATTGAATGAAAATGTTTATTTTGCGGTGAATGGATACATATATCTGTGAATGTAAGTAGGATAGTAATTGACTGTCGAATCAGATTCGAAGAATGTACAGTGTAACTTATTAACGTGAAATCTAAATATTCCTCGGGTATTACCTACCCGTTAAAATATTTTCACCATTAACAGTTTGTACAAAAGAATTTTTAATTACAATCTTTATGAAAACATATATACATATATATTTTCTTCAGATGTAATCGTGGATTTAATGAGTTAATATGATATTAAACTCATCTGATTTATGACTAGAATTAGAGTACATAATCTCTAAAACATTAGAGATTACATAATCATCATGTCGAACGAAGATAAATGTTGTAGAACGATTAGCAGATTGATGATTATGCTCGAAGTACATAATGAGATGTTGAGGTGTGTGATATTGATTGTACTGGTGCTATTACAGATGGTACTGTTGGTGCCAGTGATGTTGCTGAAGCTGGTAAATTTTGCACCATATTCTCCAAATTGATTACTCGAGCGCGAAGTTCGTTGACTTCTTTTATTATTCCGGGATAATTGTCGGTCAGAACGAGCAGATGAATAAGGTTTAGAATTTTAGATAGAATATAATCGTGGTGAGGTATTCGAGAAATGAGGGTGAAAATGGTGTTTCAGACTGGTTCGCCGGTAAGTGCTTCGGGTTCTTCGTCAAGTGGTGAATTCGGTTGGTGGAAAGGATCGCCTTCTTCTCGTCTCCATTTATTAAGTCGACTACTAACCCATCAGATGAATTGGTTGATTCATTCTGGTGATGCTGCTTTTGGAGCTTAGGTGAACATCCATGTCGGAATAGCTGTCGGAATAACTATCGGAATAGCTATCGAAATCTGAGGGACTCGAACTGGTTGAGGGATTCATCTCGTACGATCAGATGAAGGATTTTTGATAAGAAATAGATTATAGGATGTAGATTAGTACCCTGCAATACATAATTTACATATGCATATATAATACTAACATCCCATAAGTTACGGAGGAATCTACGGAAGCTGTCAGACAAAGGTAACAATAGCATATACGCTAAGATATGAATTTTATCTATACACTACTCATGCAATTAATGTAGCAAGACGTGTCTAGACTAATAATGATAAGCAGGTAATTTCCTAAGAATAATAAGCAGATGATTTCCGACTAGAAATGATAAGCAAAACTTTTGACATGCAGACACGGTCGAAGTCCAGACTCACTAATGCATCCTAATGACTTATCAGTTACACACACTAATGCAGACCTGGTTCACTAAGACCACCGCTCTGATACCAACTGAAAGGATCTGTTCATATACATTATAAACGATTCACAATAGTTGATTTCATTGCGAGGTACTTGACCTCTATATAATACATTTTACAAATATTGCATTCGTTTTTAAAAGACAAACTTTCATTTACATCGAAAGTTGACGGCATGCATACCCTTTCATAATATATCCATATATAATTGACTTAATAATAATCTTGATGAACTCGACGACTCGAATACAACGTCTTTTGAAATATGTCATGAATGACTCCAAGTAATGTCTCTAATATGAGCTAATGCACAGTGGAAGATTTCTTTCATACCTAAGAATAAACATGCTTTCAAGGGTCAACCAAAAGGTTGGTGAGTTCATAGGTTTATCATAAAATAATAAAATTCATCATTTTGATAGACCACAAGATTTAAATGCTGCATGGTACAAATGGGCCCGAATCTTATACCCACCTGTAATGTACATGCGATATCTTTTAAATATAGTACACCTTTCTCGTGTACGAAATCATCTTTCATAAATCTTAGTAACCGTACACATATCTTGTGCACAAAAATAACATACACATAACCTGTGTATAAAATCATTCTCTCGATACATAACATTCACTTTGCTTTCATAACTTGGCTTGGTAACCGACCTTAACATATAATGCGCATAAATAATATCCCCAAAACAGAACATCTCGTCTGTATAATAATCATATAATCTTCGAAGTACTAAACACCACGCCCACTAGCCCTTCTGTCTAGTGAACATTCTGGGTGGGGGTGTTAAACCCGGTGATAATGCTAAAAACGAACATATATTTCATAGCATTATTCCCCAAGAAAGACAAGATTTTAGTTGGTATTGTTCGATTTACAAGCAATATTCGTTTAAATATTAAAAAGTGAAGACAAAAGGCAGATTCGACAAATTGAAGACAAAAAGGTCCAAAGAGCTAAAAAGTACAAGATACAACTAAAAAGGTTCAAAATATTGATGAGGAACGTCTCAAAATGACAAGAGTACAAGTTACAAGACGCAAAGTACACGATTTAAAATAATACGCGAGGACGTCCGAAAATCCGGAACCGGGACCTGAGCCAAGAAGAAACGCCCGACGCAACGGACCAAAAATATCTAGTCTACTATGCACAAGAATATAATATAATATATATATAATTATATATAATTATATATTATATATATTATTATTATTATATTACGTCGGCAAGAAGAAAACAAATCAATTTGGCTGGATCCAGGGTGGCCATGCGACTCGCATGGCCAGAGGCACAAATCCATGCGAGTCGCATGGAGTGAAATTGCTGGTCAGGTCCTATATAAAGCCAGTTTTCTGCCGAATTTTACATATAATTTTAATCTCTCTCAATATATACGATATATATATATAATTTATATTTTAATTTTAATTTTAATTTTAAATCCTAATAATAAGGGTATGTTAGCGAATGTTGTAAGGGTGTAAGTCGAAATTCTGTCCGTGTAACGCTACGCTATTTTTAATCATTGTAAGTTATGTTCAACCTTTTTACATTAATGTCTCGTAGCTAAGTTATTATTATGCTTATTTAAAACGAAGTAATCATGATGTTGGGCTAATTACTAAAATTGGGTAATTGGGCTTTGTACCATAATTGGGGTTTGGATAAAAGAACGACACTTGTGGAAATTAGACTATGGGCTATTAATGGGCTTTATATTTGTTTAACTAAATGAAAGTTTGTTAATGTTAATATAAAGATTTACAATTGGGCGTCCCTATAAATTACCATATACACTCGATCGGACACGATGGGCGGGGTATTTATATGTACGAATAATCGTTCATTTAACCGGACACGGGAATGAATTAATAGCCACTAGAATAATTAAAACAGGGGTGAAATTACATTCAAGGGTAATTGGTGTAATTGTTAACAAAGTAGTAAAACCTTGGTTTACACGCAGTCGATAACCTGGTGTATTCATTAAACAAAGTATTAAAACCTTGTTACAATTCGAATCCCCAATTAGTTGGAATATTTAACTTCGGGTATAAGAATAATTTGACGAGGACACTCGCACTTTATATTTATGACTGATGGACTGTTATGGACAAAAAACCAGACGGACATATTAAATAATCCAGGACAAAGGACAATTAACCCATGAGCATAAAACTAAAATCAACACGTCAAACATCATGATTACGGAAGTTTAAATAAGCATAATTCTTTTATTTCATATTTAATTTCCTTTATTTTATATTTAATTGCACTTCTAATTATTGCACTTTTATTTATTGTTATTTTATTTAATCGCACTTTTAATTATCGTACTTTTTAATTATCGCAATTTTATTTTATCGCATTTTTATTATTCGCAATTTCATTATCGTTATTTACTTTACGCTTTAATTTAAAGTCTTGTATTTATTTTATATTTTACATTAGGTTTTAACTGCGACTAAAGTTTTAAAATCGACAAACCGGTCATTAAACGGTAAAACCCCCTTTATAATAATAATATTACTTATATATATAATTGTATTTTTATAAAAGTAAACTAATATAGCGTTGAGCTTTGTTTAAAGATTTCCCTGTGGAACGAACCGGACTTACTAAAAACTACACTACTGTACGATTAGGTACACTGCCTATAAGTGTTGTAGCAAGGTTTAAGTATATCCATTCTATAAATAAATAAATATCTTGTGTAAAATTGTATCGTATTTAATAGTATTTCCTAGTAAAATTAATAACTATTTTATATACACCTCGTTCGACATCAAGTATTTTTGGCGCCGCTGCCGGGGAAATTTCGCCAAAGCGAAACGTTATAATTTTTAATTTTTAAGTTATAATTAGTTTTGGTAAAATTTATATTTTTAAAAATTAAAAAATATATAAAAAAAAAAGCTTTTAAAATCGAAAAAAAAAATATTTTAAGTATATTTTTAAGTTTTTCTTTTATTTTTACAAAATTATAAAGTATTTTAAGTTTATTTTTAAGTTTTTATTTTAATTATATATATATATTTTATTTAAATTTAAAACAGAAAAAAAAAAGAAAATAAAATATTAAATATTACGTGACCTGTCATTTGAACCAGTCCAATTGAACCAGTTCAGGGTGTCCATGCGACTCGCATGACCCACCCCCTTAAACCATGCGACTCGCATGAGGGGTCTGACAGGGCCACAAACAAACCCTAAAAACGCATTTATTACGGATATTATTTTATTATTATTAATTAAACCCTAATTTGATTTTATTATTATTAATTAAGTTTTTAGTTTAATTAATTTTAACTACTTTTAATTAGTTTTATTATATTTAAAACTTAATACTTTAATATAATTAATATAAAAATAATATTTTAATAAAAATTGTATTTTTTTTATCACTTTTTATTTCTTTTAATATTTTGTCCCTTTTTAATCGTTGTAGCGTAATATTTGTATTTTTAGCTCATATTTAATTTTAAACTTAGTTTTTGCTATAGTCATTTTTACTCCTAGATTTTTAGGCTTTGCCGTAAAATTCCTTAAGTGCTTTTTCTTTAGACTTAGATTTAGGTGCTTTAGAATTTTGCGATGCCTTTTTAAGTTTTAGTTTCTTTTTAAGTTATTTCCATTTGGATTTAGTTTTTCCTGTAAGCTTTAATATTTTTAGACCTTTTACTATGTATCAATTATCATTCCAATTAGTAATTTCAATTTGCGATTATAATTTTAAGTTAGTTGTAGTAATAAGGTTAGGTTAGTAAAGTATTTTTAAGTTTTTATAAGTTTCTTTTATTTTTCCGTCGTCTTTTATTTTTCAACCATTTTTTCTTTTTCAACCCTTTTCGACGAACTCTTTTTCTCTCTTATTTCTCGCCATTCTAGTTTTTAGGACTTAGAATTTTTTCTACTTCTTATCTAAATTTCTTAAAATTACGAAAATTTATTTTAAGTGGTTAAATTAATAGACATCAAAATTTTCTGGTTCGTAGTAATAGTTGGATTTGTACGTGGACCGGGTTATTGGAGCCAAACAGTCCTCAATTATATTGAGACCAAACGAATCCTGCCCCTCTGCTGCATCTTTTGGCTATTCGAAACGTGGGCAAAATCAGAAAAGTCTATTGATTGGATAACTTATTATAATTTTTCTTTCCTTTTTAAAAACTAATAGGATATTCAGTGAATGCACCGAACAAGACGTTCATCACCTTTTGTACGTTCACCACCTGTAACTCGATCAAGACATCGTTTAACAAATATAACCGCCGTTGATTTTTCTTTAGAATCGTCATCCAGTCGACCAAGTACTTCAGTTCAAATTTCCGATAATCCATTTTTTGAACCCAACCTCACAATTGAGAATCCGGAGAATATTCAGGAACGATTCATAGATCCTGAACCATTAAACTTTCCTCCGGAACCACCAATCATTCAAACAGAGATTGTTGAGGAACGAACTATTAAATCAGAACCATCTAGTGATACCGATTCAACAAATTCAATTATGGAGAATCTGGAACCTTTAAGTATGGAAGACCGAATGAGAGCTAAACGCACTGGCCAAGGTCACGCAATTACTCATCCAGACATTAATGCGCCAGATTATGAAATCAAAGGACAAATTCTACACATGGTGACTAATCAATGCCAATTTAGTGGTGCGCCGAAGGAAGATCCAAATGAACATCTACGTACCTTTAATAGGATCTGCACACTATTTAAAATCCGAGAAGTGGAGGATGAACAAATATATCTCATGTTATTTCCCTGGACTTTAAAGGGAGAAGCCAAAGATTGGTTGGAATCGTTACCTGAAGGGGCGATCGATACATGGGACGTTTTAATTGATAAATTTCTTAAACAATTTTTTCCTGCATCTAAAGCCGTAAGACTTCAAGCAGAAATTGTTACGTTCACACAGAAGCCAAATGAAACTCTATATGAGGCGTGGACAAGATATGGAAAGTTATTAAGAGGATGTCCGCAACATGGTTTAGACACCTGTCAAATAGTACAAATATTCTACCGAGGATGCGACATCACTACAAGAAAAGACATAGATATAGCAGCTGGTGGTTCTATTATGAAGAAAACCGAAACCGATGCTTACAAAATTATTGATAACACTGCTTCCCACTCACATGAGTGGCACCAAGAAAAAGATATCATTAGATCATCTAAAGCAGCTAGAGCCGATTCTAGCCATGACTTAGATTCCATTTCCGCAAAGATAGATGCTTTCGAGAGACGAATGGAAAAGATGACTAAGGATATTCACTCAATACGAATTAGTTGTGAGCAGTGTGGAGGACCACATTTGACAAAAGATTATCTCAGTATTGAATTAACAATGGAACAAAGAGAGAATATTTCATACATAAACCAAAGGCCTGGAAATAATTATCAGAATAATTATCAACCGCCAAGACCGATTTACAATCAAAACCAGAATTATAACCGAAATATTCCATACAACAACCAACAAGGTCCTAGCAATCAACAAGTATCCAATAATACTTATAATCAGCAAAGACCAAATTTTCAAAACAAACCACCACAACAAACCGATGATAAAAAGCCGAATTTAGAAGATATGATGACGAAGCTAGTTGAAACTCAAACGCAGTTTTTCACATCTCAAAAACAAACTAATGAACAAAATGCTCAAGCATTTAGAAATCAACAAGCTTCTATTCAAAATCTGGAACAAGAAGTAAGTAACCTAGCAAGGTTAATAGGTGAAAGAAAACCGGGAAGTCTACCTAGCGATACAAATGCTAACCCCCGGAATGAAACAGCTAAAGCTATTACCACAAGAAGTGGTACAACACTTAAACCACCTGAAATACCTGTAACTTCTGATGAAACTATTCCTACTCCACAAGAACCACAACCTGATCAAGATAAGGAAAAAGAACCGGTAGTTGAAAAGGTTAATGAAGATAACACAGTTAAGGATAAACCTTATGTTAAACCATACCAACCACCACTTCCTTACCCGAGTAAAATGAAGAAAGAAAAACTTGAAGCCGAGCAATCCAAATTCTTGGATATGTTTAAACAGATAAATGTAAATCTTCCTTTCATTGATGTGATTTCAGGAATGCCTAGATATGCTAAATTCTTGAAAGATCTAATATCAAATAGAAAGAAAATGGAAGAACTCTCGGCTGTTACTATGAATGCTAATTGTTCAGCAGTGCTGTTGAATAAGATACCAGAAAAACTATCTGATCCAGGAAGTTTCACAATTCCATGTTTTCTGGGTAGTCTTAGTTCAATAGAAGCATTGGCAGACTTAGGTGCTAGTATAAATCTAATGCCGTATTCACTATACGCTAAACTAGACCTTGGAGAATTAAAACCAACCAGAATAAGCATACAACTAGCCGATAGATCAATAAAATATCCTAGAGGGATAATGGAGAACATGCTAGTTAAAGTTGGTACTTTAGTATTTCCAGTAGATTTTGTTGTTTTGGACATGGAAGAAGATTCTCAAGTTCCTCTCATATTAGGAAGACCATTCTTAAACACGGCTAAAGCAATGATAGACGTGTTCGGTAAGAAATTGACCCTAAGTATAGAGGATGAGAGTGTTACCTTTTCAGTTGATAGAGCAATGCAACAACCACAATCTGCAGATGATACATGTTATTATATTCAAACTATAGATGCACATGCAGAATTATTAGAAGAATTTCCAGAATTACAAGGAACAGGAGAATGTTCTTTAGGAGAAGGTAATGAACCAATTGATGAAGCTGAAATGTTAGCTACACTTATAGCTAATGGATATGAACCAACAACAGAAGAAATTCAAATGCTAAAAGAAGAAGACAGATATCGATATAAATCATCGATAGAAGAACCTCCGAAATTAGAGTTAAAGCCACTTCCAAACCATTTGGAATACGCTTATTTACATGGTGAATCTGAATTACCTGTAATAATATCGTCTTCTCTTACTGAAAATGAGAAATCACAACTCATTTCTGTGTTGAAAGCTCATAAACCAGCCATTGCATGGAAGATTCATGATATTAAAGGAATAAGTCCTTCGTATTGCACACATAAAATCCTTATGGAAGAAGGTCATAAAACGTATGTGCAACGCCAACGAAGACTAAATCCTAATATGCAAGATGTAGTTAAGAAAGAGATTATTAAACTGCTAGATGCAGGTTTGATATATCCAATTTCTGATAGTCCATGGGTAAGCCCAGTTCAATGCGTACCTAAGAAGGGTGGCATGACTGTCATCACAAATGAGAAAAATGAGCTTATTCCTACTAGGACTGTAACAGGATGGCGTGTATGTATTGATTATAGAAAATTAAATGACGCCACCAGAAAAGATCACTTTCCCTTACCTTTCATAGATCAAATGTTGGAAAGATTAGCCGGAAATAGTTACTATTGTTTTCTAGATGGATTTTCCGGATATTTTCAAATTCCAATAGCACCCGAAGACCAAGAGAAAACCACATTCACGTGCCCTTATGGTACTTTTGCTTACAAACGCATGCCATTTGGACTTTGTAACGCCCCTGCAACCTTTCAAAGGTGTATGATGGCGATTTTTCACGACATGATAGAAGAATGCATGGAAGTATTCATGGATGACTTTTCAGTCTTCGGTGATACATTTAAATCATGTCTAGTAAATCTGGAACGAATGCTAATTAGATGCGAAAAATCAAATCTAGTACTTAATTGGGAGAAATGCCATTTCATGGTTAAAGAAGGCATCGTTCTTGGACATAAAATTTCAAAAGAAGGAATTGAAGTGGATAGAGCTAAAGTAGATGTAATTGCTAAACTTCCACATCCCACCAATGTTAGAGGAGTTAGGAGTTTTCTAGGGCATGCCGGTTTTTACCGACGTTTCATAAAAGATTTTTCTAAAATTGCCACTCCTATGAATAAACTCCTAGAAAAGGATGCTCCATTCATCTTTTCAGATGAGTGTATCAAATCTTTTAATATTCTTAAAGAGAAACTCACTAATGCGCCGATCATGATAACACCAAATTGGAATCTACCATTTGAACTAATGTGCGATGCAAGTGATTTTGCAATGGGAGCCGTTTTAGGACAAAGGATTGAAAAACGATTTCAACCTATATATTATGCTAGTAAGACGTTACAAGGAGCACAAACGAACTATACAACTACTGAAAAAGAACTCCTTGCTATTGTCTTTGCTTTTGACAAATTTCGATCATATCTCGTTCTAGCAAAAACGGTGGTCTATACCGACCATTCTGCTCTTAGATACCTATTTTCAAAACAAGATGCTAAACCAAGATTAATCCGTTGGATCTTACTCTTACAAGAGTTTGATATTGAAATCCGAGATAAAAGAGGAGCAGAAAATCTCGCCGCTGATCATCTTTCTCGTCTTGAAAATCCCGAATTAGAAGTTCTAAATGAATCGGCCATACAAGACAACTTTCCTGATAAATATCTATTGAAGATAGATTATAAAGAAATCCCATGGTTTGCAGACTATGCAAACTACTTAGTTTGTGGATTCCTTGAAAAAGGATTATCGTACCAAAGACGAAAGAAATTCTTCAGTGATATAAAACACTATTTCTGGGAAGATCCACATCTGTTTAAAAGTTGTCCCGATGGAATAATACGCCGATGTGTATTTGGAGATGAAGCTAGTAAAATTTTAAACCATTGTCACACAGGACCAACAGGAGGGCATTATGGGCCTCAACTAACAGCAAGAAAAGTTTATGAAGCTGGATTCTATTGGCCTACAATTTACAAAGACGCACACCTTCTTTGCAAATCCTGTGATGCATGTCAAAGGGCCGGAAAAATAAGTCAACGTGATGAAATGCCACAAAATGTCATCCAAGTATGTGAAGTATTTGACATTTGGGGTATTGACTTTATGGGTCCATTTCCAAAATCTCATAATAATCTATATATACTCGTAGCCATTAATTATGTATCTAAATGGGCGGAAGCACAAGCTCTCCCAACTAACGATGCACGAGTTGTAGTCAACTTTTTAAAACGTCTTTTTGCAAGGTTTGGAACACCGAAAGCTTTAATAAGTGATCGGGGAACTCATTTTTGTAATAATCAACTTGAGAAAGTTCTTAAAAGATATGGAGTAACTCATAAAATCTCCACCGCATATCATCCACAAACAAGTGGACAAGTTGAAAATACCAACCGAGCTTTAAAACGTATTCTAGAAAAAACCGTAGGATCAAATCCGAAGGAATGGTCCATTAAATTGGAGGATGCACTCTGGGCTTTTAGAACAGCCTACAAAACTCCAATTGGAACCACACCTTTTAGACTTGTTTATGGAAAAGCATGTCATCTTCCAGTAGAAATTGAACACAAAGCATTTTGGGCTTTGAAGACATGTAATCTTGATTTACATGAAGCTGGACGTCTACGATTAAGTCAACTAAACGAATTAGAAGAATTAAGACATGAAGCATACGAAAATTCGTTAATCTATAAAGAAAGAACGAAGAAATGGCATGATAAAAGAATCAGAAGTTCAAAAGAATTTAAAGAAGGAGACAGAGTTCTTCTTTTCAATTCACGATTCAAGCTATTTCCTGGAAAATTGAAATCAAGATGGTCTGGACCATTCATAATCAAAAGAGTTTTCCCATACGGAACGATAGAATTGATAAATTCAAATGGGATTGAATTTAAAGTTAATGGTCACAGAGTTAAACATTACATACATGGTCCGATGGAAGTCGACAACGAAGTTAATCACAATTTCGACACCACAGCTAACTAAGTGTGGGGAGAATCAAGTCTTTAAAGGATAATATGTATTTCTGTTAGAGTTAGATTGTCTGTTTTCGTGTAGTTCTCGAAAATGGAACACGTATGGTCTTTCCCTAGCAGACCCTAAAGAACTAGTCTTCTCCCCCCATTATGAATTTTTATTTTTTTTAGGTTTTTACGAAATGAAGACTGCCTGTGAACTAAACCATGGTCTAATGCTACACGCTTTGATCACTAAACGTAATAATGACATACTACCGAGTGAATTAGTATCAGTAATCAGAGAAAGAATGGACGGAGTTAGAAAAGGATCCAGATGCGAAGATAATAAGTTACAATTTGGTAAAGGAAAATCAAAATCCGCAGCGAAAAGAAGAGCACGACACCTAGAAAGATGTCACAAATGCGGAAAATGGTCACATGGAGGTAAATGTTCAAATAATCAAACCTATTCAAATACCGAATTTGTTACTTTATGCAGAGACGGACCGTTCATATGTTTAGAAGAAAAGACAATGAATGCTCGAGGTTACGCCTATGCAGCCATGGAAAACCAATTAAACCGACTATCTTATGAATATAATAGATCATATAACTAAGAAATCTATTTCACAGGTATGTCTGTACAGTTTTTAGTTTTTATTTTTATTTTTAACCTTTTGATAATAAACGCTAATTTGTTCGCTAAAAAGTATTAAATTGGTATTAAATAAAATTAGGTTTGGCGACCGAAATTATTGATATCATTCAAAAATTTATTACATCACTGCGAAATTTAACGTTTATTCTTAAGGTATAAATATCTTTAATCAATCAACCCAAAATATTTCAAAAATTCGTCATGAGTTAAATTAGGTCTTGGAACCGAAATTACTTTACCGAAAAGAGGGGCGCATATTTTTGATAATATTTGATTGATTAAAGTGGGATAAAAAGACAAAAAGATTTTTAATTTTATTTTTACCATGTTTTTAAAATTAATATTTAAACCTTAAATTAATATTGTAAACTTTATAAAAACAATATTTTTAAAATTGTAAATATTTGAAAAATTAATATAAGTTTGATGTGAATTTATAATATGAATTTTTAAATTAAGTCTGGTGTGAATTTTTAAAAATATGAATTTTTAATTTTATACATTTCAAATTTTAAGTTTGGTGTGAATTTTTAATATTAATTTTGAATTTTATATTTAAGTTGTGTGAATTTAAAAACAAAAATTTACTTTATCTCATTAAGTTAAGAATATGATTTTTAAAATTCGTCGTAAGTTGAAGACTAGGTCTTTGAACCGAAATTACTTTACCCGAGGGAGGGACGAGAACTTTTATTATCATTATTTTTAATCTTTTTGATTTAAAGTATGCCAAAAAAATTAAAAAAATCCAAAAATCTAAGCTTTTAAAACAATCGCTTGAAAATGACAAAATTTTAAAATTTTGTCGAAGGACGGACTAGGGCATCGTCCCGAAACGACCTCGTCCTAAAAAGAAACAAAATTTTAAAAAATTTTATTAATTCTAAGTTTTAAAAGTATAAGGTTTTTATATAAAAAAAAAATAAAAAATAAAAAATAAAATACCAGAAATCAGACCCCATGCGACTCGCATGGGGGAAAGGCTTATACCATGCGAGTCGCATGGCAGCCAAAAACTGGACAGGATCAATTTATCCAGCGAATCTGCTCTGTCTCTCACAATACACACACAAACACATACGAAAACCTCCCAAACTCTCTCAATTTTTCACCAATTTTCACCAAATTTCTTGCAAAAATTTCACAATAATCATGCCTAGATTCAGTAGTCTCAACCCCTTCAGGAGAAAGGTAAAGATTTCACCCCTAATCTCTTTAAATTCGAATTTTTGTGTTCTTGAGCTAGAAAATTTATATTTTGATTTTGTTAAATTTAGGTGTAATTAGAGCTAAATTGTTGTTATATTATGCATATATATCCTAGATAGAAGCTATTTAACATGAATTGAAGCTAAAAACTTCAAATTTTTAAGAATCTAGGGTTTGTGTTCTTGAGCAATTTGGGGCTTTTTGATATAAACAGGTTATGGCCGATTTTTGTCATGAATTGTTGCTAAATTAAGTAGTGTAACATGTTTAGGTAGTTAATTGATCCAAACTTTGAGCCTAAACATGTTTTTGAGAATTAAAGTGGACTTTTTAAGTCTAAAAATTCATGAACTTGGATAATTTGATATAAAGGCCATTTGAAACTTGTTTCATTGCTAGTAGTGATTATTTTGGCATGTTATTTAAGATAAATGCTTATGAACTTGATGTACATTTTTCGTATATGCTTATTTGACAAAGTGTAGACTTGACAAAAATATGAAAATGAGCACTAGTTTGATTTGAATGCCATGTAACAAGTGTTTAATTGCTATAATGATTATAGTTGACATGTTTAAGAGTTTAAATGTGATAAAACATTGTACACATTTTCGTATGTAAAAGTGTAGAATTGTTATTGTTAAAAAAATGTGTATAAAATGTGTTATGAATTGAACATGTCATCATAATTGTTTCAAGTTATTATTTTGCTAACACTAATGCATATTTGGATGCACAATTTTTGTGTTTAATGTGTTTTACAGAGAGCCGATACTGGAGGTTCAGGTGCATCATCGTCCAGGCAACCAGAGCCCGAACCGGAAATGTTTCATGAACAAGAACAACATATGCAACAAGAAGAAGAAGAACAGGAGGAGCAACATATTCCATATCACGATCAAGATCAATTATTCATGAATCAGTTTCGTCAATTCGCTCCACATCAAAGGATTCTGAGCTTAGACATTAATGAAGATCAGTTACACCCAAATCTGAGATTTGATCGATGTTGGATAGAGTATCCAGATTATCAAAAGAATATGCACATTCTCTACTTTAAGGTTGTTGAAATGCCAAGGGCAATTGACTGGGTACCTTTGGAAACAGTTAACCTTGCCGAACCGATTCGGGAATTATTGGTGCAAAGGTATGGTAATTCTCAGTTTAACGATTGGATGCGCCTATTTTCCATTCGTAGAACCATATATAGGGAATGGTGTATAGAATTACTTAGTACTATTAAGTTAAACAGTGATGTTAGGAGGATAGATGATAGAAGCTTTATTAGATTTCTGTTAGGTGGACGCATGTACAGAATGTCCATGATAGATTTAGCCAGGGCCTTACAGATTTACACCCCTGCTGAACTTTTGAGCCCCGACTGTAATAGCCTGATTGCCCAAGGAGAAAGGGTAGATAGGGAATTTGATATTAACGCCATCTGGAGGCGTATGTCCCACTTTAATGAATTTCACGCCAGTGGAAATCATACATACTTAGATATAGACAGAGCTGAACTCCGGGTGATTCATAGATTCTTAGCAAACACAATTACACAAAGGGGAAGAAATAAGGAGAAATTGACCGTAAACGATTTATTCTACCTCAAGTGTATTAGAGACCCGAGGAGTTTCGTTAACATTCCCTATTGTGTTGGTTATTATCTCGCTAATGTAGTTTCAGGGATGAAATCGGGGAGTATTATAGGTGGTGGTATTTTCATTACTCTCATTGGAGAGTATTTAGGTGTAGATAAGCACCAAGGGGGTCCAATGAACGAAATAGAGGACGGAGGTGAAACTATAAGTTCAAACCTTTATCACGGTGCAAGGGTATTATTGATGAGACGTGGTCGGGTATATCGATACGAGGGACCTCAGCGACAGGTAGAAAGAGGTTCGGATGACGAGATGGAGGAGGCGAACAACATTATAGGAGTTGTTCGGGAGACTGCTCTTGATTTAGGCGTTCGTATGGAGGATGAATACATGACGAACTATGATAGGCATATGCAGTACGAGGCATGGCAACGTCGGAATGACTACGAGCATTCCCGGCAACGAGAGCATGGCCGATGGGATTATCATCAGCGCCAAATTATAAGCCAGTTGCAGCCTGGCGAGATGTATTATCCGACCCGACCCGCATACTATCCCGCACATCAGCCAGAAATGAGACCACCCTATGATTCATATGATTATGACGCAGCATACCAGTTCACCTATAATCAGCCATGGAACCCGGACGCGAACATGAATTGGGATCCATATCCTAATTTTCCTCCTAACCCACCTCCTGATCAGTAGAGATAAGTTGGTAATTTATATTTTTATTATTTTAAACACTTAACATTTTAATTACGTTTATGTAATGTTTGATATTTCTATTATTATTGTGTACTAATATTTTTCTTATAGTTTGAAAGTGGGATGCCAAAGTTCCATTTCAAATTGCATGTATGATTATATTTGTATTGTATGTATTTTGTGTTATGTACACAACAGGGTAAAACAACGCATTTTCAAAGACTGGCATTAAGTTCAGCAAAAGCAACTAATTTTGACGACAAGATGCAAAATATATGTGAAATAACAACAAGACGGAATGAACAAATGATGTGCACCATTTATCATTCAGCAAACAAACGCCAATATATTTGGAAACTTTGGTAAAAATTTAATCATTTTCACACAAATCACCCTCAATAATTTAAATTGTTACTGATTTCTTGCAAATGAGGGCATTGCAAGATCTTAAGTGTGGGAAGGGGTTAAATTCTTTCGGATTTTAAAATTTTTATATTAAACACTTGGTTACCATTAAAAATACTAGTAAAGCAGTAGTTGTATTAGAATCTAGTGCTCTCTGATAAAAAAAGAACAGCCCTAGTCTTATATACTAACTACCCAATTCTAGTAAAATTTTTCAAAATTTTCAATTAAATGAACTCAAAATCATGTTTATACATATTTATGAACGATAAAACTAGGTTTTAACACCAAAATTATTGTTACCTCGGAAAGGACATAAATTGAGAAACAAACTAAAATGTTAAAATTCATTTAAAATGGAATAGAGGACGATAAAAAGGAAAATAAAAGCCAAGTGTGGGAAAATTTACCAAGTTATTTTAAACATATGTCACATATATCTGTAACAAATAACTGAAAATACTTTTGCTTTGGACTAAACTAAACTGTTTTACCCAATGAAAGAAAAGAAGAGATGGATCTACACGATGAATCAATTCCATCATTAAAAGGAAGTAAAGTCTTCCGAAAAAGAAACGCGCTTCTTGATTTAGGTCATGAAGTTGTCGTTCAGACCAGCTGTAGGTTGACGAAAAATCTAGAAAAGTCATCACTAAAATCAGCTGGAAATCCACGGACCTCAGCATTAAACAGGGTCGCCAAGTGGTCAGATTTATCCTAACCATGAGAAGGATTTATCTCGTACAATGGGGGGGCACCATGCAAATTAGCTGGATAAGACTAATGAATCAGATCCCCAGAAAGGATAATCTCCTTAAAGATTAAAAATCAGCTTTTAAGACTGATATTACTCAATCCTAGAGATTGACCTTAAAGATTGAGAATTACAAACTCATGGAATTCAATGATATCTAAGCTCGAGCTTAAACGAGAAAATATTTTGATCAAAATTATAAACCGATTTGTTTTCTGAAAACCCTATTTTCAATGCGTTCATTACCATTGAACGTAAAATCCTAGGAATTCACCTGGAATTCATTAGGTCACCTGAACTAAATCGGGTGTCAACCGTAAGAACGGTGGTTGCATAACATGGTCAAAGACAGGACTTTGTACCAAACCGACAAATTATAAGGGTGAACTTTGCTATTGCTCCTACCAAGGATAGTAATTGCGTCCGACACGTTATAGACCATAATCAAAAGCATATCACGGGACATTGCCTTTAACAGTTGCTTGTTCAACGCTTTCCTTTACAACCGGACGGTAGTTTGCCGAAAGGTAATATACGGAACAAGTAAACTGGACGTGTTGCTTTCCAAATACAAGGTTAGCAAGTGGGTGACACAAAACCGCAAGTTTTGAGCTAAAATTTTCAAATCTGAAACCCACCAAACCCACAAAAATATTTTGCAAACACCGGTAAAGGGTTATTCCGGAAAACTTATCTAGGGTAAAAACTAGATTTAATTTTCAAAAGATCAAATGTTTTCATAAAGATCCAATTTCCTTAATGGATCTAAATTTTTATAGTCATGTGGGACTGTAAACCATATCGTTATTACCATTGTTTATACCGCCGTATAGAAATCACTGATGTACAAAGTATGAAGAATAAAGAAGTGATTCTAGTATTTCAAGACAATATTGCTTGAGGACAAGCAACGCTCAAGTGTGGGAATATTTGATAATGCTAAAAACGAACATATATTTCATAGCATTATTCCCCAAGAAAGACAAGATTTTAGTTGGTATTGTTCGATTTACAAGCAATATTCGTTTAAATATTAAAAAGTGAAGACAAAAGGCAGATTCGACAAATTGAAGACAAAAAGGTCCAAAGAGCTAAAAAGTACAAGATACAACTAAAAAGGTTCAAAATATTGATGAGGAACGTCTCAAAATGACAAGAGTACAAGTTACAAGACGCAAAGTACACGATTTAAAATAATACGCGAGGACGTCCGAAAATCCGGAACAGGGACCTGAGCCAAGAAGAAACGCCCGACGCAACGGACCAAAAATATCTAGTCTACTATGCACAAGAATATAATATAATATATATATAATTATATATAATTATATATTATATATATTATTATTATTATATTACGTCGGCAAGAAGAAAACAAATCAATTTGGCTGGATCCAGGGTGGCCATGCGACTCGCATGGCCAGAGGCACAAATCCATGCGAGTCGCATGGAGTGAAATTGCTGGTCAGGTCCTATATAAAGCCAGTTTTCTGCCGAATTTTACATATAATTTTAATCTCTCTCAATATATACGATATATATATATAATTTATATTTTAATTTTAATTTTAATTTTAAATCCTAATAATAAGGGTATGTTAGCGAATGTTGTAAGGGTGTAAGTCGAAATTCTGTCCGTGTAACGCTACGCTATTTTTAATCATTGTAAGTTATGTTCAACCTTTTTACATTAATGTCTCGTAGCTAAGTTATTATTATGCTTATTTAAAACGAAGTAATCATGATGTTGGGCTAATTACTAAAATTGGGTAATTGGGCTTTGTACCATAATTGGGGTTTGGATAAAAGAACGACACTTGTGGAAATTAGACTATGGGCTATTAATGGGCTTTATATTTGTTTAACTAAATGAAAGTTTGTTAATGTTAATATAAAGATTTACAATTGGGCGTCCCTATAAATTACCATATACACTCGATCGGACACGATGGGCGGGGTATTTATATGTACGAATAATCGTTCATTTAACCGGACACGGGAATAAATTAATAGCCACTAGAATAATTAAAACAGGGGTGAAATTACATTCAAGGGTAATTGGTGTAATTGTTAACAAAGTAGTAAAACCTTGGTTTACACACAGTCGATAACCTGGTGTATTCATTAAACAAAGTATTAAAACCTTGTTACAATTCGAATCCCCAATTAGTTGGAATATTTAACTTCGGGTATAAGAATAATTTGACGAGGACACTCGCACTTTATATTTATGACTGATGGACTGTTATGGACAAAAAACCAGACGGACATATTAAATAATCCAGGACAAAGGACAATTAACCCATGGGCATAAAACTAAAATCAACACGTCAAACATCATGATTACGGAAGTTTAAATAAGCATAATTCTTTTATTTCATATTTAATTTCCTTTATTTTATATTTAATTGCACTTCTAATTATTGCACTTTTATTTATTGTTATTTTATTTAATCGCACTTTTAATTATCGTACTTTTTAATTATCGCAATTTTATTTTATCGCATTTTTATTATTCGCAATTTCATTATCGTTATTTACTTTACGCTTTAATTTAAAGTCTTGTATTTATTTTATATTTTACATTAGGTTTTAACTGCGACTAAAGTTTTAAAATCGACAAACCGGTCATTAAACGGTAAAACCCCCCTTTATAATAATAATATTACTTATATATATAATTGTATTTTTATAAAAGTAAACTAATATAGCGTTGAGCTTTGTTTAAAGATTTCCCTGTGGAACGAACCGGACTTACTAAAAACTACACTACTGTACGATTAGGTACACTGCCTATAAGTGTTGTAGCAAGGTTTAAGTATATCCATTCTATAAATAAATAAATATCTTGTGTAAAATTGTATCGTATTTAATAGTATTTCCTAGTAAAATTAATAACTATTTTATATACACCTCGCTTCACATCACCCGGTAACTACCATTAGGATTCGCGTCAATTAGGTGTGCACTAATTCTCAAAATTAGTGATGTTCCCTAATTCTTAGGTTACCAAGCAATAATAATCAGGGGAAAAATATTCATATCAATTGTGGCAATTATCACGTCCACATAATTCAATGGTGGCAATTATCACGTCCACATAAGTCATTCGAGGAATGTTTTGCTTGTGTCTATCTCGTCAAACATTTATAAAAGCATTTCATGTATTCGCAGTTCAAAATGTATTTCAAAAGAATTTAATAAACCAGTTGTAAAAGTAGCGTATGTATTCTCAGTCCCAAAAATGTAAAGAGTAAAAGGGAATCAAATGAACTCACAATACGATATTTTGTAGTAAAAATATGCATACGACGATACTGAACAATGCATGGTTGGCCTCGGATTCACGAACCTATACCAGTTATATATATTAAAACACATAATAATAATTAACAAGTTTATATTAATATTATTAATATACTTCTTATATTCATAATTTATATGTTATGTTGGTAAATAAATTAATAATTAATATTTATATATAACAGATTCCTATTAAAGTATTTTAATTAGGATATAATATATGTTATTATATATCAATGCTTAAAATGTATTAGAATTGATATTTATATATATGATTTAACTTAAAATATATTTATATATTATTTGTAACATAATTATAATAACATTTTATTATAACAAAATAATACCTAATATTAATATAGATGTAAAAAATATATTTTTATATAAATGTCTTTTAGTTTGTAAAGATTATAATAATTATGATAATAATGTTAATAATAATACCAATACTTATTTTAATGAAAATAATAATAATAATAATAATAATAATAATAATAATAATAATAATAATAATAATAATAATATTAATAATAATGGTAATAATAGTACTACCTCAAAGAGTAGTCTTTAAAAAAAAGCCCAAGTCCGGGTTTGAACCCGCGACCTCCCGCTAACCCGAAACACCATCAAACCGTCCCTCTGTCTCATTTTATCTGATTAAATCTCATCTTAATTCTATATAATCCGTTTGTTTTGGCCCAAGTTGTAGTATCATTAAAAGATTAAGTGCCCCTCTAATTGACTAGCCCAATAGCCAAACATGAATTACAACCCAACAATTTAAGATCCAACAACCAGAAACCCTTGATGATTTCTAGTTCATCAACGAAATCAGCCCAGAATAATACGCTGCTACTCTTAATCGTTTCATAACCATCATAAATTCTTTACCCTTATTCGTTCATACCCTCATCATCCCTACAGCTCATTATCATTATAAACATAACGACATTATCATGTGGCCATTATCATCATATTACGATCATACCATAACCTCATCATCTAAGTAGTATCATCTATCACCGTATTATTTTCATTATGAAATCATTATCACAATCATCATATTCATCTTAATTGCATCATCTATTATCATCATCATTAGCTCGGTTAATATCATTATCATCTTCATTTAAACAAAGTATTACAAACTAACCCTAATTATCATTATAATCATCATCATTATCATTATTATTATTTGTTTATCATCACCAACATTCCTTAACAAACCACCATCATCATTTAATCATTTTAGCAGTAGGTACCAATGGAGTCTTCGGCCTAACTTGAAAGACTGAAGCATAAGCCCAACAGAGAATAAATCACGGCCCAAGGAAGTGAAACCAATACTCCGTAACATATTCCTGAGTGAGGTTCATTATTTGTAATGGTCGGTTATGATTACAAAATATAGTACTCCTTTATTTATCTATTTAGAAAGAAAGCAATAATATATAGGGTATGTAAGATAGTGGTGTCGGCCTCAAGAGAAAAGGAAAAGGAGTGCAATCATCTTCTTTCTTTATTTAATCCCTTCAGTTGCTGTGGATCTAATGAAGAGAAAAAAATATATCGCAGGTTTCCTCAACCTTATTGAGGGTTTCGATTAACAGAAACAAGGCAGAGAAGTAATAGAAGTTGCAGTGGTGTTTCTATGGAGTTATAAACAGCAACAAAAAAATATGAAGGTGTTCGTATGGTTTGACATATACAGAAATAAAAGAGAAAAATAATAGTGGAGAGGGTGGTTGATTGAACATTAAACAATGGTGGTAGTGATGTAGTTTGTTACTAATTCAAAACAAAATTTTAAATGAGTTTCGTTGTAATGGTTTAAGTTAGTGATGGTTAAATCTAAAAGGTACATGATTAATCACTAAGGTGGTGGTATGATGTTTGATCGAAACTGAAAAGAAAAACAGAAGTGGGTTGTAGTCACGAGGATCAAAGTAGCGGAAACAAAAGACGAGACTAGAGGAATGGTTCGATCATAACATGGTGATGGTTTCATTGAGGTATGTATAAATCCAGGCCAGTAGTAGAAATTAATAAGAAAGAGGTCGATTGTTGTGAGATCGACAAAAGGGTAGCTGTCAATTATAGTAATGAAAGTGGTGATTGTTTTGGTTTGTGAAAAGATCGAGCATGTGGGTTTTGGTGAGGGTGGCAATGGGTGTCTTGTCTGTTGCTCGACAACAACAGAATGGAAACAGAAAGCTAGATGGTGTGGTGATTTTGGGTAGCAATCTTTATGGTTCTCGATTTTATCAAGTCCACAAGTAAGTAGTAGCTTGCATGTTTTATAGAGGTGTCTGTGCCGAATGAAAATATAAAACAAGTTGGTGACGGTTAACGAATGGTAATAGTTTGAGTAATTTAACCATGATCAGGATGGTGATATATTTAAATGGTGTATATCTGATAACATGATTAAATTGATTGCTTTACAGTAATGAAGTTCGATAGGAAGATCAATCAGGACGTACGAAAAGAATATAGAAAATGGAAAGCAGATTGGGACAGGTAACAGATTTTGGTTGTTTCTGTGAATTAAAAGTAGTCATATAGAGTCAGGATCAGCAAAAGAAGATTGGGGATTGAGACACTCAACAAAATTTGGATTCTACTTCATTTTTTATTTATAGTTATATATATATATATATATATATATATATATATATATATATATATATATATATATATATATAATTTTATATATATCTGCATTCTGTAATGTATTTGTATTTATATATCATTTGCATATCGATTTTCATAATCTGTATATACTTATATTTATCAGTATTTATATATACTGTATATATGTATCTGTATTTATATATAACAACTAATTAATAAGTAATTATAAATATAATACTTTTAATGTTATAATTAATATTAACAAAAATTTATAATAATATAATAGTAAAAATAATAATATTACTTTTAATGATACTGATAATAATAGCTATAAAATTATAACAATTATAGTTATAATAATAATACTAATATTTTTAATGATAATAATAATATTAGTAATTATAACACTTTATATATATCAAATTTGTATTTATAGATTATATATTTAAAATAATGTTAATACACTAGTACTGATTTTTATTTAAAGTAATAACAATATTATTACATTTCAAAATAACTTATATTAGATATTAAATTTTTACACACTTATCATATATTACAATATACCTATAATAATAATTATAGAATTCATATATATAGATTCATTTTAAATTGTACTTACTTATTTTGTATCTTATTTTACATATTTATTTCTAATGTTTAACTTATATTTTATAATTTCAAATTATAATATAAACTTACATTTATATATATGCATATTTATTTACAAATAATTGTTCGTGAATCGTCGAACACAGTCAAAGGTTAATATAATTCCAAAATTTTGAGACTTAACGTTACAGACTTTGCTTATCGTGTCGTAAACATATGAAGGTTAAGTTTAAATTTGGTCGGAAGTTTCCGGGTTTTCACATTTTTGTTATTGTAAATGATTAACTTAATTGATGATATGTATTTAGTTGTATTCCTTGTCAAAATACCTTTCCAACGATATAAGATACGTGTCTTAAATGTTTTCGGTTCATGAGTTATGTTAATTTGAGTTTTGGTTCGAGACTTAACAAAACTGCAGCAACATCATCTTTTATGTAGTAAAGCGCGCCGCGCATCCTTGCGCACGCCGCGCGAATGTGAGGGTGCAAATGCTTAACCCCTAAAATTTTATCTGACCTGTTTCCACGTTTTAGTGAGCGCCGCGCCTACCTGCACGCGCCGCGCACATACCCTGGCCAAACTTTCTTTTTGTTTTAATTTTTCATAAATTCTTTTCTCGCTTAACCGCAACTCCAATTAACATGAAACTTGGCCAACATGCTCACATATGATTATATAACTTAGAAAAATTGTCGGATACCTGACCCGACCCCGTTGACTTTGACTTGACCAAGTTTGACTTTTAGTCAAACTTAACCAAAAACTTATGCAATCGTTCTAATCCTCTTTTATACTTGATTCTTGCATGAAACTTGACAACGTGATTCACATGCTATACTATTCGAGTCGTAACGAGGCATAAGACTAATTGAACACATTTCGCCCGACCTTGTGTCGTAACCGGTTAATTGATACAACTTACTTGTTTAGGTCAAGACTAACCAACTTTCATGCACACGTTTACTTTTTGAAGTATATTTATACTCGTGCACTCGAGGTGAGATCATAGTCCCATCTTTCAACAACTTTTATACTTTTAATCATGGGATGAGAAACATATACAGTTTTATACTACATACTTTATACTTTGAACACAAGTACGAAAATAAACATTCCACAGCGAGTTAGAACAAAAAGCCTCAATTCAATTATCATTAGTTACACTTGCAGATTGTAAGCGAGAACTTATATTATGTGATCACATGGGCTTGACGATCCTCATTCGGACGGTTTGCTACCGTTAGCGGATGAAATATATTTTCGGGTTTAGTGTATGTTCTAACACTACGTAACAGGGTACAAAATAGTTAAGTCTTGATAACTGGGTGCTCACGAACATACTTTTGGAATGCAAACGATTTAGATAATCAACGTTATGGAAATACAAAATCTTGTGGTTCAAAAACAATGTTTACTAATACACCTATGATTTCACCAACGTTTTTCGTTGACAGTGTTCTATATGTTTCTCAGGTTCATGAATGACTATTTGATACATGCTTCCACGTACACTCATACTTGCTTGGGGTCAAGCATACATGCATATACTTTGATTACTTGCTTGGGGTAAGCATACATGCATACGCTAGCGATAGCACTTTTGGATTCAAACTTAAAGCATACATACTTACGCTATTTATAGCAATCGTGATTTTCAACTTATATTATGTCGCAAGTTATTTTATTTATACTTTATAACTTTTGTAAACTTATACATGTTGTCGAACCGTTTGGTTTACTTAAAACTTTGCAAGTCATATACGTTTCAAAGGAATGCGACATAATTTTGGTCAAACGCATCTCATTTAGGGACTATGACCACGTAACGGGACCTAAGTTAATGGCGCCGTCAATGGCGATTTTTACGGATCGTTACAGATGGTATCAGAGCGTTGGTTGTAGGGATCTAGGATGTGCATATATATATTTTATATATATATATATTTTGAAATAAAAAAATAAATCTTTCCGTGTTAAAGCTATTGTGTGTGAATCTTAACTACTCGGTTAATTCATATTACAAATATGCAATAATGTACGTCCCTCACCCGCGACTTAACCATCGTTAACTACAATCTCTGTCTCAATTCAACAAATTCCAATTCCTAATAAATCAAGTATATATTTGATTTTACACTTCATCATTGATGTAACCGAAACTTTTCAGATAACATCATTCGTACTTTGCGAAGTTCACAAGAATTTAACAAAAACCAGCATCACATCTCAACAAATAACGAAGTATTGATTCATAATTTCAATATTATTGAAGAAATACTTATGTAACCTCTAAAGCCTTAAAGGAATTATTCAATTCTAGTTCCAACCGTAAATCGAATGAGTTTAATTTAGTATTAACTCATTAAAATCTATGTTACATCTGAGAAGAATATATACATATATATTTTCATAAAGACTGTAATAAAATTCTTATGTACAAAATATTAATTGTGAAATTTTTTTTAACGGATAGGTAATACCCGAGAGATATATACAAATTCACAATTAATATGTTACATTCTTCGAATCAGATTAAGAAAATTATCAATTATACTTCCTACTTTCACAATAATATACATTCTTTCATAGAAATCAAAACAACCATACTCATTCAAACCCAATTACATATTCTGATTTTAAAATCTCAGAATTCAATTTGAGATATAACCGGTACCATCACTTTTAGATTCCTACATCTTTCAAAGCTATACTTTGACTTCAAAAGTGTGTTAGAACATCAAATGTATACAAACGATTACAATCTGTGTTCAAACCCTTCGAAAATCTCTGAAGACACTTCAAATAATGAGCAATCGATATGATGATCCAACCACATATTACCCACAGTTATGTACTTAAAAAGCTCTCGAAACCAAAGTCATAATTCAACACATATCTGTGTCAGATCTTTTGGCATTTATTAGCAAAAATAACCTTGCAATTCCTTTGCAAAGTAGCAAATTATATCACAGCTCCAGCAAGACAACTTCGATTTTTTCATTCGGAGTAGCCTTATCATAATTTTGATATATGTGATTACCCTTTTGTTACCGGAGAACCTTTCATATTCCACCACATTAGCAATAAACTTACCAACAACTTCACTGATCTTGGGCATTCCGAAGAATCATTATATTTATCGAAACCTCATCATTTACTCATCTGCCTCTTGTAACGAGAATTTCCATATGAATCATTGGGAATTAGAAATCAGTATTTTGAAATCTCACAGCATGTTGACGCCAACAATTATACATAACGTCTATTTCTAAGGCTTACATACTTCGAATGTGAAGTTTCTGAAAAACACTCTGAACCGCGAACTAGTTCTCGAAATGCTGATGAAGTAACAAAAACTGTAAATGACCTTAGCAGTAAAAAGTTTGATGATAAAGATTAGTGTATTAGCAAAGCTCAGAAATAGAGAAGTTTTGGAACTGAAAAACAGATTGAGCAAAGTATGAAGGAGGCTGTGGACAAATCACAAAGACTGAACTTGCCTTCAAAGAATCCAAATGATTCAGTGTCTGTTGAAGTCATTAACGAATACCTTGCTCCTGACACTAAACCCTTACAGACAACATACTTCATCATCCTCTGATATTAGAAATTCTAAGATATCATCGTATCTTTCATTATAAATATCCTCCATATTTCTGAAGATATTTCCATAACTATTCTTATCTGGAATCATTTATCTCTTTGCGCTATCTGTATTACATCAAAAAGGAAACTGTTTAGTTCCTATACTCTGTAAACCTTTGAGTTTAAAATATGAATATTTTTGAAGTAGTGTTGGAAACTGAAGCATGAGTTAGTATAATATAATGACACTTGATCAACGTGATTATATTACAGTAATTCATGCTGAGTTTCTAAATGGAACGTGATGATTCACAGATCATAACATCATCATTTGCCATGTTATACGACTCTTGTATTCTATTTAACCTCTAAAATATCAAGAAAATATTTCTTGATGATTCGGCTTTTTCTGAGGTATTCTGGTAATTTGACAAGTCAAGATCGTGCCATTACAATTTTCTTCCTAGAACATTAACAATGTTCATTCCAAAATTCACATCTGCAAATTCTGGACCATTACAAGCGGTGCTTAATCGCAAGAAGAAGAAACGAAAGGATAAAACTCCGAAATAGAAATTGGGGTATAAATTGCAGCAAATAAAAGAGAGCATTAACTGTGGATGACAATGATTATAGAAGATAGAAACAGAGACTTTGAAATATAAGGGAAGATATAAAGCCCAACGACAAACCAAAAGTTATAAACCATATATATCGATGCATATAGCAATATAAAGACACGGGAGAACTAGAAACACTATAAACCCAAGAGTATAGTAGAAGTAAATAGATTCTTCCGGCGGTAGATGAAAAAGAAGAATGGCCGATATGAAAGTTAGAAGTATATCGAGAATCAGAACTGGATGGAGCATATTGATGAATACTTTAAAATATGAGTTGAGGGGGAAAGAATAGAATGTGATGAAACATGACTAGGAACTTAGAAATCAACAGATTTAATTCACACAATGACGAAATAAGTGAATCAAACCCTCTAGTGAATAGGTTAAGCTTTTTGGGATTAATTTAGTCATACCACAACTAAATCAATTGTGATTAGATTAACACTTAGAGCTATTATTCACCACCTGGGTGATTTGGGTTGAGAGAGAATCGGAGGAGCTCACCAGATCTGAGTGTGTGTAACAAATGAGAGGCTTAACCTAAAATGAAGAACATAAGACTTTATATACCCCTGCTATTGACTCACCCGCATGATTCATCCATCACACATATGAGTTGGCTTCATCAGCCATACGGGTGATCACTCACTCGTGTCTTCTCATTTAGGTTGTAATTGTGACTTAGCTCAGCATCAACCGTGCGTATGAGCCTGTCAGCCGTACGAGTGAGGCTTCACTCGGACGTCTGACTAAGTCTAACATAGTCAAACATCCAAATCTCGTTCATGCAGTTCCTGTAACCACATACAAACACGGATAGGATAATAACGAACGATCATGGTGGCCTGTAAACTGTTGTACCTGCAATGGACGTGGGTAGATGTCTAGGGACTTGCATAAAATGCATCAACAGAAGGTGTGAGTTGTAAGAAAACGAAGGAGGTGAATTTATAATAAAATTTCTGACAGAACAATTAAAATGGACGATCGCATTTAAAGCGGATCCTAATTCCCTTTGTTACCGGTGAATCAAATCTTATTACAAAGATTTTCTTCAAATCCCTTGAAATCTGGAAATCAATCATATCTACGTCAACAGACTGTAATTTAAAAAACTTGAAACCTATTATGAATATATATGATTCTACTTTTCTAAAACGTTTTATGATATAACGATTTCCATTATTTTAACCTTTAAACAAAATGATTCTTAAAAATATATTTGGTTTTGGAAAACAAAATTATTATATTTATTTGATTTAGTTTCAAACGTACAAAAACGTTTTCAGTTTAAAAAGAACTTTATTATTAAAACGTATATAACTTTTATAAATATCTAGAACCACTTTTGACAACTCATTACTTAACCAGTATGATAAAGATAACGATATTTATATTTTATTTTATTAAATATATATAACGATTTAAATTAATATTATATATATTTATACGCGTATTATACGTACATAGTTTTATACTTTTACTATACTTAAACTTTACCTTTACTTTATTTTTTACTTTACTTTGACTTTAATAATTCACTTTAATAATTCATACTTTAATAATTCACTTTAATAATTCATACTTTAATAATTCACTTTAATAATTCATACTTTAATAATTCACTTTAATAATTCAAAAATCTATTATAAATAGAATTCAATAGGTTTCATTATTTCATAGAAACTTGAAAATATTTTTCTCTAAACTCTCTCAATCGATTTACATATATATATTTACTCCGTATTATTTCAAGATATTATTAGTATACATAAAATATTACGTCGGAGTGCGGTCCGGGTGATTTCGAAATTGTTTTTCGAGTGAGATTGGATTAAGGAAATTATGGGTTATAGCTATGGAGGTGATTGGGTATGGTTCATGGGTATGCTCATGAGGTCAATATAGTGTTTATCATCTCCGTTGCGTCTACGTACCTTTCCTGCAATATTGAATCTCAATATTGATACGTGAGTACTCATAATTTAACTTTTACATACTAATAGTGTATCCCTGACTAGTGCTTGAGTATATAGGATTATGCATGTTTGTACTTTTGATATTGCCTTTAGTTAGATTATGTTGAATCCTGAATTAGTTATATATGCGACTGAGATAAGGTATAAGATATGCATGTCGTTGGAAAGCTAGCGAAAAATTAAGAACTTTTTATTTAGATATCGAATGATTTCGATGAACGGATTTGAAGTTATAGTCCATCGAATTTTTGTATTATTATTAAAAATGATTATTATTATCGTCGTTATTATCGTCGTTCTAGTTTTATCTTATTATTATTATTATTATTATCTTTATCAATAAAAGGATTTATCATTAAAAATTGTTTTTATTATTATTATTACTATCGTTATTATCATTAAAGTTATAATTAGTATTATTATTATTATTATTATCTAATTATTATTATTATTATTATCTAATTATTATTATTATTATTATTATTATTATTATTATTATTATTATTATTATTATTATTATTATTATTATCATCATTATTAATATATATATCATTATTTAAAAATAGTTATTGTTATTATTATTATTATTATATTATCATTATCGTTAATAATGTCATAGTAATTATCATTATTAGTATTATTGTAATTAAAACTAATATTAGTAACACCTAATTATTTTGATTACTATTATTATCATTATTATGAGCACGATATAAAAGACGATTAAAAGCTATTAAATAATGAGTAAGATTATCATTTTAATAGAAATGTCATTGTTACTATAAAATATCATTTTTATTATCATTTTAAATAGAATTATTATTTTAAAGATAATATTAAAAATTATCGTAAATATTAAAGTTATCATAATTAGAATTATCGTTTTATCATAATATCACCTTAGTAATTATAAATATTGATATTTTTATAATAATAATTATTATTACAAAATAATACAACTTTTACTTACTAACATTATAGATATTATTTTATCAAATAAATATGTAATACAAACATATTTTACTACGTGTAATAAATTACTTTAATAATACCTATAATATTATCTTTATGATATTAAATGAACCCTATAAATTTTATTACTTAATATATATAAAAGTATATTTTATTATATAAATTTTAATATAAAATTTTATTTATTAATAAATGAATTATATTATTTACTCTAATAAATCTTTAAAAATATTTAAAAATATAAAACGACGATATTTAAAATATATTATAATCATGTATAAATTTTAGAAATCATTTTGAGTCAAATTGACTTTTGTTGACTTTTGCATATTAGTCTCGAGCATTAGGATTGTGGTACACTATGACCTGACCTAATTGTTAGACAAATATTGACCAACATATAATTATATATAATTAATTTAGGTTCGTGAATCCGAGGCCAACCTTGCACTAGTTCAATGACGTTATATGTATTTTCACTACGAAATACAGTATGGTGAGTTTCATTTGCCTTTTTACCCTTTATATTTTTGGGCTGAGAATACATGCGCAATTTTTATAAATGTTTTACGAAATAGACACGAGTAATCGAAACTACATTATATGGTTGAATTATCGAAATCGAATATGCCCCTTTTTATTAAGTCTGGTAATCTAAGAATTAGGGAACAGACACCCTAATTGACGTGAATCCTAAAGATAGATCTATTGGGCCCAACAAGCCCCATCCAAAGTACCGGATGCTTTAGTACTTCGAAATTTATATCATGTCCGAAGGAGGATCCGGGAATGATGGGGATATTCTTATATGCATATTGTGAATGTCAGTTACCAGGTGTTCAATCCATATGAATGATTTTTGTCTCTATGCATGGGACGTATATTTATGAGAACTGGAAATGAAATTCTTGTGGTCTATTAAAATGATAAAAATGAATGATTATGATAAACTAATGAACTCACCAACCTTTTGGTTGACACTTTAAAGCATGTTTATTCTCAGGTATTAAAGAAATCTTCCGCTGTGCATTTGCTCATTTTAAAGATATTAATTGGAGTCTTTCATGGCATATTTCGAAGAACGTTGCATTCAAGTCATTGAGTTCATTAAATATTATTATTATTAAGTCAATTTATAGTTGAATAGTGGATATTATGAAATGGTATACATGCCTGTCAATTTTCGATGTAAAGAAACTTTGTCTTTTAAAAACAAATGCAATGTTTGTAAAATGTATCATATAGAGGTCAAATACCTCGCGATGTAATCAACTATTGTGAATCGTTTATAATGTATATGAACGGGTCCTTTCATATACTATCTCCTCTTCGCACATTTTTATCGACGAACTACGAAACGCTTGATATGCTCACATCGAGGTGGAAACTTCTCCCGCTTTGCCCTCGTACTTCCATATAAGGAAATCTTTTATTCTAAATTCTCAACGGAGAAAGACTCTTCATGTTATACTAGTATTCGCCATGAGGGTGAATAGTTCTAAGGAACGTTTTCAGAAACCGATAAGAAACTTGTTCTAACAAACGTCTTCAAGTCCTAACAAACTTGTTCAAATATATCTTAAAGAGATGTACCTCATCTCGGATCGAGATTCTCGTTTCACTTCTAGATTTTGGGGTGCCTTACAAAAAGCCTCGGGACCACGTTTAGACATGAGTACAGCACATCAACCACAAACCGACGGACCAAACAAACATACGATTCAAACCTCGGAAACCATAATACGAATTTATGTTATCGACTTCAAATTTATTTGGGAAAAGTCCTTGCCTTTAACCGAATTCTCTTACAACGATAGTTATCACACGAGCATTAACGCCACATCTTTCGAAAACTCATGTAGCCGCAATTGTCATTTTCTTAAATGTTGAACCGAAGTAGATGATAATCAAACCACCGGACCCGAACTCATTCATGAAACAACCGAGAGAGCGTTCAAATCCAAAAAAGGCTCAAGACGGCCCATAGTCGCCACCATGCCGATGTTAGACGTAGACCTCTCGAATTCCAAGTGGGTGACCGCGAAATGTTAAAAGTTGCACCTTGAAAAGGTGCAATCCGTTTCGGGAAACGTAGAAAGCTAAACCCACGATATTTTAATCCTTTTAAAATCTTGGGCCGTTTTTGATCTGTTGCTAGCCGTTTAGATTTTCTGACTCATTTGAGTCTCCGTTCATCCTACATTCCATGTATCAACTTAAAGAAGTGTCTTATGGAACAAGAACTTGTTATTTCTTTTGATGGACTTACTATCGATGACAAACTCCACTTCCTAGGAGAACTGTGAATCGTGAAACTAAACTTTAAAACAACAAAAAATCCCAACTGTCAAAGTTCGTTAAAATGCCCAAGGAAGTACCTTCACTTATTCATAGATTTGACAACGCGAGATCTCGAGGAAGAAACAACGACTACTACTTCCAACTAAAATTCGGGACGAAATTTCTTTTAAAGTGTAGGTAATGTAACATCCCGCGTTTTTCCGTTAAATTTATTTTAACACCGTCTATTTTTTTAGATAATATCTTTCGTTATCTAAATTCGTACCTTTCGTTGACTAACGTTCTAAATATTTCTGTTATTTGGTTATAACATCTCCCGGTTACTCTAGCATTTTTAAAATATTCGTTCGGTTAATTCACGCACCCGCTTTGAAACTTGAGGGACCGAAGTTGCCAAGTGGGCAAACTAGTTGACTAGGTCAACTAGTCAACCCACTCTTTCCACCATTCATTTTATTTTCACCTCCTCATCTCTTTCTCTCTTTTCTCTACTTCCATTTTTGAACTCAAACACCCAAATCATTCATTCATCATCTAAATTCGATCTAGGAGGCTTACAACAAAACAAATTACATATTCGTGATCCTCTCTTCATCCTCTACATTTTGATACCAATTTCATCTCATTTGGGTAACATTTCTAAAACTCCAGATTTCTCTAATTCGATTTATAGACTTGAAATGGTGTTAGTTAGTGTCTATGGCTCGAGTCTAGCATGAATATGTGATTTATTTGCTCGATCTTGTTTTATGCATAAACTAGCATGAACTTGAAATGGGTGTGCTTAATCTTTAATTTTGGGTGATTTATGTTGTTATTATGTTAAAGCTCATGTGTTAAAAGTGTTACTAGCATCATTAGCTTTGTTTTGGTATGTTGGATGACATGAAAACCTTACATTAACTTGATTATTGATTTTGTGATTCTTGGTTAGGGTTTGATAGATCTTAAAACGAACATTTGATGCATTAAATGCTTTTCAATGTTATTTGTAAGTGTTTAGTTGTATTGTATGTGTAATTAGCTACGAAACGGCATATTGTATGTGTAAATTGAGCTCCCGAATCATGAAATGCGTTTTACGAACTTGAAATTTGAATGATGAACTTTTAACGATCATTCGACGAGGTTTTTATTGTTTTAAATGATTAAATTGATTGATGATATTGTTTAGTTGTATTCCTTGTCAAAATACCTTTCCAACGATATAAGATACGTGTCTTAAGTGTTTTCGGTTCATGAGTTATGTTAATTTGAGTTTTGGTTCGAGACTTAACAAAACTGCAGCAACAGCATCTTTTATGTAGTAAAGCGCGCCACGCATCCTTGCGCGTGCCGCACAAATGTGAGGGTGCAAATGCTTAACCCCTGAGATTTTATCTGACCTGTTTCCAGTTTCCACGCTTTAGTGCGCGCCACGCATACCTGCGCGCGCCGCGCACATACCCTGGCCAAACTTTCTTTTTGTTTTAATTTTTCATAAATTCTTTTCTCGCTTAACCGCAACTCAAATTAACATGAAACTTGGCCAACATGCTCACATATGATTATATAACTTAGAAAAATTGTCGGATACCCGACCCGATGAAATGTCCCGTTCATATTGATTATAAACGTTCCATATTAATTGATTTCGTCGCGAGGTTTTGACCTCTATATGAGACGTTTTTTAAAGACTGCATTCATTTTTAAAACAACCATAACCTTTATTTTATCTATAAAGGTTTAAAAAGCATTACGTAGATTATCAAATAATGATAATCTAAAATATACCATTTACACACGACCATTACATAATGGTTTATAATAAGAATATATTACATCAAAAATAAGTTTCTTGAATGCAGTTTTTACATAATATCATACAAGCATGGACTCCAAATCTTGTCCTTATTTTAGTATTCAACAGCGGAAGCTCTTAATAATCACCTGAGAATAAACATGCTTAAAACGTCAACAAAAATGTTGGTGAGTTATAGGTTTAACCTATATATTATCAAATCATAATAATAGACCACAAGATTTCATATTTCAATATACATCCCATACATAGAGATAAAATTCATTCATATGGTGAACACCTGGTAACCGACATTAACAAGATGCATATATAAGAATATCCCCATCATTCCGGGACACCCTTTGGATATGATATAAATTTCGAAGTACTAAAGCATCCGGTACTTTGGATGGGGTTCGTTAGGCCCAATAGATCTATCTTTAGGATTCGCGTCAATTAGGGTGTCTGTTCCCTAATTCTTAGATTACCAGACTTAATAAAAAGGGGCATATTCGATTTCAATAATTCAACCATAGAATGTAGTTTTGCGTACTTGTGTCTATTTTGTAAATCATTTATAAAACCTGCATGTATTCTCATCCCAAAAATATTAGATTTTAAAAGTGGGACTATAACTCACTTTCACAGATTTTTACTTCGTCGGGAAGTAAGACTTGGCCACTGGTCGATTCACGAACCTATAACAAATATGTACATATATATCAAAGTATATTCAAAATATATTTACAACACTTTTAATACATTTTGATGTTTTAAGTTTATTAAGTCAGCTGTCCTCGTTAGTAACCTACAACTAGTTGTCCAACGTTAGATGTACAGAAAAAAATTGATATATATTATCTTGAATCAATTCACGACCCAGTGTATACACGTCTCAGGCTAGATCACAACTCAAAGTATATATATTTTTGGAATCAACCTCAACCCTGTATAGCTAACTCCCTCATTACTGCATATAGATTGTCTATGGTTGTTCCAAATAATATATACACATGGGTCGATATGATATGTCAAAACATTTGCATACATGTCTATGGTATCCCAAGATTACATAATATATTAGAATACATGTATAATACAATATAAGTTAGCTAGGATATGACTAATATAGATTTGTTACCAATTTTCACGTTGCTACAACAACAAAAATTATCCAATCTTGTTTTACCCATAACTTCTTCATTTTAAATCCGTTTTGAGTGAATCAAATTGCTATGGTTTCATATTGAACTCAATTTTATGAATCTAAACAGAAAAAGTATTGGTTTATAGTCATAAATATAAGTTACAAGTCGTTTTTGTAAAGGTAGCGATTTCAGTCGAAAGAACGATTTTTGGATATAGTTTATTGTTCATTTTAGAAAACATACTTCCACTTTGAGTTTAACCATGATTTTTGGATATAGTTTCATGTTCATAAGAAAAATCATTTTTCCAGAAGAACAACTTTTAAATCAAAGTTTATCATAGTTTTTAATTAACTAACCCAAAACAGCCCGCGGTGTTACTACGACGGCGTATGTCCGGTTTTACAGTGTTCTTCGTGTTTCCAGGTTTTAAATCATTAAGTTAGCATATCATATAGATATAGAAAATGTGTTTAGCTGATTTTAAAAGTCAAGTTAGAAGGATTAACTTTTGTTTGCGAACAAGTTTAGAATTAACTTAACTATGTTCTAGTAATTACAAGTTTAAACCTTCGAATAAGATAGCTTTATATGTATGAATCGAATGATGTTATGAACATCATTACTACCTCAAGTTTTCTGGATAAAGCTACTGTAAATGACAAAAATGGATCTAGCTTCAAAGGATCCTTGGATGGCTTGAAAGTTCTTGAAGCAGAATCATGACACGAAAAACAAGTTCAAGTAAGATTTCCACTCGAAATAAGATTGTTATAGTTATAGAAATTGAATCAAAGTTTGAATATGAGTATTACCTTGTATTAGAAAGATATCTTACTGTAAAAAAATATTTCTTGAGGTTGGATGATCACTCTACAAGATTGGAAGTAAGCTAGCAAACTTGGAAGTATTCTTGATTTTATGAAACTAGAACTTGTAGAATTTATGAAGAACACTTAGAACTTGAAGATAGAACTTGAGAGAGATCAATTAGATGAAGAAAATTGAAGAATGAAAGTGTTTGTAGGTGTTTTTGGTCGTTGGTGTATGGATTAGATATAAAGGATATGTAATTTTATTTTCATGTAAATAAGTCATGAATGATTACTCATATTTTTGTAATTTTATGAGATATTTCATGCTAGTTGCCAAATGATGGTTCCCACATGTGTTAGGTGACTCACATGGGCTGCTAAGAGCTGATCATTGGAGTGTATATACCAATAGTACATACATCTAAAAGCTGTGTATTGTACGAGTACAAATACGGGTGCATACGAGTAGAATTATTGATGAAACTGAACGAGGATGTAATTGTAAGCATTTTTGTTAAGTAGAAGTATTTTGATAAGTGTCTTAAAGTCTTTCAAAAGTGTATGAATACATATTAAAACACTACATGTATATACATTTTAACTGAGTCGTTAAGTCATCGTTAGTCGTTACATGTAAGTGTTGTTTTGAAACCTTTAGGTTAACGATCTTGTTAAATGTTGTTAACCCAATGTTTATAATATCAAATGAGATTTTAAATTATTATATTATCATGATAATATGATGTATGAATATCTCTTAATATGATATATATACATTAAATGTCGTTACAATGATAATCGTTACATATATGTCTCGTTTCAAAATCATTAAGTTAGTAGTCTTGCTTTTACATATGTAGTTCATTGTTAATATACTTAATGATATGTTTACTTATCATAATATCATGTTAACTATATATATATATCCATATATATGTCATCATATAGTTTTTACAAGTTTTAACGTTCGTGAATCACCGGTCAACTTGGGTGGTCAATTGTCTATATGAAACCTATTTCAATTAATCAAGTCTTAACAAGTTTGATTGCTTAACATGTCGGAAACACTTAATCATGTAAATAACAATTTCATTTAATATATATAAACATGGAAAAGTTCGGGTCACTACACCTGACCCCGTTGACTTTGACTTGACTAAGTTTGACTTTTAGTCAAACTTAACCAAAAACTTATGCAATCGTTCTAATCCTCTTTTATACTTGATTCTTGCATGAAACTTGACAACGTGATTCACATGCTATACTATTCGAGTCGTAACGAGCCATAGGACTAATTGAACACATTTCGCCCGACCTTGTGTCGTAACCGGTTAATTGATACAACTTACTTGTTTAGGTCAAGACTAAGCAACTTTCATGCACACGTTTACTTTGTGAAGTACATTTATACTCGTGCACTCGAGGTGAGATCATAGTCCCATCTTTCAACAACTTTTATACTTTTAATCATGGGATGAGAAACATATACAGTTTTATACTACATACTTTATACTTTGAACACAAGTACGAAAACAAACATTCCACAGCGAGTTAGAACAAAAAACCTCAATTCAATTATCATTAGTTACACTTGCAGATTGTAAGCGAGAACTTATATTATGTGATCACATGGGCTTGACGAGCCTCATTCGGACGGTTCGCTACCGTTAGCGGATGAAATATATTTTCGGGTTTAGTGTATGTTCTAACACTACGTAACAGGGTACAAAACAGTTAAGTCTTGATAACTGGGTGCTCACGAACATACTTTTGGAATGCAAACGATTTAGATAATCAATGTTATGGAAATACAAAATCTTGTGGTTCAAAAACAACGTTTACTAATACACCTATGATTTCACCAACGTTTTTCGTTGACAGTTTTCTTTATGTTTCTCAGGTTCATGAATGGCTATTTGATACATGCTTCCGCGTACACTCATACTTGCTTGGGGTCAAGCATACATGTATACACTTTGATTACTTGCTTGGGGTCAAGCATATATGCATACGCTAGCGATAGCACTTTTGGATTCAAACTTAAAGCATACATTCTTACGCTATTTATAGCAATCGTGATTTTCAACTTATATTATGTCGCAAGTTATTTTATTTATACTTTATAACTTTTGTAAAATTATACATGTTGTCGAACCGTTTAGTTTACTTAAAACTTTGCAAGTCATATACGTTTCAAAGGAATGCGACATAATTTTGGTCAAACGCGTCTCATTTAGGGATTATGACCACGTAACGGGACCTAAGTTAACGGTGCCATCAATGGCGATTTTGACGGGTCGTTACAAAAGTGGGATGTTTCTGCGGATTGATTGCGTGGACAAAACCTGAGATCTTTTGATCTTCATGCGGGTTTGGTATCTTATGACATTCATAAACATAACACGTAAGCAATCCACCTAGCGTTTCTTTAAACCCTTGTTTGATATCGTGGCACTAAATGTGCGTCTACTTTTGCGGCAATAGGTTTTAAAACTGCAGGAGGAATTTCTCATGAAGATCGATAAAGCCAGCAATGCTACGCGCATTTAAATTGTGGGAAAAACTCTGCACGCAATGAGCTCATCCCAATTATATGTACTCACAACTCCTTCGAACCGCTGCAAAAAATCTAGCGGATTGGTTAAGCCTGAGTATACGCCCAAAGTTGCAGGCACAATTGGCGGTGTCGTTATTGGATAATCAGAAATATGCGGGACTAACTTGTCAGTCACCGAAGTGATTTCTGTCACTATTTTAGTTCGCGTTTCTTTTGTTTCTGCGCAGTATCTCTCAATCATCTTCTGAATAACATCAGGTTGATCAAATTTATGTTGCATATCTTTTGGCGCAATTTTGCGAAATATATCCGCAGATATAATTGTGCACTTCTCTTTCCGCAGCTTGCGAAGTTTCACCTTCTTCCATGTATTGCGGAATTGGTGTTCCAGGCCTTTTTCGCTTAAGTTTTGTAAATTCAACAATTTCAGGATCACTCACTGAATTGTCAGAGAGTTTGCGCTATATTTTTGAATGTTTTGCTTTCTTTAAAAGTAGCACAGGAGAACCAAACGCATTGCGATCACGCATATCTTTAGTTGAATCATCGTTATTGTTTATGACCAATTGCTGCTTTTGCGACAAAGCATCGTTAAGTGGCCACTCATAGTTTAGCGGAATATGAAGGTCAAGACCTTTCTCTTGAAGCAGTTGCCTTGACTTTAAGGGCAGTATTATGCGCTTTGCAGTTTTAACTGCTGCGTCTTTCTCTGCATTTTTGTTGACAGTATTCGCAGTATTTTCATATCGCTGAATTTTTGTCTGCATTCCCTTAGGGATTTACAGAATTAGCCTTCACAGTATTCTCTTCGCGATTGGTTGCAGTTTGTTGAACATTGCATTTAGCCACAATTGCTTTTTCAATTATAGCGTTTTGCTGTGTTCCTTCATTAGAAACAATGCTTCCTGATGACTTGGCGAGCAAATCTTTCATTTGCTTGCTAACCTCAGGACTTGATTGAAAGTCAAATGATGTCGAATTTCAAAAATCACAGACGTCTGCTACGCTATTGCTCTTCTTGTTGCTATGCGTCGTCATTTAGATTAACACTTTCGATTAGATGTAGAAACCTGCAGATCATTCAACGAGAACACGATTATAATTGAATTCACAATTAAATCATTCGATTACACGAAATAGATTTATCGAATTCAATTTTAATTCATGTCCCACTGATGGCGCCAATTGATCAATCCTAAATTAGATGCAATGATCTAATTTAGGAGTTGAGTGCAATGAGGGATGGATGGTGTTGTTGATAATGTTTTCGGGACCTTATGATCATCTTTCACTTAAATTCAAGTGATCAATCACCATGTCCCGGTCTTGATTGCATTACCTTGGCTCGATTATGATTGATACTTGGGCGTAGTCACAAGTGAATCTCAAGAACCAGAGAAATTACACAGAATCAACAACCTAAAATGAGAGGCCAAGCTCTCTATTTATATGTTTGGGATATATGCGGAATCAATGTCCGCGCAGTGTTAACAGATCCGCAATGTTTATGCGGGACACCTTCGTAATCTCAAATTATGCGCAGAACCGTAATGTCATGGCGTGATGCGCAGTTGCTTATTTATCTCCGCGGTTCTGTTTGTACTTGCATTTAGATTGCCTTTTGCACTTAAAATATACATATATATGCCTATATATATGATCACCGAGTTTAATTTAAAATCACTAGATAAAACCACTTCATCAAACTTTTGATGTCATTGCTTAGGTGCTTGTTTCAATCCATATAAGGATTTCACAAGTTTGAACACCTTGCTTTCATTACCTGGCATGACAAAGCCTTGAGGTTGGTTTATATAAACTTCTTGATCCAAATCACCATTCAAGAATGCTGTCTTCACATCCATCTGGTGAACAACCAGATTGTGAATTGCTGACAATGCAATCAGCAATCTTATGGTAGTGATACGTGCCACTAGAGCATAAGTATCAAAATAGTCAATTCCAGACTTTTGTCTAAAGCCTTGAATGACTAACCTTGCTTTGAACTTTTCAATAGTTCCATCTACCTTCATCTTATTTTTGAAGATCCATTTACAACCTAAGGTTTACAACCAGGAGGTAGACCAGTTAACACCCAATTGTTATTGCCCATGATGGAATCCATCTCATCATTAATTGCCTCCTTCCAGAATGCAACATCTCGAGACCTCATTGCTTCATCAAATGTTTTAGGACCATCCTAAACATTTAATCAATACGAATATTGGGTAGAAACATCATCCCTGGAACCTTCAACTAAGAATCATTGAAAATCTAGTCCAAATGATTTATGTTTCCTTTCTCTTTTACTTTTTCGAAGCTCAAGTGACTGATCATCAGCCTTTTCAGAGACTTCATTATCACAATCCTTATTGATTTCATTGTTATTTGGAATCATATCCTTTTTCCTAGGCGTAGATGAAACGAATTTCAAAGATTATACCGAAAGTGGTTACAAGATTTAAGTCTTCGTAGCATTTAACCACAAGTGCTTACAAGACTAAATCTTTATGGCACTAAATCATGAGCGGTTATAAGACTAAGTCTTTACGTCATTTTAACCACGTGGTTACAAGACTTAAGGTTTTATGACATTAAATCACAAGTAGTTACATATCTATGTCTTCATGACATTAAACCACAAACGGACACATGACTAAGTCTTTAATTAAATTACAAGTGGTTACAAGACCAAGTCTTAATAATATTAAACCTAAGTAATTACAAGACTAGTCTTAATCTTGTTTGTGGTTACAAGATTATCTCTTAAGTCATTAAACCAAAAAGGTTACAAGAATAGTATTAAAGGCATTCAAGCACAACGGTGGTTACAAGACTAGTTCATAAAGTCATTAAACCACAACTGATTACAAGACTATTCTTAATGACATTCAACCACAAAGCTGGTTACGAGACTAACCTTAATGACATTATTAGTTACAAGACTAATTTTAATTATATTAAACCACAAATGGTTACCAAATTAATCTTAATGTCATTAAACCACAATCTTTGTAATTGTCAATTAATAAAGTTAAGACACTTACGAAACCACTTTTTGTTCCAAAATTCATAAGGTGTGATATTGTTCATTTTATTAAGAACTCTATTAAGCAAATAACAAGCTGTTAGCATAGTTTCTTCCATAAACCTTCACTCAAGCCAGAATATGACAACATGAAATTAACCATTTCATTAAGGACCTCATTCTCCCTTTAAGATTTTCCATCATATTGTGGTGTATAAAGAGTCGTAGTCTCATGAATAATTACAACAGATTTGAAATAAATTTCATCAATATAGTCACCTCCCAATCCGTTCTATGTCTCTTTATCAAAGCCCTTTTGTTGTAACTCTACTTCAAACATTTCAAATTTATCTAACGCTTCATAGTGTGAAATAAATAAACACCAATTGATCTTACAAAATGTTTAATGTTCCCCAAAGTAAACATAGCATGTAAATCACATAATCACTATGAATTAGTATCAAAATTTCAATATCACGATTCACATATTGAAAAGATCTTTGTAAACATACATGTTTCACACCTTTTCTTTTTCATGTCAGAGGCCGATATAAATCCATCTTTAGACATAACTTGCATTCTTTTAAAGTGTACATGCATGTCCTAGTCTAGCATGCCATAGAGTAGAATCATTTATACTAGATGTTGACATAAAAGCTATGTTGACATTCAGGTGATCAATGTTAAGTCTAAACATTCTATTGCTTAAATAACCAAAGCCAACAAATATACCATGTTTTGTCAACAAACTTATCAGATTCAATAACTTAATTGTAATCAAAATTAATCAACAATATGTCATGTTTTATCTAAACAACCTTAGCATCCAATTCATTATCTTGTTTGTTACCATAGTTATTAAACAAACATGTCAGTTTTTGACAAAACAAACTTAACAAATTCACACATGTCATAATATTTAACAGGTTATGATTTTGCCAAATATTAAAAACAAAAAGGAATCAACCATACCATTGAGGATAAAACCTCGAGAACTGTAGTCATCATTTCCCCATTTGTTCCTTTTCTACATCTCTTCAATAGTAGCATCACCAACACCATCTTCGGGAATTGGTATGCTAAGTACACATACCACACTCATGCTAGTAAGAAAGAAGTGCATCCTCCTCTTCCACCATCTCTGAAAATCCGTTCCTTCAAACTTATCAAGTTTGGAGAAATAAGCACTCATATGCTTCATTGTAGCCGCCATCGATTATATCAAAATAATTACTTTCGATTGTTTAAGGTTTTAAATCTTTCGTGTATGGTAAAATAATCGATGATCGGATATATCACTTAATCGTGTAATCACTTTCCGAAAGTAATTATTCGACCCTTATTGCCTGGGTTACACGAATATCACTTTGGGATAAGACATAGATGATGTTCTTGATTTTGGCAGAAAACAAGAACCTTTTGCTAGAGAGTATTTTGTGTCTTTCTTGTCCTTCTCATGAAAATAGTTTATCCTTTTGTATAGGCACCCAAAAGATGAACTACATTATGAGACTTAATGGTCAATTAATCATTCATAATGATATTTCATAATTACTTGAAGCATTTACACGATAATATATAAATGTCTTATTAAACCATAGGAAATGGTTACAAGAATATATCTTTAAAGGCATTAACCCACAAGATGTAGTTACAAGACTATTTCATAATAGTCATTAAACCATTATTAGATGGTAACAAGACCAACCTTAATAACATTAAACTTATCTTAATAACATTAACCCACAAAGTAGGTTACATGACTAAGTTAATAGTCATCAAACCATAAGATGGTTACAAAAACAACTCTTAATGTTATGAGTGGTTGCATGATTAATCTTAATGCCAATTTAGAGGAGGTTACAAGACTAGTCTTAATAATATTAAACCACAAGTGGTTACAAGACTAATTTTGAAATCATTAACCTCGGATATGCAAATGTCAATAAATAATATTAAGACAATTACCAAACCGCTTTTGGATCAAGGAAGTCTATCACTTAATGGGTGTACACTTTGTACCTCCAAACTCATTTCCAAGTGTAAACTAATTAAGTCCCTCAATTACACTAAATTACCAACATAAACTTAACTATTTTTTGTTTTAATTCTTTTGCAACATATTAGTTGTCTTTCTGGACCGAAGGACAATTGTTGTACAAGAATATCTAAAAAAATTACTCCGTACTAATCAAGCAAAGTCGATCTCTAGATAACACTTTTGTATAACATGAGAAGCAGAGAGAGAAAGAATCTGAGTAACGGAGTATGGTCCATTAGTTTCATAATGTCTATTAAGTATCAGCTACCCACACCAATAGTTTAAGCTTTTAAGTACGTGATCGATTATTTAGCATCAGATGCACCATTTACTTTGAACATTAAAAAAACAAATTAAGAACAGCAAGGGTATATGTTCTAGTCAAGATTAAGAATTGAAATTATCAAGTGAATATATATATTCAAACAACTAAGCGGCAACCCGAAGGCCATTGATTCGATAGATATGATCACGTACAGATTAAGTTTATGAAGCTTCCCCCTACTATACTTAACGTCATTACTAATTAGTAACAAATATCTTTTGTATAAGGATGCTAAAATAAGAGGCATACGCATACCCGATTAGCTCGTGTAGCGCATCACACATGCGATTCCTGCGTTTCCTCACATGTCGCATAAATGGCGCGCCACAATGATTCAGCGCACGTAACAGTCTTTAGCGAGCAATAGCATAAAAGCCTGCAAGTGCTGGGTCGATGTACCGTCTGCCAGAAAGCGATGTAGCTTGCAAGATGCATGTGGTAGACAAGAATCAGGCCCAACAGAATGCTTTTTACTTTTGTCGGCCCCTCATGCAAAGAAGTACTGTTAGGACAGACCACGATCCTCTGACCTTATAATTACGTGGCACTAGTTGACAAAAAGGATTAACCTATAAAAGAGGTTCAAGTCACAACACACGAGGGATTCACCTGGACTTGCACATATACTATTTTTAGTATCAAAGCATAGCAGACATAGTTGCGCCTCTCACACAGCGCAACTTTCACCCGTGCTACCGGACTCATAGCATATTACTATACTCACTTACGGTCAACAGGTAACGTTCCACGAACATAAATCCTAGGACCCGTCCCGAGCCATCAATATCCGGTTAGCCCGTCGATAGTGGGTCGACGTTTAACCACCCTGTCGAGATCCTCATCTCGCAAGGGGTTCATCTCGCAAGGGGTTATTCACGGTACATCGTACCGGAGAGTTAAACTCGATTGACCCTTAAATCCCCCTTTAGTTGTTGTCAAGCATGGACCGGACCCAACACTTCTATTCTATGCTTGATCAAATGGCGCCATCCGTGGGACATCCGGATGTGCTCTTTTTGTCTAAGTTACAAAAGTTGAACGTCAGAGGCCCTTGATGGCGATAAACTGATGTGTTCTGTAGTACGATGTTTAATTACCTTGACAAACAATATAACTAATCTCTTATCTTCTAGCTCCAAAATAAAAGATTCAGGCTCAGAAATCCTTTTCTTTTAGACCGACATCAGGTATAAGTATAATAAGTTGTTTGCTCTTGGATGCTCTTTGTGTGAGTCTTTATTGACTTAAGATTTTTTTTATGGTGATATTCCCAAACCTATGCTCTATGTATGCACCATCCATGTGTCTTTCGTATATCATGCATATAGGAATCAATAGTAATTAACACGACTGGCTTCAATTAATTGTTGAAAATATTTAAAATATAAATAAATAAATAAAATAAAATTAAACATTATAATTCAAGAGATATATACATGCAGCAAACCTGCAAAACCTGTCTACATTGTCCTAACTCACTCCTCACAACCCAAAGCTAAAAAGACCAGCCATATAAGTTTCTACACCACCTTTTTTTAATCATACTGTAATGTTTTATATTATTTTATGAAAAGGACACCACTTTACACATATTCTAAAGGGACATATCCACCAAAGCTCTATAATTGACCTATAATAAGATCTTCACATTTGTTAGTTCAATACTTCAATGTATGTAGACATTATTTGGTACATTATTCACTTTTTACTGCTTAGGAAAGCTAGCACTCAAATTAACTGAGTGAGTTGAACCACTGTTTCAGCACTAACCTTAAAGTGGTTTTGGTGATTTACTCCATTTGAATAAACTATATGTGAATAAACTATATGTGGCTACTAGCATCTAGATTTTAAACCTTATAGTTACACTAAATCTTTGATCCAAAAAAATGATTGAAAGAAGGGTTTATTGTTATGCCTATATGATCGTTTTAGCCCAACAACATATTGTACATATCACATCTTAATTGGATTGTCCAAGTACTCGTTTATCTCATTTAACGTGCTTTCCCGGGCACGTTTAACACCGTCTGCTATTGTAGCTCTAATGCTATTTGTAGGACCATTTTATCCCGTACATTCATTTCTTTTAAATTTCCAATGTGGGACTTTGATTTACACTCATTAACCGATTATCTCCCACATGAACTTTGGAGTGGTCTCAACTTTAGAACCATAGACTTTTTTTCAAAAACCTCTATGTTGTGTGAGTCTTGAAAACGAGAATTGTCGGGTTAAATTTACATGTCTCATGATTTGAAGTTGGGAGAATATGACACGCAATTAAAAAATTAAAAATGTTTTCTCTATTCAGACTATCCGAGAAGGACGAGTATTTTTTTATTTAGATGTATGCAGTATAACCGGGTTATTGAGTTCCCGTTATGACCTTTTTATATTATAGCCACCTCAAAATGTAATATTTGAACGTGAGACCTCTTCTAGATATCCCAACCACTAAGCTATTTTTTGAGATGAAATATGACCTCCAATTCCCACTTACAAGTCACACACACACATGTCTTACAAAGTTCACCTCTGGTCTCAAAGTTGGGACTATAAAATAGTAACAAGTCCAAAGAATAAACTCAAAAAAGAAAGCAAATTAACTTAAATGTAGGTTGTGTCCTTTGGTATCTCTTTGTGTATAGCTGGTTAAATTTTGAGTGATCATATATATATATTCCTTTGGAATTAATCTGCCTGTTCTTATTGTTCCAGAATATGCTCTAAATCTCACATCAGCATCATCATTTGGGTTTCCCCAAACACTTCAAAGAAACAAAAGAATGGCTACACCATTGCCAACTAATGTTTCTACCCCAACTGATCAACATGTGTTTCATGTTGATCAGTTGCAACTTAGTTCCGAGGACCGTCAGCGAATCACTGAACGGACCAAATGGGTCCTTGATTCGCCTGACCCTCCTGGTTTTCGCCAAGAGATTCTTGGCTCGATTAAAAACACCATTTTTTTTCAAAAAAACAAAAAACTCGGTTCGTCACAACCTCCATTGGCTCGGGTTGTGGCGTTTTTGCGTTCTGTGTTTCCCATATTTAGTTGGGCTAAAGACTACAAGATTTCAACTTTCAAGAGTGATTTGCTTTCTGGGTTAACCCTTGCAAGCTTATGCATACCCCAGGTTATACATTTCCTGACTAAAAAAAAACACATAAAAATTATAAATAAGCACTATTTATATTTAACAATCATTGGACTTAAATTGTGTAGAGTATTGGATATGCTGCTCTAGCCCAGCTTAATCCTCAATATGGCCTATGTAAGTTTGTAAAAATATTATCATTTTAATTACTAATTGTAATAATAGCTATCAATTACAATTATGAGGTCTTTTTTAATTTCTTGCTTATAAATAAAATGCATGTGTTTGATGATTTTAGATACTAGTGTTGTACCACCTTTGATATATACAACAATGGGAACTTCAAGAGAGTTAGCCATCGGTCCGGTGGCTGTTGTTTCGTTGCTAATATCGGCCATGGTGTCGAAAGTTATAAATCCAGTTGTTGATCCTGTAGCCTACACTAAGCTTGTTTTCACTGTCACCTTCTTCACTGGTGCATTCCAAGCCCTTTTCGGATTATTTAGGTATTATGTTTATCTTCTTTCGTCTAAAAGGAATTCAATCTTCATTTCAATCAAATTATTCTTTTTGAATTGTTTGTTAAACGATAAAACCCAACAGGTATAATTGTATTCTTCATCGCATATTTATAGATTACAAAGGAATTGAGAAAACTAAAAAAACTCAAAGCGCACAGATTGGTCTTGGGCCTAACCTATCATCTAATACTACCTCTCAGTCCGAGCGCCGAAATCGCGAAAGCAAAGACAGAAAACACTAATACTAAATTAAATAAATAAATAAAACATACGGAGTAATTTTTTTGTTGCATGAGGATATACTGATACTCGTCGATTTGGTTGCATCTGACACTGTTATCGTTTATGAATTTACGTTATTGTTGATATATAGGTTGGGTTTTCTTGTCGATTTTCTGTCGCAAGCGGCTATTGTAGGGTTCATGGCTGGTGCAGCCATTGTAATAGGTCTCCAACAACTTAAAGGTTTGCTTGCCATAAGCCATTTCACCACAAAAACTGATGTTGTCTCTGTGTTGATTGCTGTCTTTAAATCCTTCAAGACTTCAGTAAGTTTAACTTCACCTAATTACTTTCTACTAGCATTTCTTTTGTCTTTTTGCTAGAGATTAGACTTAAATATTCAATTTCTATTTTCAGATGTTTTAAGTAGATTATTATTCACATTCCCCATAACTCATTGTCTGGATCACATATAGAAAATTAAATGCTTTATGTTTCTTGTTTTATCATCATTTTATTATGTAAATAATTTTGGGTTTAAATATTCACATAGTAAATATTTCTTATTTAATAACAGTGGTACCCTCAGAATTTTATCCTTGGATGTTCATTCCTCATCTTCATCTTAATCACAAGATTTATAGTAAGCAACATTTTAAGCTTTATTTATTTATTTATTTATTTATTCTCTCAAATGTTATATATATACTCTTTGGTTCAATTTTGCTACAATTTTGATTAATTTACATTGTACAAAATTTTAGGGAAAAAGAAACAGAAAGTTGTTCTGGTTACCAGCTATTGCTCCATTAGTATCAGTTATTCTATCCACTGCAATCGTTTACCTAACGAGAGCTGACGAACATGGCGTTAAAATAATTAAACATGTTAAAGGAGGAATGAACCCAAGTTCAATTAACCAACTGCAGTTCAATAGTCCACACCTTAGAGAATCAGTCAAAATCGGTCTCGTTTGTGCCATCATTGCTCTAACGGTCAGCCTAGCTCGAAAAAATTTATTTGATATTACCTAAAAATTGTATTTTTTTCATTTGGCTGGATGTACACTCGGAAGCAATCTCTTTATCCATCGAATAGAGAGAGGGATGACTTTTCCTACTTTGGGAGTTTTACTCTGGGTAGAGGAAAACTTGTCTTTATTCTCGGATAGGGGAAGGATTGTCTACATCTCACCTCCCCCATACACCGGTGGTATTGGGTTTTGTTGTTGTTGTTGTTGTATATTTTCATTCTAAAATTATTAATTATTAATTCTTAATTCTTAATGTCATTATGTTTTCACAGGAAGCAGTTGCAGTTGGGAGGTCTTTCGCTACAATAAAAGGATATAATATGGACGGAAATAAAGAAATGATAGCAATGGGATTCATGAATATTTGTGGATCTATGTCGTCTTGTTATGTTGCAACAGGTCATTTTTATTAGTTGATAAACTGATTCAAAAGCTAAAAACTATATATGAAATACGTACGTTAACTAAGTAATGCTTGGGTTGATTTGTTTAGGTTCGTTTTCACGAACTGCTGTAAATTTCTATGCTGGCTGTCAAACTGCGGTATCTAATGTAGTGATGGCTATAACGGTGCTTGTAATGCTACAACTTTTAACGGGGCTATTGTACTACACTCCGATTGCTATATTATCGTCCATAATATTATCTGCGCTTCCTGGGTTGATTAACTATACGGAAGCTTACCATATTTGGAAAGTCGACAAATTGGACTTCTTGGCTTGTGCCGGAGCTTTTTTTGGTGTGTTATTTGCTTCTGTCGAGATGGGCCTTATGATAGCGGTAAGCACTTGTTATGTCTATTTATAGAAGAACAACAACATGGTAATACCCATATAAGCTACTCCATATGTCCCAATTTGATAGTGAGTTTAAGAAAAGTCATAATTTACAGTTTTACGCTTAACTTTTTACCTATATTTTTGTTTTACATGCATAAAGTAAGGGTATAAAAGGAAAACTAGACTAATTAAACTGGAAGGGAAGGAGTAGTATTTTACACATATATAATGCATAATTTCAATTTTATGATAGGTAAGTACAGAAAAATTCTTTAAATTAAATTTATAAGAAACTCTACCTAAATTGCATGATACCTAAGAGAGGTTTTAAAATGTTTGGACAAGGCCGGTGGTGGTCCTTCCTTTATACGTCAATTCGCATGCCGCATAGTGTCATTGCTTTTGGCACCAATATCCCTTGATTTTACAAATGTTGCCTTGGTGGTCCCTTCGTGTATTTTTTGTTAAAAAGTCCGATAAGTGCACGTGTACGACATCACGTATTAATTGACACTTATCGGAAAATTTCAACGAATAATAAGCGGAGTGACCACCAAGGCAACTTTGTAAAATCAAAGGATGACCCAAGCCAAAAAAAATGATAGGGATGCGTCATGTGAATTGATGTATAAACGAAGGAGTACCGGCAAATAAGTTTGAAAATATTTCTTTATTTCCAAATGCAATCAATGTCAAACTGTCAAATTCAAGAAATGGTCCCAACTCAAACAATTGGAAAGTTTATTTTTTATTTGAATTATTTTCTCCAATGAATGGTGGTACAGATGAATTATTGTAGAAAGTGTTGGGTCATGCCCTTATGATTGTGATAGCCAATTCATACAGAACATGAACACTGAAACTTGTGTTGCTCCATGATCATCATACATGAAATGTTGTTATCCTATTATTGGACCCATTTATCATGGGAACAAATAGTTGACCACTGCATAGTATCAAATTTGACCTGGGTCCACAAGACCACAATCAACAGTTCTGTTTTCTAATCCATTGATTATAGTGGAGTATGGCCCTAGTCCTTTTCCAATTAAAAACCAAATAACTTTATACTTTCTTTTCAACTTCATTTTATTCTATTCTATTATATACGTAGTATTTTTTTTTTTTTTTTTGAAATGCAAGTTTTATTAAAATATAAAATGCACACGAGATAAGAACTAGCAAGGAGCTAGACATAACACGAGATAACCCACAACCGCACAATAAAAACGAACACACACCCGTAAACACGAAACTATAATGGACTCACAAACACGAGGATATTAGATGCAACACGACACGAGACTAAAATAAATTATGTTTCCGAGTCCGATGACGCACATGAAGAGCAACATGAGCAACAGTCAATATTCTCTTCCGAATCATTCATCACATTCTCGATAAAGTATCTCTCATGCCATCGAAAATTATCACGGCGCCGGTTACGCTTCATATTTTTTCCACCCCACACATGTTTAATAAAGTGACTTTTAATCAAAGGATGAGCTTTTTTTCTTTTTACACGAAAACGAGCTACCGCGGTGTATATTGAACAAGAGGACACGTCTTGCAAGTCAACATACTCACTTCCGTTTGGGTTAGGGTCACTTACGTCACGGTCATTTGAACCCAAGCCCAGCCCATTTGCAACAACATTGTCCATTTTATTTTCACAAGGGTGGTCTGGCCCAATAGTATGTTCTGGCCCAATCTGATTTTGAAAACAACTTCCTGGGGAATTAAGGTCACGCGTGCAGTTCTTTTCCTCAATACCAACATGCGTGCTGTTCTTTTCCTCGAAACCTGCATCACCAGCAGTCGTTACAGCTTTTTTCTCGAAATCGATATTGTCACTTTTGGAATTCGCGAAATTAATGCTGGAGTTAATGTGTAACAACCCAAACCGTAACCGACCAAACACGACGAAATTTCAAACAAAAAAAAAAAATTTCTGGTGCAGGCCATCTGCGCGGCGCGCCAGGTGGCCGCGCGGCGCGCCAAATCACCTGGACAGCCCGCTGTCCCCGGAAGTCAATTTAATGAAAATGTTTGACTAGTTCCCGACACATTTAGCTAAAACGCTTTTAACCATGACTTCATATATGAAAAACTAGCACGTTTAATTAATAAAATCAAATTTACGAAGCGGGTCCCACATCGACCCAAATTACCCCTTGAGTACCAAAATGCAATATTTGACCATAAGACTTTTAATACAAAACGAAGCCGAGCATGGCGATTGGGGATACGCTACCCAATCCTAAACAATCCAAAGCAAGTCTCTAAAGCAAACTATGCAAGTCTTCTAGTCCTCGCGCTTACCCGAGCCACCAATCCGCATGCAATCTATAAAAAGAGTCAACAACGAGAGGGTAAGCTAACGCTTAGTGAGTAGAATAAATATATACATGCATATACAACTTACCTACTCGCATCCACGACATCACATAAATACACATAAATCACTTACCTCATCGTACCAAACGCTAGTATCATCAAATCGTATAACTAGCAACCTCATAAGCAATCAATAGCTAGTAACGTCAAACCGTACAACTAGCAACATCATTAGCATAAATAAATATAAATAATAAATCAAATTAAATGCTAGCATCAACAACTACAATTCATGGTTAACCAATCTCTTCGCTAGGGGAACGACTTCGCGAATCAAGTCATCGATGTTCATAACATTCGTTAGCTTCCAAAAACGGCTATGGCATGCTAACCCCCCGAGGTGTTCCAAAAACGGCTATGGCATCACCCCTCAAGTGTTCCAAAAACGGCTATGGCATCACTTGCTCAATGTGAGTAGAACACGGCTATTACTCACGCTTTCGTACACCAACACGGCTATGTGTACGGGTAACTCAAATAACAACGTGGGAGTAAAACACGGCTATTACTTGCCACTAAATGCACAAACACGGCTATGTGCCTTAGTACAAAACATGGACTAATACGGCTAAGTCCCACAACCTTGGTCACAAAACGGCTATGTGACACCATCAACACGGTACATAAATCATATACATACATATATACATATTCCACTCACAATAATCATTATGGACAAGAACGGCTATGTCCCACCACTACGGTCACAAAAACGGCTATGTGACATCATTACTACGGGCAACTATCAATGTGGACAAAACGTCTATATCTCACAACTATGGTCACCAAACGGCTATGTGACACCATTTCCACGGGCACATAAATCATATACATACATATATAGATATTCCACTCACAATAATCATTATGGACAAGAACGGCTATGTCCCACCACTACGGTCACAAAAACGGCTATGTGACATCATTACTACGGGCAACTATCAATGTGGACAAAACGTCTATATCTCACAACTATGGTCACCAAACGGCTATGTGACACCATTTCCACGGGCACATAAATCATATACATACATATATAGATATTCCACTCACTTTGAAGTCTTGAAGAATGCTTCCAAGTAATCCGCAACTCGCCAATGGAAAGTACCTATTCCATTACCACAATTACAATAATACACTTAGAGTGGATTTACCAATCAACCCAATTCGTCACTAAGTGCAATTTCGACCCAAATGCACTTCCAAGCACAAACCGTGCCCAAACTAACCAATAGTCACTAACACAAGTGAGAATGGTCCTAATATGCCAATTAAACCCGAACTCAAGTGTTAAACACGTGTCATACCCATTTTGACACTTAAACCCTAATTTTGACCCATAAAGGTCAAAATCTCGTTCTTTGCAAGTTTTGACACCAAAACACATTTAACTCGGTTTTATACTTCAACTTAATCCATTTTAAGTTTATAAACTTCATTAAATCGCCAATTGGGTCATAATCACCACGAAACCCTAATTTGACCCAAAGTCAAAGTTAGTCAACCAAATAACCCTAAATGGGTTCCAATACTTCCATAATCACTAACTTAAGTGATTAAACTAAATTTCAAGTTCTAAACATGGCCAAATAGTTCACCAACCCGAAACCCACCAACAATTAACAACAAACCCGATTACTAGCATCACTAAACCCATTTCATCACCTAAAAGGGTTTCACAACAAATTTACTCAAACCCTAACTTGAATATCAAATCAAATAATTGAAACTCGGATTTTGAGCTTACCAATACTATCACCGCGTAGCCAAGAACGAAAGGAACAACTTTAGAACCCGAGCTTTGGTGAGAAATCGACTCCTTCTTCCCCAAATTAAGCCCTCTCTCTCTAAACCCTTACTCTCTCTCTAAAAATGGTTGAGAGTGTTTTGGTTGGTGAGAATTTGATCCAAACTGATCAAAGGATCAGTTTTGATGACCCTAAACCGACCCCAAGTGAAAAGACCAAAGTACCCTTCATTTAAAGCTTTTAAAAAGGCTGAAAATTGCTTCTGACCCATTCGGCGCGCCGCGCCACAATGTGGAGCGCCGCTCCACTCTGCAGGTCAGATTTCAGAAACTTGTTTTGGCCATAACTTTTTGTCCGTAGCTCCGTTTTCGATGAATCAAATATCGTTGGAAACGTAATAAGATTTTCTTTCCAATGGTAAGGCTTTGAAACATCAACACAAACTTTATTTGGGGTTGAAAAGGTACGTACACACCTTGTACCTCAAACAACGTCCAGTTTTCCTTCGACGGTCGAGCAAGCAACACCTACATGTTGTGCACACTCCATACACACATAGTATACCTTAAATACATTATGTACAATAAATATTTGGGTCTTACAACTCTCCCCCACTTAGAATCGATCACGTCCTCGTGATCCTCGTCACTTAACCAAACGGACCACACTCCACGGTCCTCAACATAAGTCCCAAACCGACTTTCCTAAGCAATTCTTCCCGACGAATCGCCTTCCACAACTAAATCGTCATCCACGATTTTTCTCAAATCCACAATCCGAGCACTAAAACCATACTCATTCCCTCGCATCGGGAAACTCATCCCATCTCTAACCGAGATATCACTCCTCTAGCGTACCATTACCAAGTACCGTGCTAAAGCAACCAAGTCTCAACCTAAGGTCAACAACCCGAAACGATGAAGACCGAACCAAACGAATCCTTACGGATAACACCAATCACTAAACATCCCTTGTAGCGCATAATACAACCAATACGCAACTACCGTAACATCATAAGCGAACGACTAGAACCGCTAGCGTCCAATCGACTATAACAACTTAAAACCCTAGGCGTACAAAATCGACCATTGTCACGCCCGTAACGACATGTGAGCGAAATACGGCTATCGCATCAGTAATCACACAATACGGTCCTCACGATCCCACCATAGGAGTATAAAACAACTGATAGATCACTCAACACCGGATGAAGTCAGCGGACCCGAAAGTCATGCTTCACCGATATAACAATACCTCATGATGAAGTCAGCGGACCCCGAAAGTCATGCTTCACCACTATAACAATACCTCACACTACGAGTAGTGCAACATCGCGCTCCGCTACACTATAGTGAACCCTAACGGATACCGCTAACCGTCCACACTATCGAGCAAGAACCACCTATATCAAACATAGGCACAAAACAATATTTCTCTAGAAGAGAATCTGATACGCACATCCCTTAACCGAGGGATTTCACCTTGCTCGCCAAAACACGTCCATTATCTCTCGACGAGATTCACCAAACTTACCACCTCGGTGGTAATTTACAAATCCAATATCATAAGTACCAATGAGCCAAAAATTGTACTCTACCACCAATTGACCAAAACTAGGTCTCGACCAAATTTCCGGATCTAACAAAAGCATCATCCGAAATCTCACACTAAAACCTCCTCGTGCGGGAGTGCCACTCCCTCACTTGGAACTATGTTCCATATCCACAACTCGTACAACCGTACAATGCTACCAAAGGTAGACTTTACAAACAATTGGGTTCACACGACCCGTTACCATACCTTGCTCCAAACCTTGAGCACACGAAGGACTTGACCAATCCTTAAACACTTCGAACGAAAAGTGTACCACAAATACCCAAACTATACCCTCGCAATCATCCAATTTCATTAGTTTGTCAAATTCCACCTAGTCACTCATGTATCTAAGGGTTTTACTCCGGTACCCTAAGTACAATGCAACCACAACCATAACCTAGTCGGAGTCGAACACCACGCTAGTAGGTATAAAAGAGGCACCTAATGTCGCGTCATAATGACTCCATTACCGACATACATCGAGATTTCAAACACTCGATCTCAAGGGTTCCAATCACCCGGCGAACCTCATGGTTCATCACTTCAACATAAAAGCGAACACGCGCTTAACAATCGGACACCAAAACCATTTCCGTGGCTTGGTAGAAACATTTCCCAAACAATAAGGAATGCTTGGTTGCGCCAAGTCTTACGCCCTTCACCAATCAATTAAAACGTCACCATAGGGTACTTCCATTAGGAACGTCACCCATAACAACAATATGCACAAACCAAGGCATTTAACAACTCACTTCCAAACGGCACTCGATAATCAATCAAAAGACATATTTATTAAAATGAAACGTGCCTTAACGTCTCCTCGCCGCACCCGTCCCCGCTAACTTGGGACTTTCCGACTTACGATGTCCTTCTTTTTGGCAATTAATGCACACCATACTACCACCCTTTGGTACCGAACATTCCCAATATTTGTGACCCCTCACGCCACAATTGTAACACCTAGGCGCACTAGAATCCGATATACCCGTCCGTGTACCACCCGTGCTCACGCTCGGACCCTTAGTCCTCTTACTCGGAGCACCATAAGAAACAACCCTTATCTCCCTTGAAGGTTCACCCTTCTTCGATCGTGTATGCGACTCGAAACCCCTAGCCAAGTCGAATAATTCCGAAAACGATTTCGCTTGACCACGACTAATTTTACTTTTCAAGTCGTCATTCAAAGTCCAATAGAAATCCCCCATTAACAAACGATCACTTCCCAAATACCCCGGACAAAAACGAGCCTTCGCCATAAAGGTCGTCTTGAGAGTACTCAAATCCATAGATCCTTGTCGCAAGTTTCGCAACTCATTACGCAATTCCCACAAATCGGCCGAAGTCCGGAACTCCTCGAAGAATTCCTCCTTAAACTCGTCCCACGATAAGACCATAAACATTTCACCACCAACAAGATCAATCTTACCATCCAACCAATCCCTTGCCCTACCCCGCAACAAACTAGTTGCGAGCCTCGTCTTCTTCTCGGGAGGGCAATCAATCGTGCGAAAACGCCCTTCGACATCCGAAATCCAAGTTGTGCTTACCAATGGATCCGGTTTCCCGTCGTACATCGGTGGTTTAGTCCTCATGAAGCTCTTAAGATAACGCTTCATTTCGCCACTACTTTGAAGTTTGGAATACTTCCTATCCATTTCTTCTCGAAACGCTCTCATTTGCTCCGCAACGGCGGCCGCAACTCTAGCGTTAAACTCCACGTTATTCGCCTCGATCTCGTTTCGCGTCGTCAATCTCAAAATGCAAAACGATTAGATCACGAACGTATAAAATCGCACGCACAACCCGTCCCATCTTGCTAAACACTCGTCGTACATCACTCGTTAGACGCGATTTGCACCCGTAATAAGGTTTGCAAGTTCTTATTACGCACGCACGCCGCATCGACTTGTTAGTACAACGACCGTCTCGCTCGATCACATAAACAAACACATCAAGATTCTACGCGATACAAACATACGCGAGAATTATTTTCACAACACAAATAACATATTAATAATATCCGCATTACTAATACAAACGTTAGTCAACCTATAACAAGGCACTAACTAAACCTATTCCTGACCCGTAATCCTACAAGTCCCGCAACAAAGTAAGCACACACAAAGTCTAAGTCTAGGCACCTATCTCAAGTCACCTAAATCCCTTAGACCATGCTCTGATACCACTTGTAACAACCCAAACCGTAACCGACCAAACACGACGAAATTTCAAACAAAAAAAAAAAATTCTGGTGCAGGCCATCTGCGCGGCGCGCCAGGTGGCCGCGCGGCGCGCCAAATCACCTGGACAGCCCGCTGTCCCCGGAAGTCAATTTAATGAAAATGTTTGACTAGTTCCCGACACATTTAGCTAAAACGCTTTTAACCATGACTTCATATATGAAAAACTAGCACGTTTAATTAATAAAATCAAATTTACGAAGCGGGTCCCACATCGACCCAAATTACCCCTTGAGTACCAAAATGCAATATTTGACCATAAGACTTTTAATACAAAACGAAGCCGAGCATGGCGATTGGGGATACGCTACCCAATCCTAAACAATCCAAAGCAAGTCTCTAAAGCAAACTATGCAAGTCTTCTAGTCCTCGCGCTTACCCGAGCCACCAATCCGCATGCAATCTATAAAAAGAGTCAACAACGAGAGGGTAAGCTAACGCTTAGTGAGTAGAATAAATATATACATGCATATACAACTTACCTACTCGCATCCACGACATCACATAAATACACATAAATCACTTACCTCATCGTACCAAACGCTAGTATCATCAAATCGTATAACTAGCAACCTCATAAGCAATCAATAGCTAGTAACGTCAAACCGTACAACTAGCAACATCATTAGCATAAATAAATATAAATAATAAATCAAATTAAATGCTAGCATCAACAACTACAATTCATGGTTAACCAATCTCTTCGCTAGGGGAACGACTTCGCGAATCAAGTCATCGATGTTCATAACATTCGTTAGCTTCCAAAAACGGCTATGGCATGCTAACCCCCCGAGGTGTTCCAAAAACGGCTATGGCATCACCCCTCAAGTGTTCCAAAAACGGCTATGGCATCACTTGCTCAATGTGAGTAGAACACGGCTATTACTCACGCTTTCGTACACCAACACGGCTATGTGTACGGGTAACTCAAATAACAACGTGGGAGTAAAACACGGCTATTACTTGCCACTAAATGCACAAACACGGCTATGTGCCTTAGTACAAAACATGGACTAATACGGCTAAGTCCCACAACCTTGGTCACAAAACGGCTATGTGACACCATCAACACGGTACATAAATCATATACATACATATATACATATTCCACTCACAATAATCATTATGGACAAGAACGGCTATGTCCCACCACTACGGTCACAAAAACGGCTATGTGACATCATTACTACGGGCAACTATCAATGTGGACAAAACGTCTATATCTCACAACTATGGTCACCAAACGGCTATGTGACACCATTTCCACGGGCACATAAATCATATACATACATATATAGATATTCCACTCACAATAATCATTATGGACAAGAACGGCTATGTCCCACCACTACGGTCACAAAAACGGCTATGTGACATCATTACTACGGGCAACTATCAATGTGGACAAAATGTCTATATCTCACAACTATGGTCACCAAACGGCTATGTGACACCATTTCCACGGGCACATAAATCATATACATACATATATAGATATTCCACTCACTTTGAAGTCTTGAAGAATGCTTCCAAGTAATCCGCAACTCGCCAATGGAAAGTACCTATTCCATTACCACAATTACAATAATACACTTAGAGTGGATTTACCAATCAACCCAATTCGTCACTAAGTGCAATTTCGACCCAAATGCACTTCCAAGCACAAACCGTGCCCAAACTAACCAATAGTCACTAACACAAGTGAGAATGGTCCTAATATGCCAATTAAACCCGAACTCAAGTGTTAAACACGTGTCATACCCATTTTGACACTTAAACCCTAATTTTGACCCATAAAGGTCAAAATCTCGTTCTTTGCAAGTTTTGACACCAAAACACATTTAACTCGGTTTTATACTTCAACTTAATCCATTTTAAGTTTATAAACTTCATTAAATCGCCAATTGGGTCATAATCACCACGAAACCCTAATTTGACCCAAAGTCAAAGTTAGTCAACCAAATAACCCTAAATGGGTTCCAATACTTCCATAATCACTAACTTAAGTGATTAAACTAAATTTCAAGTTCTAAACATGGCCAAATAGTTCACCAACCCGAAACCCACCAACAATTAACAACAAACCCGATTACTAGCATCACTAAACCCATTTCATCACCTAAAAGGGTTTCACAACAAATTTACTCAAACCCTAACTTGAATATCAAATCAAATAATTGAAACTCGGATTTTGAGCTTACCAATACTATCACCGCGTAGCCAAGAACGAAAGGAACAACTTTAGAACCCGAGCTTTGGTGAGAAATCGACTCCTTCTTCCCCAAATTAAGCCCTCTCTCTCTAAACCCTTACTCTCTCTCTAAAAATGGTTGAGAGTGTTTTGGTTGGTGAGAATTTGATCCAAACTGATCAAAGGATCAGTTTTGATGACCCTAAACCGACCCCAAGTGAAAAGACCAAAGTACCCTTCATTTAAAGCCTTTAAAAAGGCTGAAAATTGCTTCTGACCCATTCGGCGCGCCGCGCCACAATGTGGAGCGCCGCTCCACTCTGCAGGTCAGATTTCAGAAACTTGTTTTGGCCATAACTTTTTGTCCGTAGCTCCGTTTTCGATGAATCAAATATCGTTGGAAACGTAATAAGATTTTCTTTCCAATGGTAAGGCTTTGAAACATCAACACAAACTTTATTTGGGGTTGAAAAGGTACGTACACACCTTGTACCTCAAACAACGTCCAGTTTTCCTTCGACGGTCGAGCAAGCAACACCTACATGTTGTGCACACTCCATACACACATAGTATACCTTAAATACATTATGTACAATAAATATTTGGGTCTTACATAATGTCACTAGACCCTTGAGTTTCCTCCATCCTCGAAACCACATCAGAGGCAATTACCGGATCAGAAAACGTTGCCGGAGAACCAGCTATCGGAACAGAACAATGGTCCATATACTTATAATCGGAATCAGACAAGAAATTTGATCGATCGACATTAACCTCTGCGTCAAAATTTGAGCCAAGAAACTCGGAATTTTCCTCTACCGATACATTAACACCATGAGCCTTAGGCTGAATAATCTCACCTTCTTCAATATCTTCAATATCTATTGGCGAATATTGGTCCATCGATCGAGTAGGTAACTTCTTATTTTTCCCTTCATTACAGGTTTCTTTTTCCCCAGTCGAATTAGACAATTCATAGTCAGGGGTACTACAATTCTCGACATTATCCGAACGACACTTATTATGATCGGAAGCACCAAGTGAATCCGCAGCGCCAAAAGATTGTTCTGGGATACCCTTGTAGTCAAAAACAGCCTCGACATCCTCATTTTTCATATCGTCGACGACAACAAACGGCTTGTTATTTACTTCGACTAGAGACCAATAAAATCGTTCATTGTTATAGCTAAACACAAGGTTGTGATTGCTTACCGATTCGGGAAGGTTAAACTCGAAACATTTACCACCTACCTTTATTTCAATAAGATTGTTTACGGGAACCCGTAGATCATTGGCTTTTTGGTTTTTACCTTTGAGCGTGTCCGCGAAAGATTTCCCATCCCAATTTGGTGATTTAGGTGGAATGTGGTTCCAATTTGGAGCTGGGAAATCATTATCCTTCAGTAGGTCCCTGCCCACATTTTTCCTTCTATGATATGCAGCATCCTTTTTTCTCTCCATAGCTTTAAAAGCTCGAATACACCTTCCGTTGATTTGAATGGTGTTAAGAACATTAGCGAAGCAATCTTCATCCTTAATGCCCTCAAATCTTACAAAACCAAAGCGTTGGCCACTCGACAGTTTTTTTCGGGCTAGATACACATCGTTAAGAGCACCATAATTCTCGAACACTTTCCAAAAATCGACTCGAGACCACGTATCCGGGAAGTTGAAAATCAGGAACGATGATACACGACTATCACTCGACTTGTCACATGAATATTCTTTCGACTTCGACATAGAAGAAGCTAAACTATCCTGAGTTCTCTATTAAAACCCAAAACAAATCGCAGAAACCCATCATGTGTATGTTCGAAACAACATACACAATAATTTTACAAAAACAAATATATAAAATATAGCTTTTTATATAACTGTGATAGCTTCAGATCTTCAGATCGAGCAAGCAATAGATCAATAAGAACAGATCTTAAAACAAAATTGAAGCTTTACACCTTCGATAACTTCAGATCGAGAAAGTAATTGATGAATAAGAGCAGATCTACACACAGTGCATAATTAAAATTTTAATTACCTCGGGAGCAGCTAGTTTAGATTGTAGCAGCTAGTTCAATTCGGGTCAATTACCTCGGGTCAATTCTTTTGTTTTGTAGTTTTAGTTGTGCAATTTGAGTTTCTTGATCTCATGGGCCAAAAGTGTTTGTAAACGTGAGTTACTCCTTTCGTCTCTAATTTATTATCCATTATTTTATTTTGTGATCCCCAAATTAATAACTCAATTCTTCATAGAAAAAAAATGAGAAGATCAAGTTCTATTATGGCATGTATGTGGATAGGATTAAAGAAGAAAAAAATTAAGATTAAAACTGCAAAGTAAACAAAAAGTACAGTAATTTTTATGATATTTTTTTTGAACCGTGTGTTTTTTATCTAGACACGATTAATACGAGAAGAGTAGGGAGTACTTTTTTAACCTTGACTTGACACCCGTTTTCGTGATGTGGAAGTCGCCATGTCATAATAAGTACATGTGGTTGGATAAAGTCACCGGATACAAACAAGTGAAAGTCAATAACTAATAGATTTGCAATTTGATCTGCAAATTATATATGTTAATAATTAATACAACTAATTAACATTGTTTTTACTATCAAGTCAAAAGGCTACTGTTGTTTACAGATTTGATAATTCCATACAATTTCATGACAGGTTGCGGTTTCATTTGCAAAGATAATTCTTAATGCGCTACGACCTCGTGTAGAAGAATTAGGGAGGCTTCCAGGAACAGATATATTTTGTGAAGTTGATCAGTACCCAGTCGCTCATGCAGTTCCAGGCGTTTTAATAATCCGACTCAATTCTGGTTTGCTTTGTTTTACAAACGCGAATCCCCTCAGAGATAGGTATATGTTTGATATAACACGAACGTGTCCATGATAAAGATCAAGGAATCTATTTTTTTATTCAAAATTTGGTTCATAATTTTAGGATATTGAAATGGGTAACCGAGGAGAACGAAAAAGAAGATATTAAAAGACCTATCAGTGGAATAATTCTCGACATGTCTAGTAAGTGAACTTAATCCGTGTGCGTTTTGATCAAAGGGTCACAATTTGTGGTTCCGCTAATGTTTCTCCCATTATAGGTGTGACAAACATTGATTATGCCGGAATTCTAGCACTAGAAGAAACTAACAAGAAGTTGCTTTCAGGAGGCATCAAAGTGAGATTCTAATCCCACACCCAAACAATACTTTTTATCTATATTATAACGTTAAAAGACCAAGCTAATAGTGATACCCGTTGCCTTAGAAGCTTGGGCCCACCATGTAGAAGCCTTTGCCAAAATGGGCGCAGGTTTGAGTCCCACTCTCGGGAAAGATTTACAGCCCTTGACAAACTTTGTGGTATTCGGCATTTTACACACATGACTCTTACGGGTGGGTTTCAAAGGAAACACAGGGTTTGGGTGTCTTTGCCGATCTACTCCTTTTGCCGACGTTAAAGACCCCTACATATGGTTTGATCAATTGTATGATGGATAACTTTTACTTGTAGAGGCGGATCTAAAACAGACAATTACCTCTTAAGAAATTTCATATTATGTAAAAGGGAACAAAGAAATTTTGTAATTGTAACGGTTTTTGAAGTCTTTGCCCCTCTCAAATTAAAGTAGGTAAGAGAATATGGGTAAACGAATAAGGTTTTCTATGTTCAGACTAAACCCTTGTTACTCCCTCAACCAAAATATGCTACCTCGTCCCTTGTTTACTCGTATAGTATGATTGAGATGACTTTTGGTTGCAGTTAGCTATTGCGAGCCCAAGATGGCAAGTGATTCACAAGTTGAAAGTAGCAAAGTTTGTTGATAAAGTTGGAAGAGACTGCATCTTCCTCACTGTTTCTGAAGCTGTCGATTCCTTTGTTGGTTCCAAGTTTAATGCTCCCGCCAATTGTTGATCATATGATTGCTTGTATCCACGGCTTCTTATGTAGCGATGAACTTCAAGTATGTATAATATGCTATTTTGTGTTGTTTGTGCTTCACTGTTTGATTGAATAAATAATAATCCCGAAGCAGGTATATCTTTAAGCACCCCTTGAGACTACGAACCAGGTGCATTGTATTTTCTATCTGTTAAAACGTTTTAATGTTAACGAAAGAAAATGTATTGTGTGCAATGGCTTTTAATTTGCCCGTTGTTCTGTTTGTAAATTTCCAACATATTGTTAAGTATTATCTGCTAGCCCAAAACTACATTTACAATCGGTTGAGATCAACGTTCAGTGACACTACGACTGTCGGGATGTCACTAATGTCCTAGTGTTTCCATATAGATGCCGAAAAGAGTCATCAATTTGTTCATAGTAATGATTAGCGACGTCAAGATGTGTAGGAATATAATATATGTTTCTGGTGACATCTTAGAATTGACACATAGCATAGCATTACAAATGAATAGATATGTGAAATGTTTTTCGTTCAGTCACTAGATATAGACCAAGTATAATGAGATATAGACACATAGCATTACAAACTATGGACTAGTGACATCTTTGTACTTAGAGACGTGTAATATCCATGTCACTAGGTACTACACGACTGTAAGACCATAAGTTACGAGGAAGAAGGTTGTAGGGAAGGTTGTGGGTAAGCCCAGTCCTGCATTTCCGATGCCCTAGGCGAGTTTGAAATTATGCCCCTTGCAAATAAATACTCTAACTGAAATTATGCCCCTTATAAATAACTTACAACTGAAACAAAATAACTTATCTGTCTCGTTTGAGTAGATTAACCATTTCCTATCAATAGTATACCCGGTTTGTAGCTTATGCATATAATAAAAATCGGAGAAGTGTCATCTTTTGGATAATTTGATTTATATTCTCTAACAAACACTTTGCTTACAAGTAAGTTTCATCACTGAAATCAAACCATCCCAATACTTCATATGAAAACTATTATAACTGTTATTCATCATCGCAATGTTTTAAGTTTTTCTCGAATATTTTTTATAGGACTTTCAATGTTATTAGCATTAGCATCATATTCTTCATTAGTATTTTCATTATTTACATTAACATTATTTTGTGCATTAACATTACCCTCATTAAATTCTTAATTTTCAATATGTATAGATTTTTCAATATTTACAATTTTTTTATTGTTGGTGACCGTATGAATATCATATTCATCATTATTTTCTTTTTTAACAATAAATTGATTCAAAGATCCTTGGAGAAATTGGACAATTTCTACTTGCCTTTTTTATTTATTTGTTTTGGCACATGATGATTGTGAACGATGTAACATAATTATCATTTACAAACTTAACTAATTTTGAATCAAAAGTACAATTGAATTACGGAAGGATATAACCTGATGAATTGAATGAGGAGAAAAAAACCAACATTCGATGTGAATGTTCTGATCGCAGCTTCTAACTTCTTATCCCCGTCGCAACTTGTATTATGAATAATTTGATCGCCGTTAGTAATTTGATCGCAGCAGCAAAGGTTAAAGTTACATCTTACGTGGGCCAAAAATCGTTGAAGGGTGTAAAGTATAAGCCCGACAATTTGTAAAGTTAGAGCGTGTTTGATAAAACTGAATGATTTAGCACTGAATGATTCAGAGTTCTGAATGGTTCAGAAGCTCTGAATCAGTATCATCTGAATGAAGTTTCACTGTTTGATAACAATTCTGAATGAAAACTCTGAATGACATAAAATTACTATTCTAACCTTATGTATTCATTTAGTGTTGAATAAATAAATTATGTTTAACCTGTTTTTAACTGAATTATCTGAGTATATACTGTATATACACGTACACATAAACATAACTTTATAAACATAAACATAAACATTAAACATTAAATTAAACAAATTATAATGAACTTAAAATAAATAAAAATACAATATCAATTAAAATGTAGAAAACAGAATACGGAGTATATTGTACAAATGAGGATAAGAGCATGAGAGATTTTTCAAAGGGATTTTCTCTCTATCCCATAAAAAAAATCATATATCTCTCCGACATCTTCTCAATCTCTCATCTTCTCCATATACCTTCAAGTTTACCAATTGATCTCGAATATGATGTTTTAATGTAAATAAATTGCCCTATGATCATCAATTTGTCATCTTTACCATTCACCATCCACCTTCACCATCCACCACCGCCATCCACCTTCACCATCCACCACCGCCGGCCATGTGACGATCCAGAAATTTTCGACCAAATTTAAACTTGATCTTTAATTGATTTCGACACGATAAGCAAAGTCTGTAATGCTGAGTATCAATTTTTTTGAACTGTTTCATATATTCATTTGACCTTCGACCAGTTCCGACGATTCACGAACAACTACTTGTAAATAGATACGTATATATTTAAATATATATAAATAATAATTTGAAATATATTATAATTAACTATGTAAAATAAAACAATATATAATAATTATTATTTAAAACATATATATATATATATATATATATATATATATATATATATATATATATATATATATATATAAGGTATATTGAATATATAAATATAGTTCCGAATTTATTTAGTAAACGATAGAAGCACTCGTTTATCATTCGATGGTTATTCAAATAAGTTAAGTTCAAACTTAGGTGATTTTAAAATAAACGATGATCCGAAAATGAGTAATATAAATTTTAGGCTTATTAAAAATGTATTTAGGAACTATTTGTTGAATATTAAAACTTTTTATATTTTACTTAGGGATAGGAGTGAATAATTAATGTAATTTTTATTTAATAGTTAATGCTCGAATTTTATACCATAATAACCAAAATAAATAAATATAATTAATTTAAAAATATGGAATTTTTCTGAATACTTTTATCCGCCACTGTTTAACAACGGGGAACGAATTACGCTGTGAGTAACTGTCGGCAGAATGAATTATTTGTGATGGCTTACTGTTCTTTTTCAATTCACATGTCTCATTAATATATATTATTATAATTATAATTATTATTATATTAATGTTATAAGATTACTTTACAGATTCATATATACATATAGATTATAAAATGAATCACACACCACTACCTTGTTTATTTCCTTCTTCTACCTTCACAACCATCATCACCGAAGATCACTAATCACCATTACCTTCAACTTTCAACAACCCTTGAAACACTTGATGTTCTTTTGTTTCTGTTACTATCATGAATCACCAACATAACACAACACTACCATTTTCCTTGTGTAGTTTCACGACACCCTATAACCATCAACCATCAATTATTTTTTTCTCTTTCTTTCACAACCTGCAAATCATCACTACTCTCCCTCCATATCCACCACCTTGAACCCACATAGAAACAGCACAACAGACCACTTAATAACCATCATCATCACCGTCTTTTTGCTGCAAAAACGAACAGCTTCATTTCTATTTTCACAACTTCTGTTTTTGTTTTTAGATAAGTTGTTAAACTGTTACCATCACGATGAAATGCCAATTGTGCTGTTGCTGCGATCATAAGATGATGAAGATATTCAATTAATGATGATGAAAATGTTTATCGTAATTGCGATACAAGAAGAATACGTGCTACGGTACTTATGTTTTATTCTTTTTATGTCGAGTCTCAAACCCAAACCAATCACCACGATTGCAGCTACTATGCTACTGCTACATCACTGTTTTCTACTGCTATTAATCTTGAACCTAAAGATATCGAGACCTATTTAAGATGATGATGAATAGTAATCGTAATTTTATGTTAGTGGTGATGATGAAGACTGTAAGAAAATGACGACGGGTAGATTATGATAATAATAAACAACGTTATGTGATCGTGAAACATATGATAACGATGAATAATGGTGAGTGACGATGATAGAATTAGATAAAGTCGATGATGTATAACGTACCATGACGATCATCATGATGTACGTGATGATTGAATGATGATACGATATATGGATAATGTTATGATGTCATGGGATAGTAACTAGTCACGATGTCCAAATTCTGAATTTTTTTTTCTTTTCCAATCAAACACAAACAGAGAACTACAGCTAATTAAATGGGTACTGGACTATTTGCAGTTGGGCTTAGATAATATGACTTATTGGGCCGTAGGTTTGTAAATGAATATTTGTGCCATGGATTTTCGATTTGGGCTTTTTAGTTGGGCTGTGTCTGGTTACTTCGAGCTGTGATCCAGTCCATTTTCGATTGGACCAAATAATAACGTTGAATGTTAACGTGATGAAAAAAAATACATGGCGTATATGATGTTGAAGATGAATAAGATGATACGGGTTATATATAATTTATAGCTAATCTGAATCAAGAAAACGGAAATGGAGGAGTGGTTAGGGAATGTTTGTGTTAAACGAGAGGTCATGGGTTCGAATCTGGGCAGTGGCGTTTATTTTTTTAAAGCTTGATACTCTAAGGTAGTATTTTCATTATTATTATTACTAGTATTTTTTTTATTAGTATTATTATTATTACTAGTAGTATTATTAATATATGTATATGTATTATTATTATTATTATTATAAATATTATTATTATTGTTATTATTATTATTATCAATATTATCATTATTAGGAATATAAATATTAGCATGATTGTTAAAATTATCATTTTTAGTAAAATTATTATTAACGTTATTATTATTAATTTTTATCATTATTATTATCATTTTCATTTTTAATATTAGTAACATTCTTATTATTATTATTATGATTATAGATACAAATATTATTATAGAAACAATTAAGTTACAAATTTAATAAAATTATTAATTTTATTATTACTATCATTACTATATTATTATTATAACAAACAAATATTTTTATCTATAAATAACTATATTTAATACATGTAGCATAACTAAATTATATATTTTTTTCTAATTATTTGTCTAAAGTATATAAAATAGATATATTATTTATGACACCTATAACTTATTAAATATAACAAATATATCACTAATAATAATATATAAATCTGTTCAATTACAATTATATGTGTTAATATATATAGTATTTATATAGGTTCGTGAATCCGAAGTCAACCCTACACTTGTTTAATGTCGTCATATGTATTTTTACTACAAAATACAGTATGGTAAGTTCATTTGCTCCCTTTTACTCTTTACATTTTTGGGACTGAGAATACATGCGTTACTTTTTTACAACTGCTTTATTAAATGCTTTTGAAATATATTTTGAACTGCGAATACATGAAATGCTTTTATAAATGTTTGACGAGATAGACACAAACAAAACATTCATCGAATGAATTATGTGGACATGATAATTGCAACCATTGAATTATGTGGACGTGATAATTGCCACTATTGATATGAATATTTTTCCTCTGATTATTATTGCTTGGTAACCTAAGAATTAGAATCGGGTATGGCCCTAATTCACGCGAATCCTAAAGGTAGCTACCAGGTTTAACACCCCCACTCAGAATGTTCACTAGACGGAAGAGCTAGTAGGCGTGTGAAAGGACCCGTTCATATACATTATAAACGATTCACAATAGTTGATTACATTGCGAGGTATTTGACCTCTATATGATACATTTTACAAACATTGCATTCGTTTTTTAAAGACAAACTTTCTTTACATCAAAAATTGACAGGAATGCATACCATTTTATAATATCCACTATCCAACTATAAATTGATTTAATAATAATCTTTGATGAACTCAATGACTCGAATGCAACGTTCTTCGAAATATGCTATGAAAGACTCCAAGTAATATCTTTAAAATGAGCAAATGCACAGCGGAAGATTTCTTTAACACCTGAGAATAAACATGCTTTAAAGTGTCAACCAAAAGGTTGGTGAGTTCATTAGTTTATCACAATCATTTATTTCCATCATTTTAATAGACCACAAGAATTTCATTTTCAGTTCTCATAAATATACGTCCCATGCATAGAGACAAAAATATCATTCATATGGTGAACACCTGGTAACCGACATTAACAATATGCATATAAGAATATCCCCATCATTCCGGGATCCTCCTTCGGACATGATATAAATTTCGAAGTACTAAAGCATCCGGTACTTTGGATGGGGCTTGTTGGGCCCGATAGATCTATCTTTAGGATTCGCGTCAATTAGGGTGTCTGTTCCCTAATTCTTAGATTACCAGACTTAATAAAAAGGGGCATATTCGATTTCGATAATTCAACCATATAATGTAGTTTCGATTACTTGTGTCTATTTCGTAAAACATTTATAAAAGCATCGCATGTATTCTCAGTCCCAAAAATATATATTGCAAAAGCATTTAAAAAGGGAATAATGAAACTCACACATATAAATATTGTAAAACAGTTAATAAAGCATTTGCATGTATTCTCAGCCCAAAAATGTAAAGAGTAAAAGGGGCAAATGAAACTCACGCATCTAAATTTTGTAAAACAGTTAATAAAGCATTTGCATGTATTCTCAGCCCAAAAATGTATATAAAAAGGGAATAATGAAACTCACGCATATAAATATTGTAAAACAGTTAATAAAGCATTTGCATGTATTCTCAGGCCAAAAATGTAAAGAGTAAAAAAGGGCGAATGAAACTCACCATACTGTATTTCGTAGTAAAAATACATATAACATCATTGAACAAGTGCAAGGTTGGTCTCGGATTCACGAACCTAAATTAATTATATATATTTATGTGTTGGTCAATATTTGTCTAACAAATTAGGTCAAGTCATAGTGTACCACAATCCTAATGCTCGAGACTAATATGCAAAAGTCAACAAAAGTAAATTTGACTCAAAATAATTTCCAAAAATCTATACATGATTAATATAGAGTTTAAATATCGTCATTTTATATTTTTAAATATTTTTACAAGATTTATTAGTGTAAATAATATAATTTATTTATTAATAAATAAAATTTTATCTTAAATTTATATAATAAAATATACTTTTATATATATTAAGTAATAAAATTTATAGGGTTCATTTAATATCATAAAGATAATATGATAGGTATTATTAAAGTAAGTTATTAGACGTAGTAAAATATGTTTGTATCACGTATTTATTTGATAAAATAATATCTATAATGATAGTAAGTAAAAGTTGTATTATTTTATAATAATAATTATTATTATAAAAATATCAATATTTATAATTACAAGGATGACATTATGATAAAACGATAATTCTAATTATGATAACTTTAATATTTACGATAATTTTTAATATTATCTTTAAAATAATAATTCTATTTAAAATAATAATAATAATAATATTTTATAGTAACAATGACATTTCTATTAAAATGATAATTTTTGTTAAAATGATAGTTTTAATACTAACGATACTTTTAATAATAATAGTAATGATATTTTAATACCAAAGGGCCCTTGGCCTAGTGGTATGAGAGGAACTCTTCAACCAAGAAGTTGTGGGTTCAAGCCTCACTTGAGGCAGTGAGATGTAAATATTCGTGGTTTCGTGTGTAGATTGTAGGTTTGCCTTTCAAAAAAAAAAAAATAAGAACGATAATTTTATCTAAATCAATATCTTATAATATTTTAATTTCATCATGATACTCTTACTCATTATTTCCTAATCGTTTCGTTTAATACCTTTTAATCGTCTTTTATATCGTGTTCATAATAATGATAATAATAGTAATCAAAATAATTAGGTGTTACAAATATTTGTTTTAATTACACTAATATTAATAATGATAGTTACTATAACATTATTAACGATAATACTAATAATTATCTTAATGATAATATAGTAGTAATAATAATAACAATAACAATAACCATTTTTAAATAATGATATATATATTAATAATGATAATAATAATAATAATAATACTAATAATAATAATAATAATAATAATTGGATAATAATAATAATAATAATACTAATTATAACTTTAACGATAATAACGATAGTAATAATAAAAAAAATAACAATTTTTAATGATAAATCCCTTTTATTGATAAAGATAATAATAATGATAATAATAATAAGATAAAACTAGAACGACGATAAAAATGACAATAATAATAATAATCATTTTTAATAAAAATATCAAAAATTCAATTGATTATAACTTCTAATCCGTTCATCGAAACCATTCGATATCTAAAGGAAAAGTTCTTAATTTTTCGCTAGCTTTCCAAGGACATGCATATCTTATACCTTATCTCAACTGCAAGTGTAACTAATTCAAGATTCAACCTAACCTGTCTAAGGGCAATATCAAAAGTACAAGCATGCATAATCCTAAATACTCGAGCACTAGTCAGGGATACACTATTAGTATGTAAAAGTTAAATTATGAGTACTCACGTATCAATATTGAGATTCAATATTGTAGGAAAGGTACGTAGACGCAACGGAAATGATAAACACTATATTGACCTCACGAGCATACCCATGAACCATACTCAATCACCTCCATAGCTATAACCCATAATTTCCTTAATCATATCCTACTCGAAAAACAATTTCGAAATCACTTGGACAGCACTCCGTCGTAATATTTTATGTATACTAATAATATCTTGAAATAATACGGAGTAAATATATATATGTAAATCGATTGAGAGAGTTTAGAGAAAAATATTTTCAAGTTTCTATGAAATAATGAAACCTATTGAATTCTATTTATAATAGATTTTTGAATTATTAAAGTGAATTATTAAAGCATGAATTATTAAAGCATGAATTATTAAAGTGAATTATTAAAGTATGAATTATTAAAGTATGAATTATTAAAGTGAATTATTAAAGTATGAATTATTAAAGTAAATTATTAAAGTATGAATTATTAAATTTAAAGTAAAGTAAAAATAAAGTAAAGGTAAAGTTTAAGTATAGTAAAAGTATAAAACTATGTACGTATAATACGCGTATAAATATATATATTAATAATTTAAATCGTTATATATATTTAATAAAATAAAATATAAATATCGTTATCTTTATCATACTAGTTAAGTAATGAGTTGTCAAAAGTGGTTCTAGATATTTATAAAAGTTATATACATTTTAATAATAAAGTTCTTTTTAAACTGAAAATGTTTTTGTACGTTTGAAACTAAATAGATCAATCGAGTCTTTATAAGATTCAATCTTCCACTATCCTTTGTCTAGTTCTCAGTGATTGACAATTTGTTCTTATTTATAAATCACTTTACCATTTTTCGAATATTGTTAAAATGAAAAGATTTCTCAAATCAACGTGGGCCTTTCAACAGAGACTTGTAATCATAATTCAATATATCTGATAATTCAATCATTTGATCTTATCTTCTAATTCCATTGATAAACATTTTGAAACAGATACAATCATATAAAGTATTTAATCTAATATTTTGTTTACGTTTCAAGTTATAATATATATACACATATACATATATAATCATATTCGTTTAATAGTTCGTGAATCGTTGGAACTTGGTCGAGGTTGAATGAATGTATGAACATAGTTTAAAATTCTTGAAATTTAACTTAACAAATATTGCTTATCGTGTCGGAAACATATAAAGATTAAAGTTTAAATTTGGTTGGAAATTTCCGGGTTCTCACAGTACCTACCCGTTAAAGAAATTTCGTCCCGAAATTTGAGTGGAAAGGTCGTGAATGATAATAAGTATGTTTTCATGATGCATACGGGCTGAAAATTAGAGTTTTATCATCAGCGAATAATTTGGATAAACAATCCATTTATATGAAGAGTACGAATGAAGCTAACATAGATGAGTGAAATGAGTAAGTGTAGATTCATCTTATCATTTGACGTAGATATGATTGATTCCCAGATTTCAAGGGATTTAAAGAAAATCTTCTTAATAAGATTTGACTCTCCGGTAATCAAGGGAATTAGGATCCGCTTTAAATACGATCGTCCATTTTAATTGTTCTGTCGGAGATTTTCTTATAAATTCACCTCCTTCGTTTCCTTACAACTCACACCTTCTGTTGATGCATTTTATGCAAGTCCCTAGACATCTACCCACGTCCATTGCAGGTACAACAGTTAACAGGCCACCATGATTGCTCGTTATTATCCTATCCGTGTTTGTATGTGGTTACAGGAACTGCAGGAACGAGATTTAGATGTTTGACTATGTTAGACTTAGTCAGACGTACGAGTGAAGCCTCACTAGTACGACTGACAGGCTCATACACACGGTTGATGCTGAGCTAAGTCACAATTACAACCTAAATGAGAAGACACTAGTGAGTGATCACCCGTACGGCTGATGAAGCCAACTCGTATGTGTGATGAATGAATCGTATGGGTGAGTCAACAGCAGGGGTATATAAAGTCTTATGTTCTTCATTTTAAGTTAAGCCTCTCATTTGTTACACACACTCAGATCTAGTGAGCTCCTCCGATTCTCTCTCAGTCCAAATCACCCAGGTGGTGAATAATAGCTCTAGGTGTTGATCTAATCACACTTGATTTAGTTGTGGTTTAACTAAATTAATCAAAAAAAACTTAACCTATTCACTAGAGGGTTTGATTCACTTATTCCGCCATTGTGTGAGTTAAATCTGTTGATTTCTAAGTTCCTAGTCATGTTTCATCACCTTCTATTCTTTCCCCTTCAACTCATATTTTAAAGTATTCATCAATATGCTCCATCCAGTTCTGATTCTCGATATACTTCTAACTTTCATATCGGTCATTCTTCTTTTTCATCTACCACCGGAAGAATCTATTTACTTCTACTATACTCTTGGGTTTATAGTGTTTCTAGTTCTCCCGTGTCTTTATATTGCTATATGCATCGATATATATGGTTTATAATTTCTGGTTTGTCGTTGGGCTTTATATGTTCCCTTATATTTCAAAGTCTCTGCTTCTGTCTTCTATAATCATTATCATTCACAGTTAATGCTCTCTTTTATTTGCTGCAATTTATACCCAATTTCTATTTCGGAGTTTTGTCCTTTTGTTTCTTCTTCTTGCGATTAAGCACTGCTTGTAATGGTCCAGAATTCACAGATATGAATTTCGGAATGAACATTGTTAATGTTCTAGGAAGGAAATTGTGATGGCACGATCTCGACTTGTCAAATTACTAGAATACCTTGGAAAAGGCCGAATCATCAAGAAATATTTTTTTGATATTTTAGAGGTTAAATAGAATACAAGAGTCGTATAACATGGCACATGATGATGTTATGATCTGTGAATCATCACGTTCCATTTAGAAACTCATCATGACTTACTGTAATATAATCACATTGATCAAGTGTCATTATATTATACTAATTCATGCTTCAGTTCCCAACACTACTTCAAAATATTCCTATTTTAAACTTGAATATTTCAGAATTTAGAAACTAAAATAGTTTCTTTTATGATGTAATACAGATAGCGCGAAGAGGTAAATGATTTCATATAAGAAAAATTAAGAAAATAACTTCAGAAATATGGAGGATATTTATAATGAAAGATATGATGATATTTTAGAATTTCTAATATCAGAGGATGATGAAGAATATTGTCCGCAGGGGTTTAGAGTCAGGAGCAAGGTATTCGTTAATGACTTCAGCAGGTACTGAATCATTTGGATCCTTTGAAGTCAGGTTTAGTCTTTGTAATTTGTCCACAACCTCCTTCCTACTTTGCTCAATCCGTTTTCCAGTTCCAAAACTTCTCTTTTTCTGCACTTTGCCAGCACACTTCATCATTATCATCCAGCTTTTACCGTTTAAAGTCGTTTATAGTTTTTGCTGCTTCATCATCAATTTTTCCATTTTCGGAGAACCAATTCGTAGTTCGGAGTGTTTTTCAGAAACTTCACATTCAAATTAAGTCCAGAAGATAGACGTTATATATACACATATAAGTGTTGGCGTAGACATGCTGCGAGATTTCAAAATACTGATTGCTAATTCTCACTGATTCGTATGGCAATTCTCATTACAAGATGCGAATGAGTAAATGATGGGGTTTCAATGAATAATTATAATGACTTTTTGGAGAGGCTAAAGTCAAAGGGTAATGAAGTTGTTGGTACATCTGCTAATAATGTGATGGAATGTAAAAGGTTCCCTGGTAACGATGGTGTATATCTCAAGGTTATAATAAGGTTAGTCTGACTAAAAAGTCGAAGTTGACTTGCTGGAGCTGTGACAAAACTGGCTACTTTGAATAGGAGTCGCAAAGTTATTTTTGCTAATAAATGCCAAAGAATCTGACGCGGATACGTTGTTTAAACTTTTACTTTGGTTTCAAGAGTTTTTCGGGTATATAACTGTGGGTAACATGTGGTTGGATCATCATCTCGATTGCTCATCATTCGAAGTGTCTTCAGAAATTTTCGAAGGGTTTCAACACAGATTGTAATCGTTAACATACATTTGATGTTCTAACACAGTTTTGAAGTCAAAATATAGCTTGTGAAAGATGTAAGGATCTAAGAGTGATGATTTTGGTCATATCTCAAGTTGAATTTTGAGATTTCAAAATCAGAATATGTAATTAAATTTTGAATGAGTATGGTTGTTTTGATTTCTATAAAAGAATGTATATTGTTGTGAAAGTAAGGAGTATAATGGATGATTTTCTGAATCAGATTCGAAGAATGTAACATATTAATTGTGAATTTATATATCTCTCGGGTATTACCTACCCGTTAAAAAAAAATTTCACAATTAATATTTTGTACAAAAGAATTTTATTACAGTCTTTATGAAAATATATATATATGTATATTTTCTTCATATGTAACATAGATTTAATGAGTTAATGTTAAATTAAACTCATTTGATTTACGGTTGAAACTAGAATTGAATAATGCCTAAAGGCTTTAAAAAGTACATAACTTTTACGCAGTATTTCTTTAATGACATTGAAATTATGAATCAATACTTCGTTATTTGTTGATGTATGATGTTCGGTTCGTGGAATTCTTGTGAATTTCGCAAAGTACGAATGATGTTATCTGAAAAGTTTCGGGTACATCGATGATGAAAGTGTAAAATTAAATATATACTTGATTTATTATGAATTGGAATTTGTTGAATTGCGACAGAGATTGTAGTTAACGCTGGTTAAGTTGCGGCCGAAGGACGTACATTATTGCATATTTTTAATATGAATTAACCGAGTAGTTAAGATTCACACACAATAGCTTAGCACGGAAAGATTTATTTCAAAATATATATATATATATATATATATATATATATATATATATATATATATATATATATATATATATATATAATATACATATAATTTCTTCAGATGGAATGAGTTAATTCTTCATAACTCGTTGATACAATATACACGTTATTGATTCGTAATGATGTCCACAGTGATTCTTGAACTGACGGAGTTTGTGATGTTATCGGTGTTGTTGATTCGGATGTTGACTGTACTGACGATGCTGGTAACGCTGACGGTACTGTTGATGCTGTTGGTAAAGCAAGTTTAGCTTGTTAATCACACACCATTTTTATCAGGGTTTCTACTCTTCCTTCTATCATTTTGGTTCGCTTAACTGATTTATGGTTAGGGCTAGATTAGATAATCTCTAAGACTTTAGAGATTACATAATCGCCGCGGAATGTTTCTCCAATGAAGTTATAAATTAATACTTCGTCAGTTATTGTTGTTGGTACTCCTTGGTATCTATGGTGCGTATGACGTTGATGCTCGTGGGATAGATTGTGAAGTTGAGATTTATGACGCGTTGTGGTTGGAGGTGGTAATGGTACTGTTGGCGTTGATGATGGTGGTACTGGTTATGCTGCTGATGCTGCTGCTGGCGTTTGTAATCTCTGCACCATATTCTCCAAAGCCACTACTCGAGCGCGAAGCTCGTTGACTTCTTCTATTACACCGGGGTGATTGTCGGTTCGTACGAGCGGATAAATAAAATCTAAAATTTGATGTAATATATAATCATGACGAGATACTCTGGAAATGAGCGAGAAAATGGTGTTTCGGACAGGTTCGTCGGTAGGTGCTTCAGGTTCTTCGTCAAGAAGGCAATGTGGTGAATGGAAGGGATCACCTTCTTCTTGTCTCCAATGATTGAGGAGGCTACGAACCCATCCCCAATTCATCCAGAATAGGTGATGACTGATTGATTGATCTATTTCAGTCACACTGCTTTCGGAGCTTGAATGGGATTCCATTTCGGAATCTGAGTGACTTGAACTGATGACGAATTCCATTTCGTACGATTGGATAAAGGATTTTTTTTTTCGATATGAAATGATTTTGGCTAACGGATGGTATTCTAATTACATAGAATATATATATATATATATATATATATATATATATATATATATATATATATATATATATATATATATATATATATATAGATCAAAAGATTTCGTAGATTACGGAGGACTTTGCGGGATATGTCAGGCAAAGTTTAAAGTAGCAGATACGATAAGATATGATTTAGCAGATATGCTAAGATATGAATTTTTGTCTATACACTATTCATGCAATCAATGCAGCAAGACGTGTCTTAGACTAAAAATGATAAGCAGGTAATTTTCTGAGGATGATAAGTAGTTAATTTTCGATACAAAATGATAAGCAAAACTTTTGACATGCAAACACGGTCGAAGTCCAGACTCACTAATGCATCCTATCGACTTATCAGTTAGACACACTAATGCAGACCTGGTTCGCTAAGACCACCGCTCTGATACTAACTGAAAGGACCCGTTCATATACATTATAAACGATTCACAATAGTTGATTACATTGCGAGGTATTTGACCTCTATATGATACATTTTACAAACATTGCATTCGTTTTTAAAAGACAAACTTTCTTTACATCGAAAATTGACAGGCATGCATACCATTTCATAATATCCACTATCCAACTATAAATTGATTTAATAATAATCTTTGATGAACTCAATGACTCGAATGCAACGTTCTTCGAAATATGCTATGAAAGACTCCAAGTAATATCTTTAAAATGAGCAAATGCACAGCGGAAGATTTCTTTAACACCTGAGAATAAACATGCTTTAAAGTGTCAACCAAAAGGTTGGTGAGTTCATTAGTTTATCACAATCATTTATTTCCATCATTTTAATAGACCACAAGAATTTTATTTTCAGTTCTCATAAATATACGTCCCATGCATAGAGACAAAAATATCATTCATATGGTGAACACCTGGTAACCGACATTAGCAATGATGGGGATATGCATATAAGAATATCCCCATCATTCCGGGATCCTCCTTCGGACATGATATAAATTTCGAAGTACTAAAGCATCCGGTACTTTGGATGGGGCTCGTTGGGCCCGATAGATCTATCTTTAGGATTCGCGTCAATTAGGGTGTCTGTTCCCTAATTCTTAGATTACCAGACTTAATAAAAAGGGGCATATTCGATTTCGATAATTCAACCATATAATGTAGTTTTGATTACTTGTGTCTATTTCGTAAAATATTTATAAAAGCATCGCATGTATTCTCAGTCCCAAAAATATATATTGCAAAAGCATTTAAAAAGGGAATAATGAAACTCACGCATATAAATATTGTAAAACAGTTAATAAAGCATTTGCATGTATTCTCAGCCCAAAAATGTAAAGAGTAAAAGGGGCAAATGAAACTCACGCATCTAAATTTTGTAAAATAGTTAATAAAGCATTTGCATGTATTCTCAGCCCAAAAATGTATATAAAAAGGGAATAATGAAACTCACGCATATAAATATTGTAAAACAGTTAATAAAGCATTTGCATGTATTCTCAGGCCAAAAATGTAAAGAGTAAAAAAGGGCGAATGAAACTCACCATACTGTATTTTGTAGTAAAAATACATATAACGTCATTGAACAAGTGCAAGGTTGGCCTCGGATTCACGAACCTAAATTAATTATATATATTTATGTGTTGGTCAATATTTGTCTAACAAATTAGGTCAAGTCATAGTGTACCACAATCCTAATGCTCGAGACTAATATGCAAAAGTCAACAAAAGTAAATTTGACTCAAAATAATTTCCAAAAATCTATACATGATTAATATAGAGTTTAAATATCGTCGTTTTATATTTTTAAATATTTTTAAAAGATTTATTAGTGTAAATAATATAATTTATTTATTAATAAATAAAATTTTATCTTAAATTTATATAATAAAATATACTTTTATATATATTAAGTAATAAAATTTATAGGGTTCATTTAATATCATAAAGATAATATGATAGGTATTATTAAAGTAAGTTATTAGACGTAGTAAAATATGTTTGTATCACATATTTATTTGATAAAATAATATCTATAATGATAGTAAGTAAAAGTTGTATTATTTTGTAATAATAATTATTATTATAAAAATATCAATATTTACAATTACAAGGATGACATTATGATAAAACGATAATTCTAATTATGATAACTTTAATATTTACGATAATTTTTAATATTATCTTTAAAATAATAATTCTATTTAAAATAATAATAATAACAATATTTTATAGTAACAATGACATTTCTATTAAAATGATAATTTTTGTTAAAATGATAGTTTTAATACTAACGATACTTTTAATAATAATAGTAATGATATTTTAATACCAAAGGGCCCTTGGCCTAGTGGTATGAGAGGAACTCTTCAACCAAGAAGTTGTGGGTTCAAGCCTCACTTGAGGCAGTGAGATGTAAATATTCGTGGTTTCGTGTGTAGATTGTAGGTTTGCCTTTCAAAAAAAAAATAAGAACGATAATTTTATCTAAATCAATATCTTATAATATTTTAATTTCATCATGATACTCTTACTCATTATTTCCTAATCGTTTCGTTTAATACCTTTTAATCGTCTTTTATATCGTGTTCATAATAATGATAATAATAGTAATCAAAATAATTAGGTGTTACAAATATTTGTTTTAATTACACTAATATTAATAATGATAGTTACTATAACATTATTAACGATAATACTAATAATTATCTTAATGATAATATAGTAGTAATAATAATAACAATAACAATAACCATTTTTAAATAATGATATATATATTAATAATGATAATAATAATAATAGTAATACTAATAATAATAATAATTGGATAATAATAATAATAATAATACTAATTATAACTTTAACGATAATAACGATAGTAATAATAAAAAAAATAACAATTTTTAATGATAAATCCCTTTTATTGATAAAGATAATAATAATGATAATAATAATAAGATAAAACTAGAACGACGATAAAAACGACAATAATAATAATAATCATTTTTAATAAAAATATCAAAAATTTAATTGATTATAACTTCTAATCCGTTCATCGAAACCATTCGATATCTAAAGGAAAAGTTCTTAATTTTCGCTAGCTTTCCAAGGACATGCATATCTTATACCTTATCTCAACCGCAAGTGTAACTAATTCAAGATTCAACCTAACCTGTCTAAGGGCAATATCAAAAGTACAAGCATGCATAATCCTAAATACTCGAGCACTAGTCAGGGATACACTATTAGTATGTAAAAGTTAAATTATGAGTACTCACGTATCAATATTGAGATTCAATATTGTAGGAAAGGTACGTAGACGCAACAGAAATGATAAACACTATATTGACCTCACGAGCATACCCATGAACCATACTCAATCACCTCCATAGCTATAACCCATAATTTCCTTAATCATATCCTACTCGAAAAACAATTTCGAAATCACTTGGACAGCACTCCATCGTAATATTTTATGTATACTAATAATATCTTGAAATAATACGGAGTAAATATATATATGTAAATCGATTGAGAGAGTTTAGAGAAAAATATTTTCAAGTTTCTATGAAATAATGAAACCTATTGAATTCTATTTATAATAGATTTTTGAATTATTAAAGTGAATTATTAAAGTGAATTATTAAAGTATGAATTATTAAAGTGAATTATTAAAGTATAAATTATTAAAGCAAATTATTAAAGTATGAATTATTAAAGTGAATTATTAAAGTTAAAGTAAAGTAAAAATAAAGTAAAGGTAAAGTTTAAGTATAGTAAAAGTATAAAACTATGTACGTATAATACGCGTATAAATATATATATTATTAATTTAAATCGTTATATATATTTAATAAAATAAAATATAAATATCGTTATCTTTATCATACTAGTTAAGTAATGAGTTGTCAAAAGTGGTTCTAGATATTTATAAAAGTTATATACGTTTTAATAATAAAGTTCTTTTTAAACTGAAAATGTTTTTGTACGTTTGAAACTAAATAGATCAATCGAGTCTTTATAAGATTCAATCTTCCACTATCCTTTGTCTAGTTCTCAGTGATTGACAATTTGTTCTTATTTATAAATCACTTTACCATTTTCCGAATATTGTTAAAATGGAAAGATTTCTCAAATCAACGTGGGCCTTTCAACAGAGACTTGTAATCATAATTCAATATATCTGATAATTCAATCATTTGATCTTATCTTCTAATTCCATTGATAAACATTTTGAAACAGATACAATCATATAAAGTATTTAATCTAATATTTTGTTTACGTTTCAAGTTATAATATATATACACATATACATATATAATCATATTCGTTTAATAGTTCGTGAATCGTTGGAACTTGGTCGAGGTTGAATGAATGTATGAACATAGTTTAAAATTCTTGAAATTTAACTTAACAAATATTGCTTATCGTGTCGGAAACATATAAAGATTAAAGTTTAAATTTGGTTGGAAATTTCCGGGTTGTCACAGCGTGGTGTTTAGTACTTCGAAGATTATTATTATCATACAGACGAGATGTTCTATTTTGGGGATATTAATATGCTCATTATATGTTAAGGTCGGTTACTAAGCCAAGCAATGAATGAAAAGTGAATGTTATGTATCGAGAGAATGATTTTATACACAGGTTATGTGTATGATATTTTTGTACACGAGATATGTGTACAGTTACTAAGATTTATGAAAATAGTTTCGTACACGAGATAGGTGTACTGTATTTAAATCTTGTGGTATATCAAAATGATGAATTTTATTGTTTACGATAAACTTATGAACTCGCCAACCTTTTGGTTGACACTTGAAAGTATGTTTATTCTCAGGTATGAAAGAAATCTTTCGCTGTGCATTTGCTCATATTAGAAATATTACTTGGAGTCATTCATGACATATTTCAAAAGACATTGCATTTGAGTCGTCGAATTCATCAAGATTATTACTAAGTCAATTATAGTTGGATATATTATGAAATGGTATGCATGCCGTCGACTGTCGATGTAATGAAAGTTTGTCTTTTAAAAAACAAATGCAATGTTTGTAAAATGTAACATATAGAGGTCAAGTACCTCGCGATGTAACTAAATGTAACGTATTCGTCAAGATGGATTAGGACGGGTCATTATAGGTGGTATCAGAGCGGTGTTCTTAGCGAACCAGGTCTGCATTAGTGTGTCTAACCGATAGTCATTAGGATGCATTAGTGAGTCTGGACTTCGACCGTGTCTGCATGTCAAAAGTTTTGCTTATCATTTTATGTCGAAAATCATCTACTTATCATCCTTAAGAAATTACCTGCTTATCATTCTTAGTCTAGACACGTCTTACTGCATTGATTGCATGAATAGTGTATAGACAAAATTCATATCTTAGCATATCTGCTAATTCATATCTTAGCATATCTGTTACTGTAGACTTTGCTTGACAGCTTCCGTAGATTCCTCCGTAACTTATGGGACTTTAGTATTATATATGCATATGTAAATTATGTATTGCAGGATACTAATCTACATCCTATAATCTAATTCATATCAAAAATCCTTCATCTGATCGTACGAGATGAATCCCTCAACTAGTTCGAGTCCCTCAGATTCCGATAGCTATTTCGATAGTTATTCCGACAGCTATTCCGACACGAATGTTCACCTAAGCTCCGAAAGCAGCGTCACCAGAATGAATCAACCAATCAGCCATCCCCAATTCATCTGATGGGTTCGTAGACGACTTAATCAATGGAGACGCGAAGAATGTGATCCTTTCCACCAGCCAAATTGCCCTCTTAGCGAAGAACCTGAAGCACTTACCGGCGAACCTATCCGAAACACCATTTTCTCTCTCATTTTCGGAGTATCTCCTTATGATTATATGCTATCTCAAATTCTGAACCTTATTCATCGGCTCGTCCGAACCGACAATCATTCCGGTGTAATTGAAGAAGTCAACGAGCTTCGCGCTCGAGTTGTGGCCTTGGAAAATATAGTGCAAAACGTACCAGCATCAGCAACATCACTGGCACCAACATCAATACCAGTACCACCAACAACCCAAGTTTCAACATCACACACCTCAACATCACAATCTATACCCCGAGCATAATCTTCGTTCTACATGGCGATTATGTAATCTCTAATGAGTTTAATATTATATTGACTCATTAAATCCATGATTACATCTGAAGAAAATATATATGTATATATGTTTTCATAAAGATTGTAATTAAAAATTCTTTTGTACAAACTGTTAATGGTGAAAATATTTTAACGGTTAGGTAATACCCAAGGAATATTTAGATTTCACTTTAATAAGTTATACTGTACATTCTTCGAATCTGATTCAACATTCATTTACTATCCTACTTACATCCATAGATATACGTATCCGTTCACCGCAGAATAACCATTTTCATTCAATTTCATATTTAGATTTTGATCTATCAGAATCCAACAAGTGGCATAATGAAGAAAACATTGGACAAAATAAAATTTGTTAGAAACAAATAAATTAATTATGAGAAATTTTGTTAAGAATCCACGCTAACTATTCCTAACTAACTGTTCCTTGCTAACTATTAATTCCTTATTACATTTATTTATCGCAATTTAATTATCGCAATTTAAATTCTCGCAATTTTATTTATTCTCATTTAATTTCTGTTATTTATTTTACGCACTTTAAATATCGGGATACGTATACAAGGTTTTGACATATCATATCGACGCATCTTTATATATTATTTGGAAAAACCATTGACACTCTATATGCAGTAATGACCGAGTTAGCTATACAGGGTTGAGGTTGATTCTATAATAATATATATACTTTGAGTTGTGATCGAGTCTGAGACATGTATATAATGGGTCACGACACATATTAATTAATTCGAATATAATATATTAAACTATATATGAATTATTGAACTGCTAACTGTGGACTACTAGTTGTGGACTATCAACATTGGACAATTAAAATGAATTAAAATATTGATTATAACATATGAAACTAAACAATTCTTCAAGTTTGCCACTTGATTTCATCTTAAACTTCATTTGTATCTTGACGATTACAATCTGCGTTCAAACCTTTCATGATTCTTGAAAACACCTCAATCGAGAGGATGAACCAACCGCACTTCATCTACGGAAGAAAAGATTGATGCATATAGTTATGCACATGAAAACACTCGGAACCTAAGCAAACGTTTAACACGTATATGTGCTCGCTCCCTTGACGTTTTTATTACCTAAAATAATTTTAAAATCCCTCTCCAAATTAGCCAATTTTGTCACAGCTTCAACAAATCAACTTTGACCTTTATTGGATTAGCCTTATTATAACCTTGATATATAAGTTTGCCCTTCATCATCGTTACCGGAGAACAGTTTATATCTCACCACATTAGCAGTAAACTTATACCAGCAACTTCATTATTCATTGGCTTAAGTATCTCCGAAGAACCATTATATTTGTTCATTAAAACCTTATCATATACTCATTCACATCTTGTAACGAGAATTGCCATATCAATTACTGGTAATCAGCAATCAGTATTTTGAATCTCGCAATGCTTCTATATCAACAGTTATATGTATACATATGACATTTATCTCTTGGAATTATGATCTTTCGCTCTGAATTTATGAAAAACGCTTTAGCCTATGAATAAGTTTTTTTCCGAGTTTTGAAAAGATTGATGAAACAGTGAAAAACTGAAGACTGCCTTAACAGTCAAAAGTTTGATGATAAAGAATGGAGTGTTGGAAACACTCAAAGTAAAAATTTGTACTAGAAAACGGATTGAGCAAACTATGAAGGAGTCTCTGAACAAATCACAAGGACTAAACTTGTACATAAAGAATCCTGATGATTCTGTTTCTGATGAAATCTCTAGCAAATACCTTGCTCCTTAATCGCTTTAAATCATCATGAATGAATTTCTTCATCACAATTTGATTCTAAAATTCTAAGATATTATCGAATCTTTCATTATTAATATCCTCAATATTTCTGAAGATATCTTCATAAATATTCTCGTTCGATATTAATTACCTCTCCACGCTATCTGTGTTAATTCATAAAAGGAAACTGTTTTAGTTTCTATATTTTGTAAATCTTCGAATTTAAAATATGAATGTTTTGAAGTAGTGTTGGAAATTGATGCATGAGTTATTATAATATAATGACACTTGATCAACGTGATTATATTACAGTAAGTCATGCTGAGTTTCTAATAGAACGTGATGAGTCACATAATCATAACATCATCATGTACCATGTTACACGACTCTTATATTCTATCTATTCTCCAAACATATCAAGAACATATTTCCTTGATAGTATAATCTTTTCTCTTGAATTCTGATAATTTAATCAATCAAGATCGTGCTATTGCAATCCCTCTCTTAGAACATTAGTTATGTTCATTCTAAACTTTATACCTATGAATTCCGGACCATTTGTCACTTGACTTAAAGTCGGGAAGAGAAAACAAAAGTATGGAACTCTAAAATATAAAGTAAACGAAGAGGGTGAATTTATAATGAAATATCAGACAAAGCAATCAAAATAGATTATTGTATTTAACCAAATAAGATCATAAATTCCTTAATTTTCGAAGAATCAAATCTTATTTACAAAGATTTCCTCTAAATCCCTTGAATTCTGGAATTCAACCATGACTAGTGAAAAGTTATGACGAAACTTGTCTATCTTATTTCACTATTTAGTGATAGCTTCATTCGTACGCTTCGAGTAATCAAATCGTTTTATCTATATTATTCAATAGTGATAAAACTCTATTTAACATCTCAGATTCGTCATGAAAACATATATATTGTCAGCCATGATGACCTCTATCAAATTTCGGGGACGAAATTTCTTTAACGGGTAGGTACTGTGACGACCCGAAAATTTTTGACCAAATTTAAACTTGATCTTTAATTGATTTCGACACGATAAGCAAAGTCTGTAATGCTGAGTATCAATTTTTTGAACTGTTTCATATATTCATTTGACCTTCGACCAGTTCCGACGATTCACGAACAACTACTTGTAAATAGATACGTATATATTTAAGTATATATAAATAATAATTTGAAATATATTATAATTAACTATGTAAAATAAAACAATATATAATAATTATTATTTAAAATATATATATATATATATATATATATATATATATATATATATATATATATATATATATATATATATATATATATATATATCCGAATTTATTTAGTAAATGATAGAAGCACTCGTTTATCATTCGATGGTTATTTAAAAAAGTTAAGTTCAAACTTAGGTGATTTTAAAATAAACGGTGATCCGAAAATGAGTAATATAAATTTTAGGTTTATTAAAAATGCAACTTTTTATATTTTACTTAGGGATGGAAGTGAATAATTAATGTAATTTTTATTTAATAGTTAATGCTCGAATTTTATACCATAATGACCAAAATAAATAAATATAATTAATTTAAAAATATGGAATTTTTCTGAATACTTTTATCCGCCACTGTTTAACAACGGGGAACGAATTACGCTGTGAGTAACTGTCGGCAGAATGAATTATTTGTGATGGCTTACTGTTCTTTTTCAATTCACATGTCTCATTAATATATATTATTATAATTATAATTATTATTATATTAATGTTATAAGATTACTTTACAGATTCATATATACATATAGATTATAGAATGAATCACACACCACTACCTTGTTTATTTCCTTCTTCTACCTTCACAACCATCATCACCGAAGATCACTAATCACCATTACCTTCAACTTTCAACAACCCTTGAAACACTTGATGTTCTTTTGTTTCTGTTACTATCATGAATCACCAACATAACACAACACTACCATTTTCCTTGTGTAGTTTCACGACACCCTATAACCATCAACCATCAATTATTTTTTCTCTTTCTTTCACAACCTGCAAATCATCACTACTCTCCCTCCATATCCACCACCTTGAACCCACATAGAAACAGCACAACAGACCACTTAATAACCATCATCATCACCGTCTTTTTGCTACAAAAACGAATAGCTTCATTTCTATTTTCACAACTTCTGTTTTTGTTATTAGATAAGTTGTTAAACTGTTACCATCACGATGAAATGCCAATTGTGTTGTTGCTACGATCATAAGATGATGAAGATATTCAATTAATGATGATGAAAATGTTTACCGTAATTGCGATACAAGAAGAATACGTGCTACGGTACTTATGTTTTATTCTTTTTATGTCGAGTCTCAAACCCAAACCAATCACCACGATTGCAGCTACTATGCTACTGCTACATCGCTGTTTTCTATTGCTATTAATCTTGAACCTAAAGAAATCGAGACCTATTTAAGATGATGATGAATAGTAATCGTAATTTTATGTTAGTGGTGATGATGAAGACTGTAAGAAAATGACGACGGGTAGATTATGATAATAATAAACAACGTTATGTGATCGTGAAACATATGATAATGATGAATAATGGTGAGTGACGATGATAGAATTAGATAAAGTCGATGATGTATAACGTACCATGATGATCATCATGATGTACGTGATGATTCAATGATGATACGATATATGGATAATGTTATGATGTCATGGGATAGTAACTAGTCACGATGTCCAAATTCTGAATTTTTTTTTCTTTTCCAATCAAACACAAACAGAGAACTACAGCTAATTAAATGGGTACTGGACTATTTGCAGTTGGGCTTAGATAATATGACTTACTGGGTCGTAGGTTTGTAAATGAATATTTGTGCCATGGATTTTCGAGTTGGGCTTTTTAGTTGGGCTGTGTCTGGTTACTTCGAGCTGTGATCCCGTCCATTTTCGATAGGACCAAATAATAACATTGAATTTTAATGTGATGAAGAAAAATACATGGCGTATATGATGTTGAAGATGAATAAGATGATACGGGTTATATATAATTTATAGCTAATCTGAATCAAGAAAACGGAAATGGAGGAGTGGTTAGGGAATGTTTGTGTTAAACGAGAGGTCATGGGTTCGAATCTGGGCAGTGGCGTTTATTTTTTTAAAGCTTGATACTCTAAGGTAGTATTTTCATTATTATTATTACTAGTATTTTTTTTATTGGTATTATTATTATTACTAGTAGTATTATTAATATATGTATTATTATTATTATTAATATTATTATTATTGTTATTATTATTATTATCAATATTATCATTATTAGGAATATAAATATTAGCATGATTGTTAAAATTATCATTTTTAGTAAAATTATTATTAACGTTATTATTATTAATTTTTATCATTATTATTATCATTTTCATTTTTAATATTAGTAACATTCTTATAATTATTATTATGATTATAGATACAAATATTATTATAGAAACAATTAATTTACAAATTTATTAAAATTATTAATTTTATTATTACTATCATTACTATATTATTATTATAACAAACAAATATTTTTATCTATAAATAACTATATTTAATACATGTAGCATAACTATATTAATATTTTTACTAATTATTTGTCTAAAGTATATAAAATAGATACATTATTTATGACACCTATAACTTATTAAATATAACAAATATATCACTAATAATAATATATAAATCTGTTCGATTACAATTATATGTGTTAATATATATAGTATTGATATGTGTTCGTGAATCCGAGGTCAACCCTACACTTGTTTAATGTCGTCATATGTATTTTTACTACAAAATACAGTATGGTGAGTTCATTTGCTCCCTTTTACTCTTAACATTTTTGGTACTGAGAATACATGCGTTACTTTTTTACAACTGCTTTATTAAATGCTTTTGAAATATATTTTGAACTGCGAATACATGAAATGCTTTTATAAATGTTTGACGAGATAGACACAACAAAACATTCCTCGAATGAATTATGTGGACATGATAATTGCCACCATTGAATTATATGGACGTGATAATTGCCACAATTGATATGAATATTTTTCCCCTGATTATTATTGCTTGGTAACCTAAGAATTAGAATCGGGTATGGCCCTTATTCACGTGAATCCTAAAGGTAGCTACCGGGTTTAACACCCCCACCCAGAATGTTCACTAGACGGAAGAGCTAGTGGGCGTGGTGTTTAGTACTTCGAAGATTATTATTATTATACAGACGAGATGTTCTATTTTGGGGATATTATTATGCGCATTATATGTTAAGGTCCGTTACCAAGCCAAGCAATGAATGAAAAGTGAATGTTATGTATCGAGAGAATGATTTTATACACAGGTTATGTGTATGATATTTTTGTACACGAGATATGTGTACGGTTACTAAGATTTATGAAAATGGTTTTTTACACGAGATAGGTGTACTGTATTTAAATCTTATGGTCTATCAAAATGATGAATTTTATTATTTACGATAAACTTATGAACTCACCAACCTTTTGGTTGACACTTGAAAGCATGTTTATTCTCGGGTATGAAAGAAATTTTTCGCTGTGCATTTGCTCATATTAGAAATATTACTTGGAGTCATTCATGACATATTTCAAAAGACATTGCATTCGAGTCGTCGAGTTCATCAAGATTATTACTAAGTCAATTATAGTTGGATATATTATGAAATGGTATACATGCCATCGACTGTCGATGTAATGAAAGTTTGTCTTTTAAAAAAATGAATGCAATGTTTGTAAAATGTATCATATAGAGGTCAAGTACCTCGCGATGTAACTAAATGTAATGTATTCATCCAGATGGATTAGGAGGGGTCATTATAGGTGGTATCAGAGCGATGGTCTTAGCGAACCAGGTCTGCATTAGTGTGTCTAACTGATAGTCGTTAGGATGCATTAGTGAGTCTGGAATTCGGCCGTGTCTGCATGTCAAAAGTTTTGCTTATCATTTTGTGTCGAAAATCATCTACTTATCATCCTTAAGAAATTACCTGCTTATCATTCTTAGTCTAGACACGTCTTGTTGCATTGATTGCATGAATAGTGTATAGACAAAATTCATATCTTAGCATATCTGCTAATTCATATATTAGCATATCTGTTACTGTAGACTTTGCTTGACAGCTTCCGTAGATTCCTCCGTAACTTATGGGACTTTAGTATTATATATACATATGTAAATTATGTATTGCAGGATACTAATCTACATTCTATAATCTAATTCATATCAAAAATCCTTCATCTGATCGTACGAGATGAATCCCTCAACTAGTTCGAGTCCCTCAGATTCCGATAGCTATTCCGATAGTTATTCCGACAGCTATTCTGACACGAATGTTCACCTAAGCTCCGAAAGCAGCGTCACCAGAATGAATCAACCAATCAGCCATCCCCAATTCATCTGATGAGTTCGTAGATGACTTAATCAATGGAGACGCGAAGAAGGCGATCCTTTCCACCAGCCAAATTGCCCTCTTAGCGAAGAACCTGAAGCACTTACCGGCGAACCTATCCGAAACACCATTTTCTCTCTCATTTCCAGAGTATCTTGTCATGATTATATAGTATCTCAAATTCTGAACCTTATTCATCGGCTCGTCCGAACCGACAATCATTCCGGTGTAATTGAAGAAGTCAACGAGCTTCGCGCTCGAGTTGTGGCCTTGGAAAATATAGTGCAAAACGTACCAGCATCAGCAACATCACTGGCACCAACATCAATACCAGTACCACCAACAACCCAAGTTTCAACATCACACACCTCAACATCACAATCTATACCCCGAGCATAATCTTCGTTCAACATGGCGATTATGTAATCTCTAATGAGATTAATATTATATTGACTCATTAAATCCATGATTACATCTGAAGAAAATATATATGTATATTTGTTTTCATAAAGACTGTAATTAAAAATTCTTTTGTACAAACTGTTAATGGTGAAAATATTTTAACAGGTAGGTAATACCCAAGTAATATTTAGATTTCACTTTAATAAGTTATACTGTACATTCTTCGAATCTGATTCAACATTCATTTACTATCCTACTTACATCCATAGATATACGTATCCGTTCACCGCAGAATAACCATTTTCATTCAATTTCATATTTAGATTTTGATCTATCAGAATCCAACAAGTGGCATAATGAAGAAAACATTGGACAAAATAAAATTTGTTAGAAACAAATAAATTAATTATGAGAAATTTTGTTAAGAATCCACGCTAACTATTCCTAACTAACTGTTCCTTGCTAACTGTTAATTCCTTATTACATTTATTTATCTTAATTTAATTATCGCAATTTAAATTCTCGCAATTTTATTTATTGTCATTTAATTTCTGTTATTTATTTTACGCACTTTAAATATCGGGACACGTATACAGGGTTTTGACATATCATATCGACGCATCTATATACATTATTTGGAATAACTATAAACACTCTATATGCAGTAATGACTGAGTTAGCTATGCAGGGTTGAGGTTGATTCTATAATAATATATATACTTTGAGTTGTGATCGAGTCTGAGACATGTATATAATGGGTCACGACACGTATTAATTAATTTGAATATAATATATTAAACTATATATGAATTATTGAACTGCTAACTGTGGACTACTAGCTGTGGACTATCAACATTGGACAATTAAAATGAATTAAAATATTGATTATAACATATGAAACTAAACAATTCTTCAAGTTTGCCACTTGATTTCATCTTAAACCTCTTTTATATCTTGACGATTACAATATGCGTTCAAACCTTTCATGATTCTTGAAAACACCTCAATCGAGAGGATGAACCAACCGCACTTCATCTACGGAAGAAAAGATTGATGCATATAGTTATGCACATGAAAACACTCGGAACCTAAGTAAACGTTTAACACGTACATGTGCTCGCTCCCTTGACGTTTTTATTACCTAAAATAATTTTAAAATCCCTCTCCAAATTAGCCAATTTTGTCACAGCTTCAACAAATCAACTTCGACCTTTATTGGATTAGCCTTATTATAACCTTAATATATAAGTTTGCCCTTCATCATCGTTACCGGAGAACAGTTTATATCTCACCACATTAGCAGTAAACTTATACCAGCAACTTCATTATTCATTAGCTTAAGTATCTCCGAAGAACCATTATATTTGTTCATTAAAACCTTATCATATACTCATCCACATCTTGTAACGAGAATTGCCATATCAATTACTGGTAATTAGCAATCAGTATTTTGAATCTCGCAACGCTTCCATATCAACAGTTATATGTATACATATAACATTTATCTCTTAGAATTATGATCTTTTGCTCTGAATTTATGAAAAACGCTTTAGCCTATGAATAAGTTTTTTTCCGAGTTTTGAAAAGATTGATGAAACAGTGAAAAACTGAAGACTGCCTTAACAGTCAAAAGTTTGATGATAAAGAATGGAGTGTTGGAAACACTCAAAGTAAAAATTTGTACTAGAAAACGGATTGAGCAAACTATGAAGGAGTCTATGAAAAAATCACAAGGACTAAACTTGTACATAAAGAATCCTGATGATTCTGTTTCTGATGAAATCTCTAGCAAATACCTTGCTCCTTAATCGCTTTAAATCACCATGAATGAATTTCTTCATCACAATTTGATTCTAAAATTCTAAGATATTATCGTATCTTTCATTATTAATATCCTCAATATTTCTGAAGATATCTTCATAAATATTCTTGTTCGATATTAATTACCTCTCGGCGCTATCTGTGTTAATTCATAAAAGGAAACTATTTTAGTTTCTATATTTTGTAAATCTTCGAATTTAAAATATGAATGTTTTGAAGTAGTGTTGAAAATTGATGCATGAGTTAGTATAATATAATGACACTTGATCAACGTGATTATATTACAGTAAGTCATTCTGAGTTTCTAATGGAACGTGATGATTCACAGAATCATAACATCATCATGTACCATGTTACACGACTCTTATATTCTATTTAATCTCCAAACATATCAAGAACATATTTCCTTGATAGTATAATCTTTTCTCTTGAATTCTGGTAATTTAACCAATCAAGATCGTGCTATTGCAATCCCTCTCTCAGAACATTGGTTATGTTCATTCTAAACTTCATACCTATGAATTCCGGACCATTTGTCACTTGACTTAAAGTCGGAAAGAGAAAACAAAAGTATGAAACTCTAAAATATAAAGTAAACGAAGAGGGTGGATTTATAATGAAATATCAGACAAAGCAATCAAAATAGATTATTGTATTTAACCAAATAAGATCCTAAATTCCTTAATTTTCGAAGAATCAAATCTTATTTACAAAGATTTCCTCTAAATCCCTTGAATTCCGGAATTCAACCATGACTAGTGAAAAGTTATGACGAAACTTGTCTATCTTATTTCACTATTTAGTGATAGCTTCATTCGTACGCTTCGAGTAATCAAATCATTTTATCTATATTATTCAATAGTGATAAAACTCTGTTTAACATCTCAGATTCATCATGAAAACATATATATTGTCAGCCATGATGACCTCTATCAAATTTCGAGGACGAAATTTCTTTAACGGGTATGTACTGTGACGACCCAAAAATTTTCGACCAAATTTAAACTTGATCTTTAATTGATTTCGACACGATAAGCAAAGTCTGTAATGCTGAGTATCAATTTTTTTGAACTGTTTCATATATTCATTTGACCTTCGGCCAGTTCCGACGATTCACGAATAACTACTTGTAAATAGATACGTATCTATTTAAATATATATAAATAATAATTTGAAATATATTATAATTAACTATGTAAAATAAAACAATATATAATAATTATTATTTAAAACACACACACACACACACACACACACACACACACACATATATATATATATATATATATATATATATATATATATATATATATATATATATATATATATAAGGTATATTGAATATATAAATATAGTTCCGAATTTATTTAGTAAATGATAGAAGCACTCGTTTATCATTCGATGGTTATTTAAATAAGTTAAGTTCAAACTTAGGTGATTTTAAAATAAACGGTGATCCAAAAATGAGTAATATAAATTTTAGGCTTATTAAAAATGTAACTTTTTATATTTTACTTAGGGATGGGAGTGAATAATTAATGTAATTTTTATTTAATAGTTAATGCTCGAATTTTATACCATAATGACCAAAATAAATAAATATAATTAATTTAAAAATATGAAATTTTTCTGAATACTTTTATCCGCCACTGTTTAACAACGGGGAACGAATTACACTGTGAGTAACTGTCGGCAGAATGAATTATTTGTGATGGCTTACTGTTCTTTTTCAATTCACATGTCTCATTAATATATATTATTATAATTATAATTATTATTATATTAATGTTATAAGATTACTTTACAGATTCATATATACATATAGATTATAGAATGAATCACACACCACTACCTTGTTCATTTCCTTCTTCTACCTTCACAACCATCATCACCGAAGATCACTAATCACCATTACCTTCAACTTTCGACAACCCTTGAAACACTTGATGTTCTTTTGTTTCTGTTACTATCATGAATCACCAACATAACACAACACTACCATTTTCCTTGTGTAGTTTCACAACACCTTATAACCATCAACCATCAATCATATTTTTTTCTTTCTTTCACAACCTGCAAATCATCACTACTCTCCCTCCATATCCACCACCTTAAACCCACATAGAAACAGCACAACAGACCACTTAATAACCATCATCATCACCATCTTTTTGCTGCAAAAACGAACAGCTTCATTTCTATTTTCACAACTTCTGTTTTTGTTTTTAGATAAGTTGTTAAATTGTTACCATCACGATGAAATGCCAATTGTGTTGTTGCTGCGATCATAAGATGATGAAGATATTCAATTAATGATGATGAAAATGTTTACCATAATTGAAATACAAGAAGAATACGTGCTACGGTACTTATGTTTTATTCTTTTTATGTCGAGTCTCAAACCCAAACCAATCACCACAATTGCAGCTACTATGCTACTGCTACATCGTTGTTTTCTACTGCTATTAATCTTAAACCTAAAGATATCGATACCTATTTAAGATGATGATGAATAGTAATCGTAATTTTATGTTAGTAGATTATGATAATAATAAACAACGTTATGTGAACGTGAAACATATGATAACGATGAATAATGGTGAGTGACGATGATAGAACTAGATAAAGTCGATGATGTATAACGTACCATGATGATCATCATGATGTACGTGATGATTGAATGATGATACGAGATATGGATAATGTTATGATGTCATGGGATAGTAACTAGTCACGATGTCCAAATTCTGAATTTTTTTTTCTTTTCCAATCAAACACAAACAGAGAACTACAGCTAATTAAATGGGTACTGGACTATTTGCAGTTGGGCTTAGATAATATGACTTATTGGGTCGTAGGTTTGTAAATGAATATTTGTGCCATGGATTTTCGAGTTGGGCTTTTTAGTTGGGCTGTGTCTGGTTGCTTCGAGCTGTGATCCAGTCTATTTTCGATTGGACCAAATAATAACGTTGAATGTTAACGTGATGAAGGAAAATACATGGCGTATATGAATTGTCGTATAAAATAATATGGAAAAATACCGATTAGAGATTGCTACACACTAACGGGCAGTGTACCCGATCGTGTAGTAGTATAGTAACTGGTTTAGTTCCGTGTATCGTTCCAAGAACAGTTGTATTAGTCAAACTAGAATTATAAAATATATTATGATTAACTAAGTAAATGAAGCTTAAAGGTACAAGTTTTATGTTTTGTGGCTTATTTAACGATTAGCCAAATCAGAGAAGAGTAAAAGTAAAAACAATATTTTTGGTCTTTTAAATTTATAAGTGCAAGGAAAGCAATTAAGATAGTTTTGATATCAAAGAGATGAAATATGCTCATCTAGACTTTTTACCCTCGATGTGAATGTTTATTTAGGATTAAGATCGGATTGATTGGTTATGCACGAGAACTAATTGATCGGTTTACCAAGAGTAGTCTTGAATAAACACTCAAACGGGATTACACGACGCAAGTGATGTTCTTGTCATCTAAGACCTCCTATTTGTAATCAACTAATTCAACTAGTCTAAAGACTTGAAGAATGATCAAGTCAATGGTGCGTTGATCATGATCCACTCCTATGTCAACTAATGGTTTAGCTTAGTTCATTCCCTTGGTCTGGTTAAATGTTCAATTCACCCAACCCAAGTAAACAATTAAGTGTGGTAATAAGATCCCTATAAACGTCACTAGATAAGGCAAATTACTAACACCTATTAGTTATATGGAATTGAGTAGCGAAAATATGCATAACAGATTCTAGGGAATTGATCGTTCACCTAGACAACTACACATATCAATTAAGCTATCTGAGAGTATCTACAAGAGTTGTTCTTACATTCCTATATAGATTAACCGTTTGAACGCAACTTACCCCTTTTGGTAAAAGACGGGCAAACACTTGTCACTAGGTGTAAATCAATATACTAAATCAGCAAGATGGTGTTTCTTAGTTGAACAAGTATACTAACTAGTTGAATCGAAAAGATTAAACTTAACAAGAATGGTTCTTGTATTCAAACATCAAACTATCGTGCATGGTAACTATCAATCAAAAGTAAACATTCAACATCTCAGTTATTTATCTAGATGAACATAAAAGGAACTAGCCAACAATCATGCTAGAAAACTTAAACACAACAGTAACAAAGATAGAATTCATTGTAAATACAATATTGACCTTTTTAGAGTAATCTTGGATGAAGCCCTTGAATGATCCTTGAATCTTCAATGATTTTAGTGTTTAGATGCACTTTGATAAGCTTAAGAACTGTTTTGAATGATATGTTTTCGTCTCTGAACAGAAAGAAAACTGGCACACTTGGAATGAAGCTGGAAAGAGGTTTAAAAAGGCTGAAAAGTAGCTGGAAAGCACTGTGCGCGGCGCGCACATAAGGGGTGCGCGGAGCGCACTACTCACCTACCACACTTTTACTTTCCAGTTCACGATCACACTTTAATTTGGACGTTTCAGGTACTTGTGCGCGGCGAAGTGCGCGGCGCGCTCTGTTGTGCGCGGCGCGCTCTGTTGAACTTGCGCGGGGCGCTCTCTAGTTTCCATTTTAATCAAATGTTCTGATCAAAGTCTTGAGTGCGTGGTGGTGTGCGCGGATAGTGCGCGGCGCGCACTGTAGCTTTCATTTTTCTGTTTCTTCGTTTCTTGTTCTGGTTTTGATCTTTGAGTTGTTTCATTCATTATCTTCAACATTTCTTCAAGTATTCAATGATTCTATGCTTAATTACAATACAACGGAATAATAATGGAAATATTACAAATTCGTATGAAATAACCGACGATAGGACTTGATATTGTGACTAATGATATGTCTATTTTGAGTAATATCAAAATCCCCCACACTTAACTCTTGCTTGTCCTCAAGCAAGTCTTGTTCTAATCATGCGTATACAAAACACAAATATATATGAATCAAAAACATTGTTTGAAGTACATTATACACAAATCACACGAATCACGCAAAACACACACAAAGACTCACGCTATATGGTACACAATTTTCACACGATTCACACGAAGTACACAAAACACACACATTATTTTGTAATACAACTCACGCTATATGAACACATGTTTACACAATTGGAATACACACTCGTGAGGGTACACACACAATTTATGAAACACACGCACACATTTGGATTGCTTGGGAGAGGTGAACTTCGATGAAAGTTCTTTAAAAATTTGGATCCTTAGGGAAAATTGGATCTTTGAGAAAACGTTTTAAGATTTTGAAAATGTCATTGCTAGTTTTTTTTAACTAGACACGTTTTCCGGTTTTAACCTCAAATTCCGGTTGAGGGTAACTGAAAACCGAAGTCTCAGTCGGCGATTAGCAAGCTATTCGCCCCCATGATTGTAGTATCATGGAACTCTTAACCGGGCGCCCCCTGACGCGATATAAATATCGGTCTTTCATGACAATTTTGTACAATTAAGATCAAGGGTTAAAACTGCGAAGACTAAGCTATCGCGCGGGACAGATCCTGCTCCAGCTTATACACCGTAATCGGTCTTGCACTGGATAGTGACTTGGATTTACCCTACCAAGTTTATTTTCGGGTTTGAAAGTTCAAGACTTTCCCTTCCCACTGTACCTTATATCGTGAAATGATATTAGTATGAAATGACATAGTTTAGGAAGTTTGCTATATCAAGTAAGGCGAAATTCGGAAGACTTTACTTCCTTCAAGGATGAACTAGATGCATCCTTTCGTTTAGTGACTTTTATTCCTTTTTCAAGCCAAACATACTTTAATCGTTTTAATTTTGCAAAATTTGTGATAGTAATTCGAAAAGATTGGCAAAATCCCCCACACTTGGCTTTTTCGTTAAGGCTTTAATAATTATTTCCATTAAGAATGTGGTAAAACATGTTGATTATCCCTTTTATATGATTACTAGTTTTATGACTTTTAACCGAAATAAATTCAATCATTTGGTTGTTTCTAAATTTGTTTCGTGATAATAATTTTGGTTACAAAATTTGAATTTATGAAGATAAAATTTCAAAAAAAAATTCACCATTCCATTAAGAATTCGAAAGTAAGCCAAGATGTACCCGAGAGAATTACCTCTCCCCACACTTGAGATTAAGTAAGGCCCTCATTACTTAAATCTTATTACTTAAATTCACGAGGGCATTTGTGTGAAAAGAGTTCGAAAAACCTTGATAATAAGCCTGAGATCGTGAAACTTAGGTGAGCGATGGCGCTGAACTTAATGCCAGCATAAGAACATCGTTCATTCCTTGATCTCTATCACAAATTCCAAAATGTTTGTACGTTGCTGAACTTAATGCCAGCATCACTACACCTTAACAATAAGAAATAAACAAGCACACAAAATTTAAATAGATAAAAATGGTGTTTTTAACACAACCACCACAAACATTAGTCTACAATACAAATATTCAAATAATTACAAACCAAAGCTTCTGAAAAATCACCAAATTGTTACCAATCATCAAATAAGGTACATTTGCCCTCTAATCATCACTAGAGAAATTACCAAAAGGCCATCCGGAGTAGGTTCCCGAACCATCATTTCGAGGTCTCCCGCGCGGGTATTGGTCCTCAAAGCGCGTTTGTGCATCCTGCATAGCCGCTTGCTCATCGTATAAGGGAGGACTCGAAACTCTGTTCGGTGTGTTATAATAGGTCGGGTTTTGGTAGGAAGTGGCATAATAATCCTGTGGTTGTTGCATATGCAAACTAACATTATGGCGAAGCCAATCGCCCCTGTAATTCCCCCACCTTTGATCATACCTTGAAGCCCTATTATGCTCCCATTGTTCTTCCTAAAATTCGTTAAATTGTCGCCTTTGTTCTTCATATTGGTCATCTCTGTGTTGATAACCAACCCGAAAATCATGAAAACCGGAAATCACTTCCTCCAACTCTTCTTCCCGTGTCCTTTGCGTCTGCCTACGCCTTCTCCTTTGAAACTGAGGTAATTCTTCTTCACTTTCAGGTTCCTCCATGTGAACCTCCTCCTGCACATTTTCTCGTCCGACACCACTACCACCTGCTTCATGATCGTGGGCACGGGGTGGGTTTTGAGGTGGTTCCATCCTAGGAACAAAGGGAATGAGCCGATTGTGTTGGTCGAGCTGCAAAAATTGGGCATTGATATAGTATATACTTCCCAAAGGTTCCATCATGTCCGGATTTGCTACTAGCCGGTCAAAGTTAATTCCAAACGAGCTCGCTATTCGAGTGATATAGTGACCACCTACAATAGGGTTTATATTTCTTGTCCCTGTTTCGTTTAGATATTTTGCCACGGTGATTGGAATATTAACTGGACTTTTATTGTAGATTTTGTCCATCAGAAAAACGTCTAGCCTCGTTACCTTGTTGTTTCCTTCCCTTCTTGCATTGAATGTGCAAGAAACCAACCTCTGAATTAACTTCGCCTCTTGATGATGTATTTTCGTGAATGTGCTTCGACTAGCAGCGAATTGGTAATTACTTATGTCGCTCCAAAAAATTCTGGGATTGTAGCTGGAATCGTAATACTCTGTCTGTCGGAGATATGCGTCCAATTGATCGTCATCTAGCTCGTTATATATGTCCAAAGCACGAGCTAAATCGATTTGGCTCATTGATCGAGCCAAACCTCCCAATCTAAACCTCATAAAATCCTGCCCTCTCGGATTTAAAATGCATTGAAAGTTCAGAGTTGCGATGAATTCCTTGCACAACTCGGGGTAAATGGTTTCATTTATCCGCATAACCCGTTCCCATGCCTGAATTGTGATTTCTTGTCCGGATGACAATTGGTGTTTCACCTCTAACATTCGTGCGACTCTATTGTACTCTCTTGCTTGAACCAATGGTTCCGGGTCAAAATACCAAGTGGCCTCACACTTTTTTCTTACCACCCATTCATATTCTTCCGCGTAGTCCTCATGATCCTGGACATAAGCTAACCAAACAGCAGGATCATTTTGATCCGGTACGGGTGCTTGTTGTCTTCCTTGGTTTGAACCTTGTCCTTGTTGGGCCGCTTGACTAGATGACCTTGTCTACACATAAGAAACATCACCAAAACAAAAAGGCATATAGAAATAATACCTTGTTAGTGTTAGGTTAAATCAAAATACATGTTCAAAGATACATATAGCAATAGTTATGTTAATCCTTCAAGCAAATAAATCATTTTAAGAGCAAAGATTATCATGACTAGTATAGCATTATAGAAACCAAATTTGAACATAATCCTTAAGCACAATTTAACTCATCATGTTATTGTTACCCAAAAATCTATTAATCATATCACAACAAGCATAATTAAGTGGAACACTAAAGTTTTTCATGCTTACATTATCAATTTTTCATTCAATTCATGTTAGCATTCCAACTTTGAGACTTTTATTCAAGATAACAAGACTCATAAAACATCCAAAATCATCTTCAATCAATCCACGATTACCAATTACAAACTATCCTTAACACATTATCAAGCTAGCAATTCTATTAGCATGTAAACCCTAGATTCATAAGAATATCATAAAAATACAATGGAATCTCAATTTTAAGGCATACAAGGTGTACATAATAATTATAGCATGTTAATGTTCACAAAAATCATGAATTTAAAGAAAACCCACTTAAATTCTTCAACAAATTCGAAATTAAGAGATTAAAATCGATGTATTAAAAAGAATAAAAAGTAGAAGAACATGAACATACTCTCCTCATCTTGAATTTGCTTGAAAATGGAAGAGATTTGGTGAAGATTGGATGAAAATTGGTTAGGGTTTGGTAGGTTTTTGAGTTTGGAAGAGATAGATGCAGAATTTGGGGATGAAAAATGGCAGAAATCGGGGTTGGGGTTTTTGTGGTTGAGAATTAAAAGTGGGCCCCACAATAATTGAACCAAAAAGTAGCTGAGTGTGCGCGGCGCGCACAAGCTTGCACGGTGTTTTTCTTTTTGGTTTTGCGCGGAGTGTACCAGAGACTAACTCAGGAAGCTTGCTGATCAAAATTTTTCTCGATATAATGAATTCAGTGGTGTGCGCTGGGCGCACAAACAAGGGTGCGTGGCGCACACCATGTGTTCTTCACTGTTTTTCGCTTTTGATCAGTTTAGCTTTAGTTGGTAACTTTAAGGTAATCACAGAAGTAAAAAAAAATCACGCAGAATCACTCAAAATCACGCAATCCTAATTCTAACATTCGTGAAGGTTTAAAAATTGAGTCGCTTCACTCGAATCTTCCCCCAAACTTAGGTAGCTTTGGGGTCGAAGATGAGGTTGACCTCATCTTCAATGTTCATGGGTCCATCAACATATAGTTTGACCCTGTGCCCGTTTACCTTAAACGTGTCACCTTTTGCGTTTCTTAACTCCACCGTTCCATATGGAAAAACCTTATTAACCACAAATGGTCCCATCCATCGAGACTTGAGTTTTCCAGGGAAAAGATTAAATCGTGAGTTAAATAACAAAACACGATCACCCTCTTTAAAATCTTTTGGATTCTTGAGATGGTTATCGTGCCAAACTTTGGTCTTTTCCTTGTAAATGAGTGAGTTTTCATAGGCATTTTGTCTCAACTCATCCAACTCATTAAGTTGGTTTAGACGAAGGTTTCCCGCTTCCGTAAGATCGAGATTACATGTCTTAAGAGCCCAATGTGATTTGTGCTCTATCTCCAAAGGGAGATGACATGCCTTCCCATAGACTAGGCGGTAAGGTGTGGTTCCAATAGGAGTTTTGTAGGCAGTTCTAAACGCCCACAAAGCATCGTCAAGCTTTGTTGACCACACCTTAGGATTTAATCCAACTGTTTTCTCAAGGATCCTTTTCAATGCCCGATTCGTGTTTTCAACTTGCTCACTTGTTTGTGGGTGATAAGATGTAGAAATTTTATGGGTTACCCCATATCGTTTCAACACCTTTTCCAATTGGGTGTTGCAAAAATGGGTACCACAATCACTAATTAATGATTTCGGGGTACCAAATCGGGCAAAAAGCTCTTTAAGAAAAATTATAACAACTCGTGCATCGTTTGTGGGGAGAGCCTTTGCCTCCGCCCATTTTGACACGTAGTCAACTGCAACGAGTATGTATTGGTTGGAATTAGATTTTGGGAATGGTCCCATGAAATCAATGCCCCAAATGTCGAAAACCTCACAAACTTGGATTATGTTTTGAGGCATTTCGTCTTTCTGACTAATTTTTCCTGCCCTTTGGCAAGAATCGCATGATTTACATACTTGGTGGGCATCCTTGAAGATGGTAGGCCAGTAAAAACCGGCCTCATAGACTTTTCTCCCCGTGACTTGGGGTCCGAAATGTCCACCAGTGGGACCAAGATGACATTGGAGAAGAATCTGATTGCATTCTTCCCCGGAGACACATCGACGGATTATCCCGTCGGGACACCGTTTGAAGAGATACGGTTTTTCCCAAAAATAGTATTTTATGTCACTGGAAAAAAAAATTTCGTTTCTGATGTGACATACCGGTTTCTAGGAATCCACCCGCAAGATAGTTGGCTATGTCTACAAACCATGGATCATCAATTTTCTCAATCTTCATGAGATTTTCGTCTGGAAAGTTATCTTGGATAACAGTCTCATGGAGAACCCCAAGATTCGGGTTCTCAAGTCGAGAAAGGTGATCGGCAGCTAGGTTTTCGGCCCCCTTTTTGTCTTTAATATCGATATCGAATTCTTGCAAAAGCAAGACCCAACGTATTAACCGGGGTTTAGCATCTTGCTTAGCAAGCAAGTACTTCAATGTCGAGTGGTCTGTATAGACAACCGTCTTTGCTAGTACCAAATAGGATCGGAATTTATCAAACGAAAATACGATTGCCAGGAGTTCCTTCTCGGTGGTAGTGTAATTAAGTTGGGCTCCTTGCAATGTCTTGCTAGCATAATAAATGGGCTTGAAATGTTTTTCAATTCTTTGCCCCAAGACGGCACCAATAGCAAAGTCACTAGCGTCACACATAAGTTCGAATGGTATTGACCAATTCGGCGATATGAGAATGGGTGATTGTGTGAGCTTTGCTTTAAGTAGGTTAAAGGCGGTAAGACACTCGTCCGTAAAGACAAATGGAGCGTCTTTCTCAAGAAGTTTGTTCATGGGGGTTGCAATTTTGGAAAAATCTTTAATGAACCGCCGGTAAAAACCGGCGTGCCCTAGAAAACTTCTTACGCCTTTTACATTTGACGGTGGTGGTAATTTGGCTATGACTTCCACTTTAGCTCTATCCACCTCCAGACCTGCACAAGAAATTTTATGACCCAATACAATGCCCTCTTTTACCATAAAATGGCATTTTTCCCAGTTTAGCACAAGATTTGATTCTTCACACCTAATCAACATACGCTCAAGATTATGAAGACATGAGTCAAAAGAATCACTGAAGACTGAAAAGTCATTCATGAATACTTCCATAAAGTCTTCAATCATATCATGAAAAATAGCTACCATACATCTTTGAAAGGTAGCAGGAGCATTGCATAAGCCAAAGGGCATACGTCGATAGGAGAAAGTACTATAAGGGCATGTAAAGGTCGTTTTCTCTTGGTCCTCGGGTGCTATAGGGATTTGGGAATATCCCGAGAAACCGTCAAGAAAACAATAAAAGTTCTTTCCTGCCAACCTTTCCAACATTTGATCAATGTAAGGAAGAGGAAAATGGTCTTTTCGGGTAGCATCATTTAATTTTCTGTAATCAATACATACCCTCCAACCCGTGATAGTCCTGGTAGAAATTAATTGGTCGTCTTCATTTGTGACAACGGTCATGCCACCCTTTTTGGGCACGCATTGGACCGGACTCACCCAAGGGCTATCCGAAATTGGATAAATGAGACCTGCATCTAGGAGTTTGACAATCTCCTTTTTAACAACTTCTTGCATATTAGGGTTGAGTTGCCTTTGTCTTTGTACACATGGCTTATAGTTATCTTCCATTAATATCTTATGCGTACAATAAGAGGGACTTATACCCTTGATGTCATGAATTTTCCATGCTAGAGCTGTTTTATGGGCTTTTAACATGGAAACAAGTTTAGACTTCTCACTTACAGAGAGTTCGGATGAAATGATAACCGGGAGAGTAGAACCTTCTTGTAGGTAAGCATATTCCAAGTATTTTGGAAGTGGCTTGAGTTCTAAAACGGGAGGTTCTTCAATCGATGTTTTACATCGGTACTCATTTCCTAAATCCAACTTTCTGTATTCTTCATCATTTGGCTCATAACCGTTAGCCATCAAGGTGGTCAACATCTCCACTTCTTCCAACATATTCTCTTCATCACCTTTCACAAAAATGCATTCTCTCGTACCTTGCAATTCTGGAAATTCCTGCAACAACTCCGAATATGTGTCTATGGTTTGCACATAATAACATTGATCATCAGTAGACTCGGGGTATTGTAGGGCATGGTCAACGGAAAAGGTAACCTTCATATCCTCAATACTAAGGGTCAATTTCTGCCCATGAACATCTATCATAGCTCTAGCGGTATTGAGGAAAGGTCGACCTAATATAAGAGGCACACGTGTGTCCTCCTCCATGTCCAAAATTACAAAGTCAGCCGGAAATACTAGGGTACCTACTTTTACCAACATATTCTCTAAAATTCCACGAGGGAATTTAACAGAGCGGTCCGCTAGTTGAATTGCCATTCGGGTTGGTTTTAGTACCCCGGGGTTTAGCTTAACATATAATGAATAAGGCATTAAATTTATGCTAGCCCCTAAATCCGCTAATGCTTTAATGCATTCCAAATCTCCCAGGAGACATGGTATGGTGAAACTTCCAGGATCTGCTAATTTCTTTGGTATTTTGTTCATCAAAATTGCTGAACAATTAGCATTCATGGTGACGGATGAAAGTTCCTCCATTTTCTTCCGATTAGTAAGTAAGTCTTTTAAGAACTTAGCATACTTGGGCATACCTGAGATTACATCAATGAAAGGCATATTTATGTTAATTTGTTTAAACATATCTAGGAATTTTGACCTTTCGGCCTCTAGCCTTTCTTGTTGTTGTTTTCTTGGGTATGGGAGCGGTGGTTGATATGGTTTCACTACGGGTTTTTCCCGTTCTTCCTTTTCAACCACTTTTTCCGGCTCCTTAACCAGTTCATCATTTCGGTTCAACGGAACACTAAAATCAGAATTTTCGGGCATTTTTGGAGCATCGTATGCTAAAACACTCCGTGTGGTGATAACATTGGCGTGCTCATTTCGAGGGTTCTTATTTGTATCGCCCGGTAAACTACCTGGTTTTCTCTCACTAAGTAAATTAGCTAAACCACTCATTTGTTTCTCCAAATTCTGAATTGAGGCTTGTTGATTTCGAAACTGGTGTTCGTTTTTCTCGTTGGTTTGGTTTATATTTGTGACAAGCTGAGTTTGTGATGAAATCAACTTTTCCAACATACTCTCCAAATTTGACTTTTTTTCTTCCTGTTGGGGTTTTTGATAAAAACCCGGAGTTTGTTGTTGGAACCCACTACTTGACCCTTGTTGGTAATTGGAATTTTGACCTTGAGGGTTATAGGGGTTGTTAAAGTTCCGGTTAAATTGGGCTCTTCCTTGAAATTGATTGTTATTTCTTTGGCTTATGAAAGCCACTTCTTCTTTTTGAGCCATTGTTAAACCGGCATCACAATCTTTTCCTAAATGAAGACCACCACAGTATTCACAACCTACTTTCATACTATGAATTTCCTTGGTGATTTTATCCATGGTTCGAGCAACACCGTCTATTTTAACACTTAGGGAACTAAGGTCATCATAGGCGCCGGCGCTTTGGACTTGAGAATTACGAGTAATTGGGCGTTCTTGATGCCACTCATGAGAATAATCGGCTAGCTTATCGATTATTTCATAAGCCTCTTGCTCGGTTTTGTCCATAAGAGAACCACCGACCGCTTGGTCAATTGAAATTCGGGTTGCTACATCACAACCTTTGTAAAAGATTTGGACCTTTTGAAAGGTATCCAAACCATGGTTTGGACAACCTCTTAGCATTTTGGAAAATCGATTCCATGCTTCGTACAGGGTTTCCATCGGCTTTTGACAGAATTGGGTAATTTTGTGTTGGAGTCTCGCGGACTTGGATGCTAGAAAATATTTCTTAAGAAATTTTTTCAACATACCATCCCACGTTTCTATCGTAGCCTCGGCCAATGAATCTAACCAACTTCGTGCTTCCCCTTGGAGTGTCCAAGGAAAAAGTCTTAATAATATGGTCTGGTCAGTTTCTGGTTTAAGTTTAAAAAGAAGACATATCTCTTGAAAGAGACGAATATGTTCGTTTGCATCTTCATTCGGACCACCACCAAATTGACACCTGTTATTAATCATTTGAAGAATAGGTCCTTTTATTTCAAAAGTTATCTCACCAGTAGGTGGAGTAATAGCACTACCTTGTTCGGTCCGGGTTGCTTTCATCTTTGCTGCCATTGATTGTCGTGGTACCAACGGTCTTTCTCCTTCCATTTCAATATTTTGGGGGTTGAACGGGTTTACCAAAGTCTGAATATCGAGGCTTGGTCGTACTTGATTCTGAATCAAAGGTTTCTTGCTTTGATGAGGATTCAAAAATTTCAAGTACTTCTTTTGGAATCCTACCAAGCTTTCTATCAGGTTCTGTAAACGGTGTAAGTAATGGAGATTCTGAACTTCGGGTATGTGGCATATGCGACCTATAAACTGTCAATCACACAACTAACAAAAACTATTAAACATACCGATTCTATAAGTTTAACAATCAAAAACTATTAATAATTTAAAATAATTAAGAAACTACTTAATCACAAATCAGTTAATAATTCTATTTTGACACAAAACTGTCCCCGGCAGCGGCGCCAAAAACTTGATGGTCGTAAAGTGGTATATGAATTGTCGTATAAAATAATATGGAAAAATACCGATTAGAGATTGCTACACACTAACGGGCAGTGTACCCGATCGTGTAGTAGTATAGTAACTGGTTTAGTTCCGTGTATCGTTCCAAGGACAGTTGTATTAGTCAAACTAGAATTATAAACTATATTATGATTAACTAAGTAAATGAAGCTTAAAGGTACAAGTTTTATGTTTTGTGACTTATTTAACGATTAGCCAAATCAGAGAAGAGTAAAAGTAAAAACAATATTTTTGGTCTTTTAAATTTATAAGTGCAAGGAAAGCAATTAAGATAGTTTTGATATCAAAGAGATGAAATATGCTCATCTAGACTTTTTACCCTCGATGTGAATGTTTATTTAGGATTACGATCGGATTGATTGGTTATGCACGAGAACTAATTGATCGGTTTACCAAGAGTAATTTGGAATAAACACTCAAACGGGATTACACGACGCAAGTGATGTTCTTGTCATCTAAGACCTCCTATTTGTAATCAACTAATTCAACTAGTCTAAAGACTTGAAGAATGATCAAGTCAATGGTGCGTTGATCATGATCCACTCCTATGTCAACTAATGGTTTAGCTTAGTTCATTCCCTTGGTCTGGTTAAATGTTCAATTCACCCAACCCAAGTAAACAATTAAGTGTGGTAATAAGATCCCTATAAACGTCACTAGATAAGGCAAATTACTAACACCTATTAGTTATATGGAATTGAGTAGCGAAAATATGCATAACAGATTCTAGGAAATTGATCGTTCACCTAGACAACTACACATATCAATTAAGCTATCTGAGAGTATCTACAAGAGTCGTTCTTACATTCCTATATAGATTAACCGTTTGAACGCAACTTACCCCTTTTGGTAAAAGACGGGCAAACACTTGTCACTAGGTGTAAATCAATATACTAAATCAGCAAGATGGTGTTTCTTAGTTGAACAAGTATACTAACTAGTTGAATCGAAAAGATTAAACTTAACAAGAATGGTTCTTGTATTCAAACATCAAACTATCGTGCATGGTAACTATCAATCAAAAGTAAACATTCAACATCTCGGTTATTTATCTAGATGAACATAAAAGGAACTAGCCAACAATCATGCTAGAAAACTTAAACATAACAGTAACAAAGATAGAATTCATTGTAAATACAAGATTGACCTTTTTAGAGTAATCTTGGATGAAGCCCTTGAATGATCCTTGAATCTTCAATGATTTTAGTGTTTAGATGCACTTTGATAAGCTCAAGAACTGTTTTGAATGATATGTTTTCGTCTCTGAACAGAAAGAAAACTGGCACACTTGGAATGAAGCTGGAAAGAGGTTTAAAAAGGCTGAAAAGTAGCTGGAAAGCACTGTGCGCGGCGCGCACATAAGGGGTGCGCGGAGCGCACTACTCACCTACCACAATTTTACTTTCTAGTTCACGATCGCACTTCAATTTGGACGTTTCAGGTACTTGTGCGCGGCGAAGTGCGCGGCGCGCTCTGTTGAACTTGCGCGGGGCGCTCTCTTGTTTCCATTTTAATCAAATGTTCTGATCAAAGTCTTGAGTGCACGGTGGTGTGCGCGGATAGTGCGCGGCGCGCACTGTAGCTTTCATTTTTCTGTTTCTTCGTTTCTTGTTCTGGTTTTGATCTTTGAGTTGTTTCATTCATTATCTTCAACATTTCTTCAAGTATTCAATGATTCTATGCTTAATTACAATACAACAGAATAATAATGGAAATATTACAAATTCGTATGAAATAACCGACGATAGGACTTGATATTGTGACTAATGATATGTCTATTTTGAGTAATATCACTCATTAATATATATTATTATAATTATTATTATTATTATATTAATGTTATAAGATTACTTTACAGATTCATATATACATATAGATTATAGAATGAATCACACACCACTACCTTGTTCATTTCCTTCTTCTACCTTTACAACCATCATCACCGAAGATCACTAATCACCATTACCTTCAACTTTCGACAACCCTTGAAACACTTGATGTTCTTTTGTTTCTGTTACTATCATGAATCACCAACATAACACAACACTACCATTTTCCTTGTGTAGTTTCACGACACCCTATAACCACTAACCATCAATCATTTTTTTTTTCTTTCTTTCACAACCTGCAAATCATCACTACTCTCCTTCCATATCCACCACCTTGAACCCACATAGAAACAGCACAACAGACCACTTAATAACCATCATCATCACCGTCTTTTTGCTGAAAAACGAACAGCTTCATTTCTATTTTCACAACTTCTGTTTTTGTTTTTAGATAAGTTGTTAAACTGTTACCATCACGATGAAATGCCAATTGTGCTGTTGCTGCGATCATAAGATGATGAAGATATTCAATTAATGATGAAGAAAATGTTTACCATAATTGCGATACAAGAAGAATACGTGCTACGGTACTTATGTTTTATTCTTTTTATGTCGAGTCTCAAACCCAAACCAATCACCACGATTGCAGCTACTATGCTACTGCTACATCGTTGTTTTCTACTGCTATTAATCTTGAACCTAAAGATATCGATACCTATTTAAGATGATGATGAATAGTAATCGTAATTTTATGTTAGTAGATTATGATAATAATAAACAACGTTATGTGAACGTGAAACATATGATAACGATGAATAATGGTGAGTGACGATGATAGAATTAGATAAAGTCGATGATGTATAACGTACCATGATGATCATCATGATGTACGTGATGATTGAATGATGATACGAGATATGGATAATGTTATGATGTCATGGGATAGTAACTAGTCACGATGTCCAAATTCTGAATTTTTTCTTCTTTTCCAATCAAACACAAACAGAGAACTACAGCTAATTAAATGGGTACTGGACTATTTGCAGTTGGGCTTAGATAATATGATTATTGGGCCGTAGGTTTGTAAATGAATATTTGTGCCATGGATTTTTGAGTTGGGCTTTTTAGTTGGGCTGTGTCTGGTTGCTTCGAGCTGTGATCCAGTCCATTTTCGATTGGACCAAATAATAACGTTGAATGTTAACGTGATGAAGGAAAATACATGGCGTATATGATGTTGAAGATGAATAAGATGATACGGGTTATATATAATTTATAGGTAATCTGAATCAAGAAAACGAAAATGGAGGAGTGGTTAGGGAATGTTTGTGTTAAACGAGAGGTCATGGGTTCGAATCTAGGCAGTGGCGTTTATTTTTTTAAAGCTTGATACTCTAAGGTAGTATTTTCATTATTATTATTATTATTACTAGTATTTTTTTATTGGTATTATTATTATTATTATTATTATTATTATTATTATTATTATTATTATTACTAGTAGTATTATTAATATATGTATTATTATTATTATTATTATTATTATTATTATTAATATTATTATTAATATTATTATTATTGTTATTATTATTATCAATATTATCATTATTAGGAATATAAATATTAGCATGATTGTTAAAATTATCATTTTTAGTAAAATTATTATTAACGTTATTATTATTAATTTTTATCATTATTATTATCATTTTCATTTTTAATATTAGTAACATTCTTATTATTATTATTATGATTATAGATACAAATAGTATTATAGAAACAATTAAGTTACAAATTTAATAAAATTATTAATTTTATTATTACTATCATTACTATATTATTATTATAACAAACAAATATTTTTATCTATAAATAACTATATTTAATACATGTAGCATAACAATATTAATATTTTTACTAATTATTTGTCTAAAGTATATAAAATAGATATATTATTTATAACACCTATAAATTATTAAATATAACAAATATATCACTAATAATAATATATAAATCTGTTCGATTACAATTATACGTGTTAATATATATAGTATTGATATAGGTTCGTGAATCCGAGGCCAACCCTACACTTGTTTAATGTCGTCATATGTATTTTTACTACAAAATACAGTATGGTGAGTTCATTTGCTCCCTTTTACTCTTTACATTTTTGGGACTGAGAATACATGCGTTACTTTTACAACTGCTTTATTAAATGCTTTTGAAATACATTTTGAACTACGAATACATGAAATGCTTTTATAAATGTTTGACGAGATAGACACAAGCAAAACATTCCTCGAATGAATTATGTGGACATGATAATTGCCACCATTGAATTATGTGGATGTGATAATTGCCACAATTGATATGAATATTTTTCCCCTGATTATTATTGCTTGGTAACCTAAGAATTAGAATCGGGTATGGCCCTAATTCACGCAAATCCTAAAGGTAGCTACCGGGTTTAACACCCTCACCCAGAATGTTCACTAGACGAAAGAGCTAGTGGGCGTGGTGTTTAGTACTTCGAAGATTATTATTATTATACAGACGAGATGTTCTGTTTTGGGGATATTATTATGCGCATTATATGTTAAGGTCGGTTACCAAGCCAAGCAATGAATGAAAAGTGAATGTTATGTATCGAGAGAATGATTTTATACACAGGTTATGTGTATGATATTTTTGTATACGAGATATGTGTACGGTTACTAAGATTTATGAAAATGGTTTCGTACACGAGATAGGTGTACTGTATTTAAATCTTGTGGTTTATCAAAATGATGAATTTTATTGTTTACGATAAACTTATGAACTCACCAACGATTGCGTGCAAAAGAAGTATAGAGAAAAGCAAAAGAACCTAGAGATGGTCTTCTTAGACTTAGAAAAGGCCTACGATTATCCATATTATTAGGAACCTTATGGAGAAGTAAAGAGAAAAGCAAAAGAACCTAGAGATGGTCTTCTTAGACTTAGAAAATGCCTACGATTGCGTGCCACGAAACTTGATTTGGAAGACCCTTAAGGGTAGAAGTATCTCGAGTAGGTATATTAATGTTATTAGGGATATGTACGAAGGGGCGAAGTCTTGTGTTCGAACACCGGTGGGAAACACTGAAGTTTTCCCAATAGAAGTAGGCATGCACCAGGGATCGGCCCTTAGCCCTTTCCTTTTCGCTTTGATCCTTGATGAACTTTCTCGAGGGATACAAGAGTGCATCCCTTGGTGCCTGATTTTTGCCGATGATATTGTGCTCGTTTCGGACTCTAAGGAGGAGCTTAATAGAAGACTGGAGCAATGGAGGGTGGCCTTAGAAAGTAATGGTCTATACATTAGTAGATAAAAGACAGAATATCTTAGTTGCGATTTTCATAGGAATGTTGATGAACAAAGTGATGGAGTGAACATCTGTATTGGAGACCAGATCTTGCATCCACAAATTTCGTTTAGATACCTGGGCTCGGTGCTCCACAAATCGGGGAGGATAGATGAAGACGTGTCGCACCGAATTAAGGTAGGGTGGGTGAAGTGGAGAGCAGCGACTGGAGTCTTATGCGACAAGAAGATCCCCCTTAAGCTGAAAGGGAAATTCTTCAAGGTGGCAATTAGACCTGCCATGTTATACGGATCAGAGTGTTGGCCTATGACGAAAGCACAAGAGAGGAGGATGGAGGTGGCAGAGATGAGGATGCTTAGGTGGACATGTGGTAAAACCATGTTAGATATGATTCCTAATAGTGTTTTTAGGGAGAACCTGAAAGTTAGAAGCATCGTCGACAAGCTTAGAGAAGAACGGCTTCGATGGTTTGGGCATGTGAGAAGACGACCTCCTATTGCCCCTGTTAGGAGGGTCGAGACGCTTACGGTTGACGGCGTACGAAGAAGGGGTAGACCTACGTGTAGGTGGGAAGATAGGATAAAGATAGACTTGAAGGAGCTCTTATTGACCGAGGACATGACCTCTGATAGGGTTGCGTGGAGGACTAGAATTAGAATAGATGAGTAGGTTATTTTGGTTTTGTTTGTGTGTTTGTGGTTTTGTGGGTCTGTGTGGGTGCCTTCTTTCACTATGTTCTTTGCTCTTTGCAGGTTTGTTGTTTTTTTTTTGTATGCTTTTTTTGTTGTGCGACCTTTTTTTTTTTCCTAGACCCATGCATAGATGGTGTAAGTTTGGACATGTGGGTTTCAATGTGTATGTATGGATGTTCGTGTTTGTATGTATGTATTTAAGTTTATGCGCAGGTTTATGTATGTTTGTTTGTATGTACGCTTGTTTTGCATTTCTGCTTGCCTATGATTGTATTTATATATTTATGTACGTTTGTATGTTTATATGTATGTATTGTTATATGTTTGGTTGTATGTATATTCGTATGTTTGTATGTATATCCGTATGTTGGTATGTATATTCGTATGTTTGTATGTTTTATATCTATGTATGCGTATGTAGGTTTTCCCTTATGTATGCGTGTAGGTGGATATCTATGAATGTACGTTTGTATGTTTATGTAGGTTTGAGTAGATACGGTTTTATGTATGTTTGTATGTTTATTTTTATAGACTGGCTTGCTATGATGTGATTTTATCTGTTTGTGGACATATATGTTTATTTCTCATTTAGTGCAGCTTTACTTTATTCGTCATGTGCTCCGCAGTACACTCTAAGGTACGTTTTTTTTTTATACGGCGCTGTTTCGGGAGCCATCAGCAAGCGTCTACTTATTGGCGACTTGACTGTCGCTTAGAGCCTAAATCGAATTCCATGCAACATTTTAAAACCCATGGAAATTTGTCCCACCATTTTCATGACGTTGGCTTTTTTTTTTTTTTTTTTTTGGCCGGAGGTCCGTTGCAAGCAATCTCTTTATCCGTCGAACATAGAGAGGAAGGACTTTCTCTACTCTTGTGAGTGTTTCACTCGGGGTGGTGAAATGACTTCTCTTTGTCCTAGGGTAGAGGAAGGATTGTCTACGTCTCACCTCCCCCATACCCTACAAGTGTGGGATTGGGTATTGTTGTTGTTGTTGTTGTTATGAACTCACCAATCTTTTGGTTGACACTTGAAAGCATATTTATTCTCAGGTATGAAAGAAATCTTCCGCTGTGCATTTGCTCATATTAGAAATATTACTTGGAGTCATTCATGACATATTTCAAAAGACGTTGCATTCGAGTCGTCGAGTTCATCAAGATTATTACTAAGTCAATTATAGTTGGATATATTATGAAATGGTATGCATGCCGTCGACTGTCGATGTAATGAAAGTTTGTCTTTTAAAAAACGAATTCAATGTTTGTAAAATGTATCATATAGAGGTCAAGTACCTCGCGATGTAACTAAATGTAATGTATTCGTCCAGATGGATTAGGACGGGTCGTTATAGTCCACCTTCACCATCCACCATCCACCATCGACCATCGCCGCTCCACCTGAATCAGAGAGTGGAGAAAAATTAGGGATATGTGCGTGTATATATATACACTAAAAGAAGAGAAAAAAATTAGAGGTTTGAAGGTAGCAATATTGAAGATGAAAGAAGAATTACCTTACAAGATCAGTTGGTAAATTTGAAGGTCTGTGATTGAGAGATTGAAGAGGAGGAGATGAAAAAAGGAAATGAGAAATAAAGGGTAATTAGGGGAGATGTGTAATCTGAACGATTTAGAGACAACAATGAAGGTGAACCATTCAGAGCTATTTTTTTTCTCGTTCAGTTTAAATCTCATTCAGAGGTGCAAATCAAACACTCTGAATGCTGACCGATTCAGTGTTCAAATCTGAATGGTTCCATTCAGAAGCAATCAAACGCACCCTTACATGGATCAAAAAAAAAAATTGTGGGCTTTACACAAGTCCTTAGAACGTATTGTGCAAAGAAATGTCTTATGCTTATTGAACCTAGTGAGAATATTCAAATGAAATCAACTTTTAAGTTGAGATCTAAAGGATCAATCAGAGTGCGATACGTGGCGCGATAATTTTTTCGAAAAAAAAAAATTTCAAATTTTTTTTTTTTGAAGTTTTTTTTTTCAATCACGTGTGATTGGATTTGACATGCATTAAATCACATGTGATTATGCATGTCAAATCCAATCACATGTGATTGAAATTTTTTTTAGTAAAATGACGAATTTCAGTAAATTTGTGCTAAAACCTTTAAACACCAAGTTTTTGATCAAAACTTGATCAAATCACCGAAATAAAGTCTGAAATTTTGAAGATATGATCACGAAACGCTAACAAACTTAATCAAATCACCGAATTAAAGTCTGCTTCCGGTTGAAATTTATTTTTTTGAAAAAAAAATTTTAATTTTTTTTTCAATCACATGTGATTGGATTTGACATGCTGAATCACATGTGATTGTGTTTTACAATCACATGTGCTTGGATTTGAAATGTTAAATTTAAAAAAAAAATCAAAAAAGAAAAATAAAAAAAAATTAAAAAAAAAAATTTTGAATTTTTTTTTCAATCACATGTGATTGTCTCTGATTGATCCGTTGAATTTCAAGCAAATTATTGTATTTAAGAGATTACAACTCTTAACCTATACTAAATTAATAATTGGATTATAACTAATTGGGAAATTAGCAAAATACACTTCTATTTTTAAGGTCTTATCAAAATACACTTATAAAAAAAGTGTATTGTTTTTAAATAAAGTTTGTTAAAATTAAAATATTGTTTTATTTAATTATTTATTGTTGAATAGGAAGGACTTCACATGAAAGAAAATTTATCTAGATGGTTAAAAGGGTAAAATCTGAAATCCATATGTCCAAAGTCCTTTCTATAAAAACTCCAAAAGTATAGAGGCTTATTTGTAAATATGACAAGTTTGTATATACGTGTTATCTTGGCCATTTACTTGTCAAAATTCGTCGTTGTGATCGAAGTGTTAGTTAAATGTATTACATATGTTGTTGGCAGTCAGTGAGAGGAACATAATATCCAAAATAATTTTAGTTTATAATGAATGTATGTGTGAGAAATCAGGAGCTAAAAATTAACTTCAAGTTCACCTTAATAAATGAGTGATTTGAGGTATGATCTTAACCTTTATTTAAATAAAATGAATAGTAAGTTTCGTTTTTGTGTAATTAATTTGAATTTGAATGTCCAGTCAATTTCAGTCCATTGTTGTATTAATTGTTCAAATACTGAAGTTTGTGCAGGAACTACGAAAATAGTACTCTGTATGTTATATGACTTTTAACTTTTTTTACGTTAATAGTTCTTTTCAAGTACTTAAGTAAAACTACAGTCTTTATTCAATGAAAAACGCCTCAGAAACGAATTAAATTGAGCCTCTGTACGCTGCTCTGTACGCTGTTCAGAAACAGCAATGATCTGGTGGTGAAGAAGCTGATTCAGGGCTGATATTGGGCCAATTCTGGAGGGCTGGTGTTATGTACAGAGTCTGGTCTTATGTTGGCTAATTTTGATTGCATGTTGGGCCAGCTAGCTATCCCTCTGTTTTATGGCTCTTTATTAATAAATATATCATACATTCATACATATTTACAAGTGTTTATATACTACAGTATCGTATACTAATGCAGGCATAGATTCCATGAAACAAGTAAGGTCTCAATGGTGTGGTAATTACTCGTAGTGAATAAATCATATACATATTTACAAGTATAAGTGTTTACATGCTATTATTGCTATCATATATTATTGCAGGCATAGGATTCTATAAAAAGAAAGTTCATCATCTCGATTATATTTAAACAATATCGTAATAAAGAAAGTGAATAATCGTGTTGTTGTTCTGTAATTATTCATTTTTGGTGGAAAGATAGTTTTTTTTTCGTAACACTAATACCACTTTCTTGTATATGTATTAGCGGACAATTGACATGATAGATGGCCAATTAAAATACCTTTTTCTATTCAGGGTAAAAAGGTGGATGTACAATTTTACAAATATACGGGTGCCCGAAAGATGTAGCCGTGACGTAGCTACTGATGATGGTCTCTGGGAACAGAGAAGCCCACATCTATGCAAAGGTATGTGGACATGACAATGGACCAGCTCGGAGGCCCGGCCCAACTTGCACACCAAAGCATAGTGACTGCTAACTGACTGAAGCAATTGTTGTGTTTTTAACCACTATTTGTAGGTTCAGTTCGAGTCTTGTCTTGGACAAAAAGGGGATGTGTGCGTTTGCTGTTCAAAAAAAAAAAAAAAAACTGTAAAGCCATTTGTTCAAGTGCAGCTGAAGAAATAGAAAATTTGTTTTTTTTTTTTTTTTTTTTTTTTTTTTTTGTTAATTTACTATAGTGCTGTTTCAGCACTAACCAAAAAGTGGGTTTTAGTGTTTTACTTCATTTGAATAATAACAATTTGTGGAGACTAGTTACTAGCATTTAGTTTTTAACCTTTCTTATAAGTTCCACTAATCCACTATTAAATCTTTGTGGTAAAGAATGGAATGAGAACAACATAAATGTAGGTTGTGTCCTTTAGTATCTTTTGTGTTTTGTTTAGTTTTCAATTAATTCAACAATTATCTTCCATTTGAAAACTGCATGTTCTACAACAAATAAACAAAAGAATGGCTGCATCAGATCATGTGTTTAATGCTGAAACACAAGATCAGATTCATCTTAGCGTTAACGACCGTCAACGGATCACTGAGAGGACCCAATGGGTTCTTGATTCACCCGACCCTCCTGGTTTTTTCAAAGAGATTCTTGTTTCGGTCATAAATACTGTTTTTTGTCGGGGAAACAAAAAACTCGGCCCGTTACAAAAAACTAGTCTTGTGGCGTTTTTGCATTCCGTGTTTCCGATACTTAGTTGGGCTAAGGACTACAAAGGATCCATGTTCAAAGGTGACTTGCTTTCCGGATTAACCGTCGCTAGCTTATGCATACCCCAGGTACATTTTTTCACAAGGGTAATGATAAATTCACCACACACATACATTAATGAGTTGTACAGTACAACTCCTTGATGCATGTGCGGGGTGTATTATCAAAAAATGTGGTGGATTTATCATTACCCTTTTCACAACCAATGGTGTTAAATTTTGTAGAGTATTGGATATGCTGCTTTAGCCCAACTTAAACCTCAATATGGTTTATGTAAGTTATGAATTAATCCTCTTATTAAACATTTTTGTCTTATTTTTTCCATTGAAATATGCTTTTCTGTAATTTCATAGACACGAGTGTCGTACCTCCTTTAATATATTCAACAATGGGTACTTCACGAGAGTTAGCTATCGGTCCAGTGGCTGTAGCTTCGTTGCTGACATCAGCAATGGTCTCAAAAGTCGTAAATCCAATCATTGATCCTGCAGCGTATACTAAGCTTGTGTTCACAGTCACCTTTTTCACCGGCACGTTTCAAGCTCTTTTTGGAATTTTTAGGTAATGCTTAATACAAAATATGTACATTTCCAGATGAATTGCGCTTTTTTATTTATTTATCAATGTTGTTTTTGATTCATAGGTTGGGTTTTCTCATCGATTTTCTGTCACAAGCAGCTGTCGTTGGATTCATGGCAGGTGCAGCCATTGTTATAGGTCTCCAACAGCTCAAAGGTTTACTTGCTATGACCCATTTCACCACAAAAACTGACGTTGTCTCTGTTTTGATCGCTGTTGTTAAATCAATCAAGAATTCAGTAAGTTTTTATGTGTATTCTAATTGCAACAACAACAACAACAACAACAATACCCAATCCCACAGAAGTAGGGTATGGGGAAGGTAGGGTGTAGACAATCATTCCTCGTACCCTAGATTAGAAGGAAGTCAGACTCGGTATGTGTATTCTAATTGCATCCTCTCATTTTATTACTAGTTATTCATATATTCCTATGCACGGTTGCAAAAGTCACTACTCGGGAGTACTCAGAGTACTCGGTCGAGACTTTGTAAGGAGTACTCGAATGTTGACCAAGTTTGACTTTGACTGAGTTTTGACCAATTTTCCGTCTATTCCAGAGTTTTGGCCAATTTTGACTGAGTCTGACTGAGTTTGACCGAGTTTGACCTAGTACTATATTGAATTGCAAAAACTGAGTACTCGCCGATTCATTCCGAATTCTCCAACGTTGTTTCTATGGTTAAACGGTTATGTTTTTCATTTTAGGAGTGGCACCCTAAGAATTTTATCCTTGGATGTTCGTTCCTCGTCTTCATCTTCATCACGAGATATATTGTATGAAATACATCAAACTTAACCTCTGTTTACCATTTATATCCTATTTGTTGGTTCGTTACCCTTTTTTATTATGGTTTTCGGTAAAAATTTCAGGGGAAGAGGATCAAGAAGCTATTCTGGTTACCAGCTATCGCTCCGTTAGTATCAGTCATCCTTTCCACCACTATCGTATACCTAACGAGAGCTGATGAACATGGAATTAAAATAATTAAACATGTTAAAGGAGGATTTAATCCAAGTTCAGTTAATCAGTTACAGTTCAACAGTCCACACCTCCTTGAATCAATCAAAATCGGGCTTGTTTGTTCTATAATCGCTCTTACGGTTTGTGTAGCTCAAAAAATCTATACATTTATTCTGATCAAAAATACCAAAAGGTCAACTTTTCGTTGTGGCTCTGTTAACTTTTATTGTATTATGTTTCAACAGGAAGCAATGGCAGTTGGCCGGTCTTTCGCTACCATTAAAGGGTATCATTTGGATGGAAATAAAGAAATGATAGCTATGGGGTTCATGAACATTTGTGGATCTATGTCTTCTTGCTATGTTGCAACAGGTTATTTTATTTATTTATTTATTTGAATGGAAAATGAAGGTGATTTTTTAAATGTAGTCTCGTAATTACTAATTCAGGTGCGTTTGCACGGACTGCTGTCAACGTTTATGCTGGGTGCCAAACAGCGCTATCAAATGTAGTCATGGCTATTACGGTTCTTGTAATGCTACAATTGCTAACAGGCCTTTTATACTACACTCCTATTGCGATACTATCCTCGATAATCTTATCTGCCCTTCCCGGGTTAATCAACTACACCGAAGCCTATAATATCTGGAAAGTTGACAAATTGGACTTTTTGGCTTGTGTTGGAGCTTTCTTTGGCGTGTTATTCTCTTCTGTAGAGATGGGTCTTATGGTGGCTGTAAGCATTATAACTTTTTTTATAATATTGGTTACTTGATGATACGTATTATGGAGTATATTTTTTGAACAATAACTTGTTTAATTTTTATGACAGGTTACGGTTTCATTTGCTAAGATAAACCTTAGTGCATTACGACCTCGTGTTGAAGAGCTGGGGAGGCTTCCGGGAACAGATATTTTCTGTGAAGTTGATCAGTATCCTGCCGCTCATGCGGTTACGGGCGTTCTAATAATCCGACTTAATTCTGGTCTGCTTTGTTTTACAAATGCAAATCCACTCAGAGATAGGTTATTAAATCTTTGATTTTCTATATGTACATATGTTTCAGTGTGTTTTTTTTTCTTCACTAAATTTTATATCTTGATTATATTTTCTTTTAGGATATTAAGATGGGTAGCGGAAGAGAACGTAAAAGAAGCGACTAAAAAACGTATCAATGGAATAATCCTCGACATGTCCTGTAAGCGAACTTAATACATACTATTAATTGTGAAAAACGCTATATGCACCTTGATTAAAGGATCGTTATCTTGGTATGTACTGATATTTTTAATCATAGGTGTGACAAACATCGATTATGCCGGAATCTTAGCATTGGAAGAAACCAACGAAGAGTTGCTTTCTAGAGGCATCAAAGTGAGATTCTAATTTCGACTACATAATTTAGAGTGTCACATTGATATATTTCGTCGTTAACATTTATTTGAACCATATGACGGAGATGATATTTTAACGTTTGTTTGCAGTTAGCGATTGCAAGCCCAAAATGGCAAGTGATACACAAGCTGAAAGTAGCAAAGTTTGTTGATAAAGTTCGAACAGACTGCATCTTCCTCACTGTTTCTGAAGCCGTTGATTCATTTGATGGTTCAAAGTTCAACGATCCTAGTAGTTATTGATCAACATTTGTATCCATAAACTGTTTGAAATCATGATTTATAATCATTGTAAAATGCTTACAGTTACATAGCAAAACTTTTATGATTAATATGGTATGTCAATATCTTCCAATTAGGCCCAAACAAAGAGGTAGTGAGATCAAGTCTCGTCTAGTACAAAGGTAGTCATGTTATATTTTAGTCCGAAAAAAATAAGGTTCGGGTTAGTTTTCTGGTCTTTGAATCTAACGGGGTTCAGGACCGCGTATGAACTAAACCATGGCTTTCGAAATTATATTGCAGCCCAACTCGAGCATTCAAGATTAACCAGGCTTGAAGTATTTGGTCTTTTTTTAGAAATGGCATCTTGTTTGTTACATTCTCAATTAATATGGTCATTTTCTAATCAATCAAATCTTATTAATTGGAGTGGTTATTAATGGAAAGTGATGAACAAGATATGCTATTTTTGTCTTTTATTTTGTTTCTTACATGATATGCACAGGGCCCCACATTCTTGTTTCTGATCTGCTGTATTGGTTTGTATAGTAGTTGAAAGTTGAAACTATATCAAATCTTTAAACTAAACATCTCTTTCTCCGGCAGTCATCACCGGAATTTTCAACAACACCACCAGTAAATTCTCTTATCTCTAATTTCATCTTGTGACTACATAAATAAATGTTCTTATTTTGTTATTTAATTTATCGCAAAATATATACTTTATTATTCTGGGATTCTTTATTAATTTTAAAAAGTTTAGGACTTTATTATTTGATAGTGGAAAATTTGGAATATATGCTCCTGTTAAAGTTGATTGTGTTTTTTTATTGTATTATTTTTATCTTTTATGCATTTAAATTCTTTAAAGTTGTACTTTCATTCGAAATTGGAACAGATGCTCCTATTAGCTACCAGAAAAGTGGTAGAAGACAGCTTTCTTTTTTACTCTTTTAGGTCAAAAAATCTGTTTTCTAACTTCATTTTTAGTAATGTTTTCAATAAATTAAACAATTTCTAGTAATGATACAAGTATACTACAACCAAGAAACTTGGCGTCCGGAAAGTTTATTGCTTTTGTAAGTTGACCACAAAAGTCAAATTCAATTTATGCAAATTTGTGGATTGCTTGTATTGTTAAGTTTATTTGCACCATATTTCAAAATATTGATTCTTGTACATGCCATTCATATGTTATGAACTAGATGCAGCTTAGAGAACTTTTATGAACTCAACTATACACTAATATGTAGCAAATTCGATAAATGGCAAAATCGATTTGCTTTGAGATAACAGTGAATATGGCGTTATTTGTTGAAAAGTAACAACATTAATTAAAAAACTCGAAAAGGAATTGTGAACGGAATAACAGAATTGTTTAAGATGCTTATAGCCAATAAGCATGGTTTGTGGTGTACCACAGTGATGAAATTATAATATAGAAAAATTCAGGTATATGATTCTGTGAAAAAGATAACTTATGGGTGTCATTTATCGCCTAATAATAACCGAAAGAAAGTGACAATTGTCTTGTTATTCTGTTCTTTTTTTTTGTAATGGAAAGATACTACTTTTAGGACATTACTGATACATTTTTGTATGTATATTTACAGTCAAAAAAAATACTTAATAGGCCAATAAATATATGAATTTTTGTATTCAGGGTAAAGGGTTTTCTTTGAAAAGAAATAAGAAATCATGGATGTCACTCAATTGCAAAGACAGTTTGTCGAATACACAACTTCTTTGTATCAGGAGGTTAGTGTTAGTTTCTTAGAAAAATTCTTTTTAAAAAAAAGTTACTTAATTTGTGAGTAAAATTTGTAATTATCTAAATCGTTGATTTGGGTATATGAAGGGATATCTTGATGATCAGTTTAATCAACTTGTGAAATTGCAAGATGAGAGCAATCCAGATTTTGTTGTTGAAGTTGTGTCCCTTTTTTTCGAAGATTCTGAAAAGCTTCTTAACAATTTGGCCACTGCTCTGTAACCTCTCAATCTCTCTAGATTGATCTTACAATTCTTGAACTATATCTATTTTTTATTATAGTTAAATAATATTTGTATTTATTTTAATAGTCAGCAGGAGAATGTCGATTATAAGCTAGTCGATGCGCATGTGCACCAGTTCAAGGGTAGTAGTTCCAGGTATGATACCAGAATTCATTGGAAAACAAGTAAATTTTTTTGGTAAGAAGCTTTTACCATAGTAATTATTAGTTTTAATGCTTATAATACATGTGTTTCTTGATTTTTGGTAACAGCATAGGAGCACAACGCGTTAAAAATGTGTGCATCGCCTTCCGAAATTACTGTGATCAGAAAAACCTTGATGGGTTAGTCACTGTTCTTTTCATTAAAATTAGTTTAGTTATAAAAAAAAAAAAAAACAGAGTACTGAAAGACTATATTACTAATTCTCAAGAGTTAATTTGTTCAAGTTTGTATCTCTCTTTACCGATTTACTGGTTACATCCTTCGTCCTACTTTGAAAAAAACATTACTATTTCTCAAATAAATGAAATACTCTTTAGTAAATACAGAATATATTGCAGATTCAAGTAAAAATAGTAAGAGAACCAAGAACCTTAGGAGTAGTATCTGAAAGTAATTTCATAGAGCATTAAGAATACTACTTGTGCAAATTACTTCTAGATATGTTGGCATGGTACAGTTATTTGATGACTACAATCTCGTGAGTGCAGGTGTGTATTATGTCTGCAACAAGCGAGAAATGAATACATCCTCACAAGGCACAAACTCGAAGCGTTATTTAATGTTAGTCTCCTACCTTCGAATCAAAAATACATGGAAAACATATATTCTATCTTAAAGCTTAAACTTATATTCATTATGTACACAAATTCTAGTTTCATCTTGTGTAGAGTTGGCAAAACAGGCAGGTTGAGTCATGGGTAACTTCATGTTTTGTATTAGTTCAACATGATTTGTGTTGATTACGTTTTTCAACTTTCAGAATTGTTTATCATAAGATGCTTTTTGTACTTTTAGTGTATGGTACAACTCTGTTGATGTTAATCTTGATAATGCAGCTCGAGCAACAAATCGTACAAGCTGGTGGATCAGTCCCTATGATGGCGTAGGTGTCAAGTTGGACGGGTTTAGCTTGCCAGATGAATCTATTTAATTTCTATATCGGTATAGAATAGATTATGTATGAAACTAGATTGCGATTTTGGTGAATAATTTGACCAAAAAAATGTGACTCGTAGATCTGAAAGAGTGACACTTGTTTATCATATCGAAGCGCAAATTGTACTTGAAACAATTTGAGATTCGCAATGTTTGATCTCCGCAATAAACTTATTTGGTACTTGTTTGTGCATCAGTTTGGATTAGTGAAAATTGTGTTTGTTGTGATCATGTAAGAGTAGTGATCACTCGAGCCCACTAAAAAAGTGTGTGATCGATCATCGCCAAGTCACTATAAGACCAATCCCAACAGCAATACAGCCCTGTCCACCCTGCTCAATCATGACGAGCACGCCAATGACATTCGGCTAGCCCTCACGCCCCACGTGACTCGTGCGCCATTTCGTGCTGTTTCAACATGTTTGAGGGCAAGATATAGCCGTTGCATTTGACAAAATAAAATAAAAAAATCAGAAACAGAAGCAACGGCTAGTTTCATTTTTTGTTTTTATTTCGTTTATTTACATTATATATAGAAAAAATTACGTCGTTATACAACCAGAACCCAATCCATTTTAACACAATACAAGCTACTCTCATACAATTGTAACACACAAACCCAATACATACACACTTTCATTTTACATATTCAGCAAACAAAATGACACCCAAAAAACAAACCATATCAAAATTCAAAACACAACAACAATAACAACTCTCGACTTCAACAAGCTACGGATACACGGATATGGTGAATCATTTGCTCAAGATCACACAATTATTCGGCACAAACCGGGTCATCATCCAACCCACTCACACCTTTCGGTTTTGCGGCTTATGCAATAATGTACCCTACATGTCTATGTACAACCAAACACAACAACTTCCATTTATCCCGAATCCCAAATATCAAACTCTACAAATTCCAGCTTTACTCGAAGATTCCAGAAACTCCCCCTGACCCCGAACCCGAACTCGAAACCGATCCCAAAGGCAAAAAAGTCAAATGTCCTAACAATCATGGACAGACCAAGAAAGTAGAATTCTAGCCGAGTGTTGGACTCGCGTTTCTGAAAATCCAATCACGGGAAACTTGCAAACAAATGTTTCATTTTAGGGGGATGTATAATGATGCGCATACTCACATATCTCATACACGCGCATCACATGTGGCTGGCAAGTGCTTAACAAACGCCTAACCATTTGAGATATTTTAAATTACAAGTATGGCATTCGCGGCTGCAAGCATTATAGTAAGATGTGTTCATTAAGGTGTTACCTAACCAAACAGCATACATGGCGTACGCGTCACCTGAAAGGGGCGCAAACACGAGCGCTAACCAGATAGCGCCACATAAATACGGCGCTATCCGGTGTAATGGGTTATATCTCGTGTATGTCGCTATCTCGTTTTCTAGTTCTGCAGTTGATTTCCTGTTTGTAACTTAGCTGCTAATACTCCGTTTACCCCGTGTAATGGGTTTTGGGCCCCATCTTGTGCCCTTTCGTTATAATATATTGCCTTTCGAAAAGAAAAGAAAAAAAGACGGCGGGACAATAAATGAAGATACAGACGGTTATGCACGATCTCGACATAATACAGCTGACAGATAGAGGTGCATGATGGTTGGTACTGACAATTTGCAAGTCGTGCCAGGGACCACTTACACTTTATCCGCGTTATCGACTAAATAGTACAACCTAGCAAAAAGGATGTTCCTTTTGTCCTATACGTGACACTAAAGGACAAAGAGGCCCAACTATAAATAGGGCACCAAACCCTAGGTAAAGGAGGAGACACACACATTTACACAAGGCATCACTTCCTTACATTCATTCCGTCGGACCGGAATCATCAAGTAACTTATCCGACTTACCGAAATATCAAACACCTCACAAGCTTTGTACTACAACATGTAACAATCTTTGAACAATAAAACCTAACGGCTCCCTCGTGCCATCGCTTACCAGCTAGCCCAACGATGGTGGGTATACGTTTAACCACCCCTTCTGAGATCACCATCTTGTATGAAGGTTATTCAGAATAATCCAGACCGGATTGTTAAAATCAAATGACCCTTAAATCACCCATCTTTGTTGATCATCGTGGACCGAAACCCTTGCATATAATCTATGCTTGATCAATTTACGAAGGTAATACAACTCGCTAGTTGTAGTTCAACGACGAGCTGATCAAATAAGCGGGATATGATGAAGCAAAATGCAGCATGATGTCAAACAATTTGTAACAATCCACTCAAAAATAGAACAACATTGGCAAAGCGGAGATGGAGATGGAGGGAAAGATCTTATGTATCAAGCGAGCGAACAATTCAAACTACAAATGAAAGGGAATTTTATGTACGAGGATATGTGGCGTGTATTTAAATATTGCACCCCTCCTTTGTAATGGGTCGAGTATTGGTAAAGGTATAAAGGTCACTCCTCCTGCGGCTGTTGGGCCGCTATCAGGTCCTGGTCTGGGCCTTGAATTCAGTGATACAAATTCTAATGACGATACCTTATGTTCTATGTAAGATTGGTTAGGTTGAAGAAAAAGGAGGAAGAAAGCGCGGTTATTCGAAATGAAGAAAAGAATGAAGAAAGGTCTTTACCGGTGTTGTTCGGTCGTAGCGGAAGTATTTAATACTATTTGTGAGGTCCCATCTTGTGAAGGTTTTTACAGATTTTGGTACGTTTTGAATAGAAATGTCTCAAAAGTTCAACTTGGCGACGTAAATTTGAGATCGGGTAATAAGGCGAATGAGGCTTCCAATTTGGGTTCTTACAAGCTTAAAGACAATGTTAAAGACTTGGATTATGATGAGGCGATTCAAAACTTGTTTATGGGTATCTAGAGATAGTAAAAACGGCGGTTCATCGGCAAATTGAAAAGGAAAAAATGTCCGAGGAGTCTTTCGCGGCATACGATGAAATGATACGAGTATGGATGAGGAGAGCGAACTGGTTGTTGCTACTCCTAGTATTCCTTGTGACACCTCTAGTGTGCCGTTTAAAAATGAGAAACAATAAGAAAAGGAGAATAAATTGGTTCAGGACGCCGATATGGATGAATTCAACTTAATCATTAAAGATATTTGAGCTTGGAGTTCTCAGTTTTGTGTTTCGTAGTGTTTATTCGGTTTAGAGATTGTTTTTTGTCTTTGTTGAGCGTATGAGTTCGTTTTGGTTAGTTCTTGTCCTATTCTTGGCTCGGTTTTTGTTACAGTATACTCAAGACGTGGTTCCGTATAGATACTTTATATGTTCGTCGCTTTTTAGGTACGAGCCTTATCGATGTTTCTCTTGTATTTTTGTTGAAGGTGTTTTATATTCGAAAATGTTTTCCAAAATTATATAAGTGTTCTTTTTTGCGCAAAAAAAAAAAAAAAAAAAAAAAAAAAAAAAAAAAAAAAAAAAGGTTAAAATAAAAATAGTTACTCTTTTCACATTTGAACACGTGACTATATTTACAATTGCCTGGTACTCCGTATTATTGTTCATATTTTCCCCTAATTCAAAACCCTAGATACGATTTAACCATGGGAGAAGAACAACATCATCAAGATGATACGAACAACAAATCAGCTGCCAATTCATCTACCCCAATGACCCAAGCTCAGTTCCTTTCATGGAAAACTCACAAGGTTTTACCCTCTCTTTCTTTTCTACCCACTTCATTGCTTACACTTTTTACCATGTTTCTTGTGTTATTTTTTTTTAACAATTAATCAATTTTGTGATCTTTTCTTGTTACCATGATTGTATTTCCAAGTTCAATTTGTAAACTTTATTTCAAAATTATATTAAAGTTTTTGCCTTTTTTTATACTGTAATATATTTTTATGAATTTGGGGATTGGGGATACATGTGAAATGAGTTTTATCGCTTGTTTCTTGTGATCAAAACTGCTAAATGAAGTTGTGGGTGGGTTATAAATTTAGAGTTAGAAATATGAGTGGTTACTATCTTTTAAGTTAGCAATTGAAATCTAAACAATCAATATAAATGTGAAATGTATTCAAGAACACTAATTAGGATAATATCAGAAAATAACGACTTTTAGAAAGTGTTGGCTCTAAATTTAAATTGGTTTCATTATTATGATCTAAACTAGAGTTTTTTAGCATTATTATGCATTTATGATGTTTTCATTCATGACTATTAGAAAGTGTTGGTTCTAAGTTTAAACTGGTTAGTGAATTTTGAAAAAACAAATTAACTTACGCCTTTGTATATGCCTTTATATATGTGAAGCAGTAAACTCGATATGTTTTACGTATGATCCTAAATTCTAATTCATATGAGGTGAATCTTGCTTGCTAAAATTATGACTTTGGTAAACAAAATTTTCAGCTAATATATTGATCATAGAATATCAAGTATTTACCTACTGAAACATTGGATTAAGGGAACGTAAGTTGTTTTGTAATATGATTATATGCATTTTGCACGTATGAAATTTTTGTAATAATTTTTTTATGATTTTAATGTTTATCACAAGAAAACTATTTAATTTAAGTGTAGATATCAGAGTAAAGAATAACTAAAATTATTAAACATCAAAGGCATCTAAATATATTGATATAAAATCCACTGAATGAAAGGACATTGGGTTAGCTAGTTGATTAACGTAAACTTGTGTATGCTTATAGTTATCTAAGTGATCGAAAAACAAAAAGTAATCCGATCATGTACGTGATCAAACATACATCAATTCGGATGCTTAATTAAATTCAAAGAAATCGCGCTCATGCTGCGGCTTCAATGGTATGGCTAACTAGGTTTTTGTTCTTGTATACTAAGTAAAAGACACTTTAAACAATACAGAATCCAAATCCTAGTATGTTAGGAATCTGCAAAATATATAGAAAAAAATTCTTTAGCTACGTACAAGTATTATAAACAATCTTAACTTTGAAATATACTGGAAAACAATATACCATAATGATGAATTCTTGAGTAAGTAGACCATACACAAACCATACCACAACATTGAGGGTGTGGGCCATTAATGGTAAAATGGGTACGTATCCACAATTTTTGTTATAATAATTTGTCTCTGCAAAAACATAACAAGATACGAGTTGTAGTGATTAATTATATTGATTATTATTTTTATTGTCATATATTTATGATTAATAATTTGTATGTGAATCTAGTTATCACAGTGCTCAAAGGTGCAACAAAAACAAAGGGAGAAAAAAACAAAACAAACTCATCCAACAATTTTGATACGATTAACCCCTTTAGCAAGAACTTGATTTACGCCAATTAGTATTTCGAAATCAACCATCATCAACACGATTACTTTCACGCGATTGATCTGTTTACAAAATACAAATTATTTCCGTTACAACTATTTTCATTTATAATTAACCTGTATTTCTTGATCATGCAATACAAGTTGTAACGAAACTATTTACTTGATCAAACAATACGAGTTGATTATAATTGAAAAGAGTTGTAACGAAAATATTTTGTATTTTGTTAACAGATTAAACGCTTGAAAATAATCGTGTTGATGATAGTTGGTTTCGGAATATTAATTTAGCGCAAATCAAGTCCTTGCTGAAGGGGCTAACCGTATCACAATTGTTGGATGGGTTTGCTTTGTTTTTTCTCTGTTTGTTTTTGTTGCACATTTGATCACTGTGGTAACTAGATTTACATACAAATTATTAACCATAAATATATGACAATAATAATCAATTAATTAATCACTACTACTCGTATCACAATATATATTTTTGCATAAACAAGTTATATAACAAGAAAAAAAGTGTAGAGTACGTACCTGTTTACCATTAGTGGCCCACACCCTCAATGTCGTGGCATGGTTCGTGTGGTTTACTTACTCACGATTCTATCGTTATGGAATGTATTTTTAGTATATTTAAAAGTTAAGAATCTTTATAATACTTGTACGTAGCTAACGGATTTTTTTTATATATATTTTGCAGATTCCTAACATACTAGGATTTGTGCTCAGTATTGTGCAAAGTGTCCTTTGCTTGGTATACAAGAACCAAGTTAGCCACACCATTGAAATCGCAGCACAAACTCGATTTCTTTGAGTTCTAATTAAGCATCTGAAATGATGTATGGTGTGATCGGGTACATGATTTGATTAGTTCTTGTTTATCGATCGTTTAGATAACTATATGTATATATTACTTTAGGTTAATTAACTAGCTAACCCATGTCCTATTATTCAACGAATTTTATATCAATATATTTTGATGTTCAATAATTTTAGTTAATCTTTAGTCCGATATGTCTACGCTTAAGTTAAATAGTTTTCTTGTGATAAAAATCATAAAAAATTTGTTAACAAAAAATTGATACGTGCAAAATGCATTGAATACAATTGTGTTCAATTGTCATATATTAGCTGGCAATTCTGTTTAACAAAATTGTAGCTAGCATGATTCACCTCATAGGAATTATGATTTAGGATCATACGTAAAAGATATCGAGTTTCCTGCATATATAAAGCCTTAAGCTAATTTGTTTTTCAAACTTCACAAAAAATATATTATTGTAAAATAAAGGGCAAAAACTATAATATGAATTTGAGAGAAAGTTTACAAATTGATAAATGTGGAAGTCGAGCCGTTTTTTGTTGTTCCTCATGCGTCATTCTGTTTTTCGTAAGATAAATGAGGAGTAACACTAAATGAAGTAATTTGTAACTGCAAGTGGCATAAATATCTTGTGTTGGTATCCAATTGCAGCACGAACATGAAACCGCATATTGACTTTATTCATTGCATACGTCAACTACTACTTTAGGGAAACACTGTTTACTCTTGTTATTCCCACATGATGATTGATACACTAGTTTTGTCACATTTGCTTTCTTGAAATTATAGGTGGCAATTTTGACCCATTTGCTCAAATCTGATGGATTTGGTTTTACGGTATCTGTAAAAAGTGAAAACAAATGGGTCAAATATGTTTAAATTTGCTCAAGCTTCAAAGTATTACGGGAAAAAAAGATTATTATTGTAGATTCTTATATAGTTTGTATACTCTTATTTAGAACACGACATATTCAAAAACCTAAAACGGGTGACAAAAGATTTGAGTGGCTCAACATGATGTCACTAAAAATTTCCTGTTTAATCAGTTACGCATATAAAACCAGCTGAACGTCAAGCCAAATTTTGGCGTTTCTTTAGTTTCAGATGATTTATTTACATACCATAAATAAAAATGAAAAGATCACGTGGCGTAATTGTTGGTTACCTAGTGTAGCACAAACACGAAACCGCACAATGACGTTATCTATATACGTCAACTACGACATACCATTGACTCATTGATTGTTGGAGTCAGCAGTATGGATTGGCATGTATTTTTAACTAAAGTTCAAGGGTCTAAATGTAACTAACTTTCTTTTAACAAGCCATGTTGATTCTTTGCAGGATGCAGAAGCATCAGCCATGAAAGCTGAAGCTTCAAGGAAACGTGAGGCAGACATAGCTGCAGGTTTAGTGCAAATGAATGGACGAGAACTTTTCAAGCACGAACCTTGGGTTTTCGATAACAACTTGTATTAAGTTTACTGTCACTATGATCTGTTTTCATCATTGGATCTGATACAGTTATTTTAATAAACTAAATATATATCTTGTCATGAAGTTAATATATATGACTGTTTAGCCTATTGGTTTTGATTTTGATTTTATTTTCATGTTCTTGTTTTGTTATGATCCATAAGCTTTTGACTAAACTTGGAGCATTGTTGAAATTTCACAACCTGCTCAACCCTGTGATACCCTTGAATTGCATATTTTATTAAGTCTAAAGCTATATTGTATGCAAAAGTATTTATGGAAAAATGAAGTACTCCTATGCTTCTAGCACTACGAAATTTGGAAAATGTTAAACCATGGGTTATGTTCCGTTGCGGCGTTTTGGTGGTTTTAGTGGTTTTGGTGACTAAACCGTTTCGATCCCGTCCCGTTTTCTTATAAGCAAGTCAACGGTCAAAAGTCAGGTCAAATGCAGGAAAAATTGGGTCAACGCCGGTCAAAAGTCAGAAATTCTGTTAAAATCGGTCATAAGTCGGTCAAATCAATCAAAATTGACTTAGTTTGGTGTTCCATTTTGTATTATATTAACGCTAATAGTAACTATAGGTACAAACTTATCAACGAAAGTTTTTTAGCTCTAAAATGTGTGTAAATATATATTATGTTATAATTTAGTAGTTTATAACTACCTTTAGTGGTTTATTTTAATTATAATCTACTACGGAGTAATAATAGAGAAGAAAGAAGGAAGTATGAATATTATTGAATGATTGTGTACTCAATATCCTTACAACTGATTGATATTTATAATACTAAAATTTTACTATACATCCGTGTCTTCAATGATATATGTTAGGTGAAATAGTAATGAAATTTGGATTCATGTGGAAATTGGCATCCGCCTTCTTTGACTTTAGTATCATAACACTCCCCCTTGAATGTCAATTTATTTTCATTAGATATCAACTAGTACTGCCTCGTTAAAAATCTTGCTAAAGAAAACCCAGTGGGAAAAAAAACTTTAGCTAAGGGAAAAAGAGTGCAGTATAGAGTTGTCTCCCCCTCAAGTAGACATTGCTGAGCTGTTACATATTTTGAACATGCCTCATTCCAATATTGTGAACATGCGTTCTGAAAATAGCGGTTGGAAGTGCTTTGGTTAAAAGATCGGCAGAGTTTTTGCTGGATTGAACATATCTCATTTCAATCTGGTTGTCCTTGATGAGATCTTGAGTATATGAGAAGAATCTGAGATTTTCATCTGAAACTATATCATCTAAATCTTTTGTGTACAAGTTTAGCCCCTGTGATTTCTCTACAGTCTCCTTCATGATTTGCTCAAACCGTTGTTTCAATTCCTATTCCCTTTCAGTCTTTTTGTGAGCCTTACCAACATACCATTCTTTTCCATCAAAATTATGACTGTTTAGACCGTCTATGGCTTTGGCGCCTCGTCAGCATTTATATTTTGTTCTGTAACTTTTGATACTCTTCTTTCATTTGTATTATGGAAGCTGCATTATCTTCATATATAGTTGTTGGTGAAGATAGTTGTTGGTCTTTTATAGCGTTCTAGTCCACAAGAATCAATAATGATTTGTGTCATTGATCTCAACCAAACACATTTTCGAGTAGTTTCATATAATGCAATCACTTCGTCATGATTTGATGATGTTGCAACAAGTGTTTATTTTAAGAAAATCATAATTTTGTGGTACCTCCATTTAGGAATACATATAGAGTTTGAGATTTATTTTTATGAGGATTTGATGAATGACCTGCATATACATAATCAACCAAATCTTGTTTTGAAGCGTTAGAATAAAATAATTTTAAATCAGCAGTTCCTCAAGGGTATCAAAATATCTGCTTGATCCCATTTCAATGTCTTTTTGTAGGGGTTGAGCTGAACCTTGTCAACAAAATAACTGCAAAAGAAATGTCAGGTCTTGTACAATTTGTAAAATACATAATAACCCAAATTGTACTAAGATATGGTACTTCTGGTCCTAGGATATCTTCATGATCTTCACAGGGATGAAATGAGTCAGTGTCAACATTAAGTGATCTAACAACCATAGGAGTACTTAATGGTTTTGCCTTGTCCATATTGAAACGTTTTATAATCTTTTCTGTATAAGTTGTTTGATGTACAAGTAAACCATTAGGCATATGCTCAATCTGCAAACCAAGGCAATACTTGGTTTTTCCGAGATCTTTCATTTCAAATTCTTTCTTTAGAAGTTGAATGTTTTCATGGATCTCTTTATTTGTACCTATGATGTTAAGATCATCGACATAAACGGCTATGATCACATATCCGGATGTTGTTTTCTTAATAAGAACACATGTTCAAATAAGATTATTTGTATATCCTTTTTCTTATTAAGTAATCACTTAATTAGTTATACTATTGTATCAACCCATATAAAAATCTTTGTAATTTAATTGAGTACATTTCTTTGTGTTTTGCATTTGATGCTTCTGATACCTTAAATCCTTCAGGTATCTTCATATATATATCACTATCAAGTGATCCATAAAGATCAGCAATAATAACATCCATGATATGCATTTCTAGATTTTTAGAAACTGTTAGGCTGATTAAGTATTTAAAAGTAATTGCATCCATAACAGGAGAATAAGTTTTTCTCATAATCCATTCATGGTCTTTGAGAGAAATCTCGAGTTACAAGTCTAGCTTTATCTTGTAACTTCATTTTTTCTCATTTCTTTTTCGGATAAAAATTCATTTTTTTATCTCATACGTTTCACATCTTTAAAAGTGATAACGACTGATCCGAAAACTTTTCTTTTATTGAGCGATTCTAATTCAGCTCGTATTGCTCCTATCCATTGAGTCCAATCATGTCTATTTTGACATGCAATGACAGATTTTGATTCTGGATCATCATCATCATTCATGATGTCATATGCAACATTATATGAAAATATCTCATCAAGATTTTTCATGTCATTTCGGTTTCATAATATTTTTTGAATGTGCATAATTGATTGCAATTTCCGTATTGACATCATCAATCTCCTCTGCAGAAGGAGTATTGATTTGTGGTTCTTCTTGAACACTTTCTTTTACCTCATTATCAGCTGATTTTCTTTTTCGAGGATTTCTATCTTTGGAACCAATTGGTCTCCCACGTTTCTGGCGTGGCAAAGACTCATGAGTGACATTATTGCCAGCATTTAGAATTTCAATTCTAGCTGAAGCATTTACTGCTAGTATATATGATTTAGTCACTACTTTTTGTATCTGTAAATACATCGGGTAATTTATTTACAAGTTCTTGCATATGTATTATTTTTGAACTTTCTTTTCGCATTCTTTTGTGCGATGATCAAGATACATTAATTTATGTTCACATCATGAAACATCTTTTTCTTTATTTTTCATTTCTCCCCCTAATATAGGGAACAATTTTTCATTATAATGACAATCAGCAAAATGTGCTGTAAAAACATCATCCGATCCGTCATGGGTTCAATATATCTTATAATTGAATATGTTTCATATCCAACATATATTCCCATCCTCCTTTGAGGACCCATTTTAGTGCGTTGTGGTTGTGCAACTAGAACATACAATGCACAATCAAATGTCTTAATGGTGTGAAATATTTGGCTCTTGGCCAAGATCAAGTTGTAGAGGAGAATATTGATGAGTCGCACTTTGTTTAATGTGAAATAAAGTCGCAGCATGTAAATTTGCATGTCCTCATATAAATTCTGAGAGTTATGTACTCATTACCAATTGTCTAGTTATTAGCTGCAAGCGTTTATCTATTGATTCAGCTAAACCAATTTTGTGTATGCACATGAGCAACTGGATATTCAACAACAATCCCTGTAGACATATAATAATTATTAAATGCTTGAGATGTTAACTCACCAGCATTATCAAGTCTCATCCTTTTAATGGTGTAATCAGAAAAATGTGTTCTCAATTTAATAATTTGTGCAAGAAACTTTGCAAATGCCATATTACGGCTTGATAATACACAAACATGAGACCATCCGCTAGATGCGTCTATTAGAACCATGAAATATCAAAATGGTCCACATGATGGATGAATTGGTCCATATATATAACCTTAAATTCTTTCAAAAAACATTGGTGATTCTTTCTCAATATTCTTTTTCATTAATCACCATATATGCTTTTCATTAATCACCATATGTGCTTTTTCATTAATCACTATATGCACTTTTCATCATATATCATTTTCACCATATGCGCTTTTAATCATATGCGCTGCGCTTTTCATCATATGCACTTTTCATCATATGCGCTTTTAATCATATGCGCTGCGCTTTTCATCATATGCGTTTTTCATCATATGCGCTTTTAATCATATGCGCTGCGCTTTTCATCATTTGCGCTTTTAATCATATGCGCTGCGCTTTTCATCATATGCGCTTTTCATCATATGCGCTTTTAATTGTAGAGACCCGTCCTAATCCATCCGGATGAAGTCCATATTGATTAATAATGATTCACAACAGTTGATTACATCGCGAGGTACTTGACCTCTATATGATACATTTTACAAACATTGCATTCGTTTTTGAAAAGACAATCTTTCATTACATCGAAAGTTGACGGCAGATATACCATTTCATAATATATCTAACTATAATTGACTTAATAATAATTTTGATGAACGCAACGACTCGAATGCAACGTCTTTTGAAATATGTCATAAATGACTCCAAGTAATATCTCTAAGATGAGCAAATACACAACGGAAGATTTCTTTAATACCTGAGAATAAACATGCTTTAAAGTGTCAACCAAAAGGTTGGTGAGTTCATTAGTTTATCATAAAGAATCATTTCATAATTTTAATAGACCACAAGATTTCATATTTCCAATTCTCATAAACATACGTCCCATGCATAGAGACAAAAATCATTCATATGGATTGAACACCTGGTAACCGACATTCACAATATACATATAAGAATATCCCGATCATTCCGGGATCCTCCTTCGGACATGATATAAATTTCGAAGTACTAAAGCATCCGGTACTTTGGATGGGGCTTGTTGGGCCCGATAGATCTATCTTTAGAGTTCGCGTCAATTAGGGTGTCTGTTCCCTACTTCTTAGATTACCAGACTTAATAAAAAGGGGCATATTCGATTTCGATAATTCAACCATATAATGTAGTTTCGATTACTTGTGTCTATTTCGTAAAACATTTATAAAAATTGCGCATGTATTCTCAGCCCAAAAATATATATTGCAAAAGCATTTAAAAAGGGAGCAAATGAAACTCACGCATATAAATATTGTAAAACAGTTAATAAAGCATTTGCATGTATTCTCAGCCCAAAAATGTCTATAAAAAGGGAATAATGAAACTCACCATAATGTATTTTGTAGTAAAAATACATAGAACGACATTGAACAAATATAGAGTTGACCTCGGATTCACGAACCTATTATTCAATCATGTATATTAATACATGTAATGGTAATCGAACAAATATATATATATTATTAGTGATTTTATTTCTTATTTTATATCATATGTTTTATTAATAACTTAATTAGATATATTTAATATATGATTAAATGTAGTATTAATATAATTATAGTATATGTAATAAAATATATATTGTTATAGTATAAAAATAATAATAATGGTTATAATAAAAATGATACTTTTCATTTTAGTAAAAAGATAAGTTTAATAGAAATTGACAAATTTTAATTTTAGTCTTAAAATTAATACAACTAATTTTAATGATAAGAGTTATTATAATTATGATACTCATAATAAGAATGATATTATTACTAATATTAATGTTAATACTTATGATAATAATAATAAAAATAAAAATGGTAATAATAATAATAATAAAAATAATATTTATATTATTATAGTAATAATAATAATAATAATGATAATAAAAATGATATAAAAATACTTCATTTAAATTATATCTTACTTATCATCTGTATTCATAATCTTTAATTCATAATTTTAACAACGTTTCTAACTAATACCTAATACTTAGAATTTGTATTTGTAATCATAACATTAACAATATATTTAACAATTAATAATAATAATAATAATAATAATAATAATAATAATAATAATAATTAATAATGATAATGATAATAATAATAATAATAATATAAATAAAGTAAAAGTGTATACCCTCTCCAAGCTTTTTCTAAAAAGAAATGCCCCATACAAGACTCGAACCCTCGACCTCTAGCTTAAGCACCACGCACCCAAACCAACTAGGCTATCTTGTTTTTATAGTTTTATTCCTGGATTAACTCTTTTTAATCCGAATAATCCTGTTTCCATTTTCTTGTATCATCTTCAACATAATCTTGTATCATTCTTCAAGTATCAAACCCTCATCATCATTTTTTCGAATCAGTATTCATCTTTATCACAACTGAATCATAATCATCATAACACCATACCCCACGGTTTCTTCCATCACCGTGAATCATCATCCTTAATTTAATCAAAACCTAAGCATCATCGTTCCACACATGTGTACCCATTTCATCATCATCTAGCTACTTCTTTAACTCGTCATCATCATACCCGTTTATTACCAATTCATCATATATCAATACTATCTATAATCCCAGCCCAATTAAATCATGTCCTAACAAAGCAACCCGTTAACAACTACATAATAAAGGTCCATATATAACTCGGTCCAACCTAGAAGGTATAAGCTCATGTAATCAGTCTAAAACACTTTTTAATTTGGTTTACATGTGTTCGATGGGAAAAAGCAAGGAACCAAAAAGAAAGAGGGGAAACTATCTAGTTGTCATCTTCTTCTACTTTAAACAATGCGAATCATATTGTCTGCCACTTCACAATCCATCGATTAATCAATCAACAAGTGGTTGAATATAGTAATATATCAAATGAAATAAATACTCAAGTGGGTGGAATTCCTTGTTTGCAAACGTCTGCCAAAGGTACAACAAAATATAATATACCAAGTGATTCAAATCATCTTGATCCCATATCATCATCATTATCCCGTATTATTGCCATTAAATAAACACCATCGTTATTAGTTTAGTGACTGGAAAAAAGAAAAGAAAGAGAAAAAAAAACATATGATAACGGGTTGGGGGTGGTGATCCTTGTGTGATATTTCTGGACCGAAACAGAAATATAAAGGAGTAGATAGCAATAGCAGTCTACCACAAAGATACAAGTGAGCTTTGATGAAGTTGGTGATCGTAAGATGCAGTATTAAGCTGCTGTAATGATGGTCCTAAATCAGTAACAGGAGGCAGGAGCTGTGGGAGATCACGGTGGTATGTGGTTTAAGGTGGATGATAGGGTTGAAGGTGGTGATGTGGGTTTTAAGAAGATGGTGAATTGTTTTGATGATTACCGGAGATGATTAAGGTAGTGTGACCGGTCGTGGTGGTGGCGGTTATATATGCATGATTGTGGTTTGTGAAGGTTCGAACAAGCTTAACCAAAATAAGATAACAACCGCACTTGTGGTGGTGTTGTTCATCGACATCTAAACATAAAGACAGAAGTATGTATAGCGGCAATGATATTGCAAGTCTTGTGGTTAATGGGTGATGTTTGTACGTGTGTCAGTATCTCTATATGTAAAGGTATATGGATATTATTTTAGATAGGAGATAGATAGTTGTGAAAGTGATTTAAAAATAGAAAGCAAAATAACTAGACCAATCATTCAATCAAATGCACTAATTTAAATATATTATTGAAAGTTATTTTGTAGCAAGAACAGGTCGACAGATTTCAATCAAGGAGAAAAATAAAAAGGCAGAAAGGGACTTGAAACTGATTTTGTTTGATTGTTGAATCAGTCCTTGTTATGTGAATCTGATTGGAGACAGAATCCAAAAGTTTAAACAGTTTCGATTGTTACATGTAACAAACTCGTACTATCTTGATTTTTATATCATATATAACAAATATTAACGACTAGTAGATATATTAATTACATTAATAATAATAATAATAATAAATAATAATAATTCTTAATGAAAATGGAAATAATAATATTTAATAATATTACTAATATTAATCACATAACTAAATTTATAACCTTATTACTAGTTATAATATTAATGATAACAACAAATCAAATGTAACAATTTCAGTATTAGAATCTTAATAATATTGATATTAATATTAATATTAATAATATTAATGAATGTAAAAATATTCATATAATAATTATAATTAGACTTGTAATTACATTTAATATATTTATATTACAATTTATATCATATATTATATGAATACATCTATTGAATATTGAATATTTATGTATTTTATAAATATTTCAATACAATAGCTATTAATAGAAGTCTTTTATATCTATACTTATATAGATTCATAATCACTTAATTATTCTGTTCATTAGTTTACAATTTTAATTTAAATTGATTAAGTTGTATTTTATTATTTCAAATTATTATATATATACTTTTATTTATATATATATATATATATATATATATATATATATATATATACATATACCTATATATATGAGCACACTTATTTATGTATCTATATATATTTGTTTGTAACTAATTGTTCGTGAATCGTAGAGACTGGTCAAAGTTCAAATGTATACATGAACACAGTTCAAAGTTTTTGAGATTTCAATATTACAGACTTTGCTTATCTTACCGAATTCATATGAAGATTAAGCTTAAATTTGGTCAAAAATTCCCGGGTCATCACAGTACCTACCCGTTAAAGAAATTTCGTCCCGAAATTTGAGTGAGGTCGTCATGGCTAACAATAAATATGTTTTCCTGATGAATATGAGCTGATAAATAGAGTTTTATCATTATTGAATAATACAGATAAAATAATTCGATTATTCGAAGAGCACGAATGAAGTTATCACAAAAGAGTGAAATGAATAAATGAAGTTTCGTTTTAACTTTTGACGTTGTCTTGATTGAATTCCGGAATTCAAGGGATATAAAGAAAATCTTCGAAATCTAAAAGATTTGATTCTTCGACGAATAAAGAAATCAAGATCTCTATAAATAAATACGGTGATCTGCCTCGATTACTCTGTCTGATATTTCCATTATAAATTTACCTTTTCCGTTCCATTAGTTTCCACCACTTCTATACCTTCTTTCTCAGTTCATATAACCAAAAGATTATAATAATGCTTAATCCGGTTCTAATCCTTGTTCTTATTCTGACTATCGCAATGATCGTTCTTCTTTTCCAACTCCCACCGGAAGAATCTGTTTATTTCTACTATGCTCTAGGGATTATTGTGGTCATAATCCTCCCGTGTCTTTATATTGCTATACGCACTGATATCCACAGTTTGTAATTTCGGTGTTGTGGTTGGGTTTTATATTTTCCCTTATATATCTGAGCTTCATGCTCTTGTTTTCTCTTCCCGAATTTAAATCAAGCGAATAATGGTCCAGAATTCGTAAGTATGGATTTTTTTTGAATGAACAACATGTTCTAAACAAGAAAGAACGTATTAGCACGATTTGATTTTGTCAAATTTCCAGAATCACTATGAATAGAACTATCAAGAATATATTTTCTTGATATGTTCAGAAGTTAAGCAGAATGAAAGAGTTATGTAACATGGCACATGATGACGTTAAAATCTGTGAATCATCATGTTCCATTTAGAAACTCAGCATGACTTACTGTAATATAATCACGTTGATCAAGTGTCATTATATTATACTAATTCATGCATCAGTTCCCAACATTACTTCAATAACATTCATATTTTAAGCTCGGAAGTTTACAGAATATAGAAACTAACAGTTTCTATATGATGTAACACTGATATCAGGAATAGATTAATGATTTCAGATAAGAATAGTTATGAAAATATCTTTCAAAATATGGAGGATATTTATAATGAAAGATACGATGATATCTTGGAATTTCTAATATCGATGGATGATGAAGAAGATTTATCCGTAAGGGTTTAGATTCGGAAGCAAGGTATTCGCTAAAGATTTCATCAGAAATAGAATCATTTGGATTCTTTGAAGTCAAACTTATTCTTTGTTATTTATCCACGGCTTCCTTCATAGTTTCGCATAATCCGCTTTTCGGTATTAAATTTTCTATTGAATGTTTTCGATATAATGATACACAGGAAGCACGAAGAGATATATAATTTCGGACGAGAATATTTATGAAAAGATCCTCAGAAACATCGAAGATATTGATGATGATATTTTGAAATTTCTAGGTTCGATGGTTGATGAAGAAAGATTTTTCGCAAGATTTTAACATGACCTCGGAGCAGGATATTCTCTAAAGATTTCATCGGATCCAGAATTATCTGGATCCTTTGAATATAGGGTTTGGTCCTTGTATTTGTCCTTGGTCTCCTTCGTGGTTAGCTCAATCCGTTTTCCAGTTCCAACGTTTCTGAGCTTTTCCAACATTCTATTCTTTATCATCAAACTTCTGATGATTAGGGTCGTTTACAGTTTTTTTGTTGCTTCATTCAACTTTTCAAAATTCAGAGTATTGGTTCGCAGACTGGGTGCTTTTCAGAATTTCAGAATGGAAGATCATTATTCTAAGAAATAAATGTTATACATATAACTGTTGATGTAGATATGCTGTGAGTTTTCAAAGTTCTGCTTGCCGATTCTTCTACATTTACTGCTACCACATCTGAATCATTGGTTATCGATCTGAGGTGATTTCAAGAGAATTGTGTTTTTAGATGATTAAACGATGACGATAATATGGTGGAATATAAAAGGTTCCCTGGTAACAATAAAAGAGCATACATATAAATCAAGGTGATAATAAGGTTGTTTCGAACGAAAAATCGAAGTTGATTTGCTGGAGCTGTGACAAAATTTGCTACTTTGAAAGGAATTACCCAGTTATTTTGGGTAATAATAACACTAAATGAATTAGCACAACTATGTGTTAAACGTTTACTCAGTTTCCGAGAGTTTTTCAGATGCATAACTAAATGCATCAATCTTTTCTCCCGTAGATGAAGTGCGGTTGATTCATCCTATCGATTGAGGTGTTTTCAAGAATCATGAAAGGTTTGAACGCAGATTGTAATTGTGATGATACGAATGGGGTTTAGAATGAAATCAAGTGGCAAACTTGAAGAATTGTTTAGTTTCATATGTTATAATCAATATTTTAATTCATTTTAATTGTCCAGTGTTGGTAGTCCACAGTTGATAGTCCACATTAACAGTCCAGTAATTCATAAATAGTTTAATATATAATATTCGAATTAATTAATACGTATCGTGACCCGTATACGTCTCAGACTCGATCACAACTCAAACTATATATATATATATATATATAGATGAGTCGATATGATATGTCAAAACATTGTATACGTATCCCGATATTTAAAATGCGTAAATAACAGAATGACGATAAATAAAGTGCGTAAAATAAATAACAGAAATTAAATGACGATAAATAAAATTGCGAGAATGTAAATTGCGATAATTAAATTGTGATAAATAAAATGTAACCAGTTAGCTAGGAACAGTTAGCTAGGATCTTGTTAGCGTGGTTTCTTAACAAAATTTCATATTGTTAATTAGTCTGTTTCTAATCACTTTTTATTGTGTCCATTATTTCTTCATTATGCCACTTGTTGGATTTTGATAGGTCACAATTCAAATTTAAAATTGAATGAAAATGGTTATTCTGCGGAGACGGATACGGATACCGGTGGATGTAAGTAGGATAGTGAATGACTGTTGAATCAGATTCGAAGAATGTACAGTGTAACTTATTAATGCAAAATCTAAATATTCCTCGGGTATTACCTACCCGTTAAAATATTTTCACAATTAACACTTTGTACGAAAGAATTTTTAATTACAATCTTTATGAAAAACATATATACATATACATTTTCTTCAGATGTAATCATGGATTCATTGAGTTAATATGATATTATACTCATTTAGTTTTCGGTTGGAACTAGAATAAAAAATCTCTAAAACTTTAGAGATTACATATTCGCCATGTCAAACGAAGATAAATGAGGTAGAACGATACGTAGAACGAAGATCATACTCGAAGTACAGATAGTGATATTGAAGCATGGATTGTTGATGGTACTGGTGCTATTACTGATGGTACTGGTGGTGCCGGTGATGTTGCTGAAGCTGGTACATTTTGCACCATATTCTCCAAATTGATTTTTTTTTCGATCGCGAATTTCATTGACTTATTACTCCAGGATGATTGTCGGTCGGAATGAGCGGATGAATAAGGTTCAGAATTATGGATAGAATATAATCTTGTCGAGTTACCCTGGAAATGAGACTGAAAATGGTGTCTCGAACAGGTTCGCCAGTAAACGCTTCAAGTTCATTGTCAAGAGGTGAATTCGGTTGGTGGAAAGTATCGTCTTCTTCTCGTCTCCATTGATTAAGTCGACTACGAACTCATCAGATGAATTGGGGATGGATGATTGGTTGATTCATTCTGGTGACGCTGCTTTCGGAGTTTAGGTGAAAATCCATATCAGAATAGCTGTCGAAATCCGAGGAATTTGAAATGGTTGAGGGATTCATCTCGTACGATCAGATGAAGGATTTTCGATAAGAAATAGATTATAGGATGTAGATTAGAACCCTGCAATACATAATTTACATATGCATATATAATACTAAAATCCCATAAGTTATGGAGGAATCTACGGAAGCTGACAGGCAGAGTCTACAGTAACGGATATGCTAAGATATGAATTAGCATATACGCTAAGATACGAATTTTGTCTATACACTATTCATGCAATCATTGCAGTAAGATGTGTCTAGACTAGGAATGATAAGCAGATAATTTCTTAAGGATGATAAGAAGATGATTTTCGACTAAAAATGATAAGCAAAACTTTTGACATGCAGACACGGTCGAAGTCCAGACTCACTAATGTATCCTATCGACTTATCAGTTAGGCACACTAATGTAAGATCTGGTTAGCTAAGACCAACGCTCTGATACCAACTGTAGAGACCCGTCCTAATCCATCCGGATGAACTCCATATTGATTAATAACGATTCACAACAGTTGATTACATCGCGAGGTACTTGACCTCTATATGATACATTTTACAAACATTGCATTCATTTTTGAAAAGACAATCTTTCATTACATCGAAAGTTGACGGCAGATATACCATTTCATAATATATCTAACTATAATTGACTTAATAATAATCTTGATGAACGCAATGACTCGAATGCAACGTCTTTTGAAATATGTCATAAATGACTCCAAGTAATATCTCTAAGATGAGCAAATGCACAGCGGAAGATTTCTTTAATACCTGAGAATAAACATGCTTTAAAGTGTCAACCAAAAGGTTGGTGAGTTCATTAGTTTATCATAAAGAATTATTTCATAATTTTAATAGACCACAAGATTTCATATTTCCAATTCTCATAAACATACGTCCCATGCATAGAGACAAAAATCATTCATATGGATTGAACACCTGGTAACCGACATTCACAATATACATATAAGAATATCCCCATCATTCCGGGATCCTCCTTCGGACATGATATAAATTTCGAAGTACTAAAGCATCCGGTACTTTGGATGGGGCTTGTTGGGCCCGATAGATCTATCTTTAGAGTTCGCGTCAATTAGGGTGTCTGTTCCCTAATTCTTAGATTACCAGACTTAATAAAAAGGAGCATATTCGATTTCGATAATTCAACCATATAATGTAGTTTCGATTACTTGTGTCTATTTCGTAAAACATTTATAAAAATTGCGCATGTATTCTCAGCCCAAAAATATATATTGCAAAAGCATTTAAAAAGGGAGCAAATGAAACTCACACATATAAATATTGTAAAACAGTAAATAAAGCATTTGCATGTATTCTCAGCCCAAAAATGTATATAAAAAGGGAATAATGAAACTCACCATAATGTATTTTGTAGTAAAAATACATAGAACGACATTGAACAAGTATAGAGTTGACCTCGGATTCACGAACCTATTATTCAATCATGTATATTAATACATGTAATGGTAATCGAACAAATATATATATTATTAGTGATTTTATTTCTTATTTTATATCATATGTTTTATTAATAACTTAATTAGATATATTTAATATATGATTAAATGTAGTATTAATATAATTATAGTATATGTAATAAAATATATTTGTTATAGTATAAAAATAATAATAATGGTTATAATAAAAATGATACTTTTCATTTTAGTTAAAAGATAAGTTTAATAGAAATTGACAAATTTTAATTTTAGTCTTAATAATAATACAACTAATTTTAATGATAAGAGTTATTATAATTATGATACTCATAATAAGAATGATATTATTACTAATAGTAATGTTAATACTTATGATAATAATAATAAAAAATAAAAATGGTAATAATAATAATAAAAATAATATTTATATTATTATAGTAATAATAATAATAATAATGATAATAAAAATGATATAAAAATACTTCATTTAAATTATATCTTACTTATCATCTGTATTCATAATTTTAACAACGTTTCTAACTAATACCTAATACTTAGAATTTGTATTTGTAATCATAACATTAACAATATATTTAACAATTAATAATAATAATAATAATAATAATAATAATAATAATAATAATGATAATAATAATAATAATAATAATAATAATAATAATATAAATAAAGTAAAAGTGTATACCCTCTCCAAGCTTTTTCTAAAAAGAAATGCCCCATACAAGACTCGAACCCTCGACCTCTAGCTTAAGCACCACGCACCCAAACCAACTAGGCTATCTTGTTTTTATAGTTTTATTCCTGGATTAACTCTTTTTAATCCGAATAATCCTGTTTCCATTTTCTTGTATCATCTTCAACATAATCTTGTATCATTCTTCAAGTATCAAACCCTCATCATCATTTTTTCGAATCAATATTCATCTTTATCACAACTGAATCATAATCATCATAACACCATACCCCACGGTTTCTTCCATCACCGTGAATCATCATTCTTAATTTAATCAAAAGCTAAGCATCATCGTTCCACACATGTGTACCCATTTCATCATCATCTAGCTACTTCTTTAACTCGTCATAATCATACCCGTTTATTACCAATTCATCATATATCAATACTATCTATAATCCCAGCCCAATTAAATCATGTCCTAACAAAGCAACCCGTTAACAACTACATAATAAAGGTCCATATATAACTCGGTCCAACCTAGAAGGTATAAGCTCATGTAATCAGTCTAAAACACTTTTTAATTTGGTTTACATGTGTTCGATGGGAAAAAGCAAGGAACCAAAAAGAAAGATGGGAAACTATCTAGTTGTCATCTTCTTCTACTTTAAACAATGCGAATCATATTGTCTACCACTTCACAATCCATCGATTAATCAATCAACAAGTGGTTGAATATAGTAATATATCAAATGAAATAAATACTCAAGTGGGTGGAATTCCTTGTTTGCAAACGTCTGCCAAAGGTACAACAAAATATAATATACCAAGTGATTCAAATCATCTTGATCCCATATCATCATCATTATCCCGTATTATTGCCATTAAATAAACACCATCGTTATTAGTTTAGTGACTGGAAAAGAGAAAAGAAAGAGAAAAAAAATATGATAACGGGTTGGGGGTGGTGATCCTTGTGTGATATTTCTGGACCGAAACAGAAATATAAAGGAGTAGATAGCAATAGCAGTCTACCACAAAGATACAAGTGAGCTTTGATGAAGTTGGTGATCGTAAGATACAGTATTAAGCTGCTGTAATGATGGTCCTAAATCAGTAACAGGAGGCAGGAGCTGTGGGAGATCACGGTGGTATGTGGTTTAAGGTGGATGATAGGGTTGAAGGTGGTGATGTGGGTTTTAAGAAGATGGTGAATTGTTTTGATGATTACCGGAGATGATTAAGGTAGTGTGACCGGTCGTGGTGGTGGCGGTTGTATATGCGTGATTGTGGTTTGTGAAGGTTCGAACAAGCTTAACCAAAATAAGATAACAGCATCACTTGTGGTGGTGTTGTTCATCGACATCTAAACATAAAGACAGAAGTATGTATAGCGGCAATGATATTGCAAGTCTTGTGGTTAATGGGTGATGTTTGTACGCGTGTCAGTATCTCTATATGTAAAGGTATATGGATATTATTTTAGATAGGAGATAGATAGTTGTGAAAGTGATTTAAAAATAGAAAGCAAAATAACTAGACCAATCATTCAATCAAATGCACTAATTTAAATATATTATTGAAAGTTATTTTGTAGCAAGAACAGGTCGATAGATTTCAATCAAGGAGAAAAATAAAAAGGCAGAAAGGGACTTGAAACTGATTTTGTTTGATTGTTGAATCAGTCCTTGTTATGTGAATCTGATTGGAGACAGAATCCAAAAGTTTAAACAGTTTCGATTGTTACATGTAACAAACTTGTACTATCTTGATTTTTATATCGTATATAACAAATATTAACAACTAGTAGATATATTAATTACATTAATAATAATAATAATAAATAATAATAATTCTTAATGAAAATGGAAATAATAATATTTAATAATATTACTAATATTAATCACATAACTAAATTTATAACCTTATTACTAGTTATAATATTAATGATAACAACAAATCAAATGTAACAATTTCAGTATTAGAATCTTAATAATATTGATATTAATATTAATATTAATAATATTAATGAATGTAAAAATATTCATATAATAATTATAATTAGACTTGTAATTACATTTAATATATTTATATTACAATTTATATCATATATTATATGAATACATCTATTGAATATTGAATATTTATGTATTTTATAAATATTTCAATACAATAGCTATTAATAGAAGTCTTTTATATCTACACTTATATAGATTCATAATCACTTAATTATTCTGTTCATTAGTTTACAATTTTAATTTAAATTGATTAAGTTGTATTTTATTATTTCAAATTATTATATATATACTTTTATTTATATATATATATATATATATATATATATATATATATATATATATATATATATATATATATATATACATATACCTATATATATGAGCACACTTATTTATGTATCTATATATATATTTGTTTGTAACTAATTGTTCGTGAATCGTAGAGACTGGTCAAAGTTCAAATGTATACATGAACACAGTTCAAAGTTTTTGAGATTTCAATATTACAGACTTTGCTTATCTTACCGAATTCATATGAAGATTAAGCTTAAATTTGGTCGGAAATTCCCGGGTCATCACAGTACCTACCCGTTAAAGAAATTTCGTCCCGAAATTTGAGTGAGGTCGTCATGGCTAACAATAAATATGTTTTCCTGACGAATATGAGCTGATAAATAGAGTTTTATCATTATTGAATAATACAGATAAAATAATTCGATTATTCGAAGAGCACGAATGAAGTTATCACAAAAGAGTGAAATGAATAAATGAAGTTTCGTTTTAACTTTTGACGTTGTCTTGATTGAATTCCGGAATTCAAGGGATATAAAGAAAATCTTCGAAATCTAAAAGATTTGATTCTTCGACGAATAAAGAAATCAATATCTCTATAAATAAATACGGTGATCTGCCTCGATTACTCTGTCTGATATTTCCATTATAAATTTACCTTTTCCGTTCCATTAGTTTCCACCACTTCTATACCTTCTTTCTCAGTTCATATAACCAAAAGATTATAATAATGCTTAATCCGGTTCTAATCCTTGTTCTTATTCTGACTATCGCAATGATCATTCTTCTTTTCCAACTCCCACCAGAAGAATCTGTTTATTTCTACTATGCTCTAGGGATTATTGTGGTCATAATCCTCCCGTGTCTTTATATTGCTATACGCACTGATATCCACAGTTTGTAATTTCGGTGTTGTGGTTGGGTTTTATATTTTCCCTTATACATCTGAGCTTCATGCTCTTGTTTTCTCTTCCCGACTTTAAATCAAGCGAATAATGGTCCAGAATTCGTAAGTATGGATTTTTTTGAATGAACAACATGTTCTAAACAGGAAAGAACGTATTAACACGATTTGATTTTGTCAAATTACCAGAATCACTATGAATAGAACTATCAAGAATATATTTTCTTGATATGTTAAGAAGTTAAGCAGAATGAAAGAGTTATGTAACATGGCACATGATGACGTTAAAATCTGTGAATCATCATGTTCTATTTAGAAACTCAGCATGACTTACTGTAATATAATCACGTTGATCAAGTGTCATTATATTATACTAATTCATGCATCAGTTCCCAACATTACTTCAATAACATTCATATTTTAAGCTCGGAAGTTTACAGAAAATAGAAACTAACAGTTTCTATATGATGTAACACTGATATCAGGAATAGATTAATGATTTCAGATAAGAATAGTTATGAAAATATCTTCCGAAATATGGAGGATATTTATAATGAAAGATACAATGATATCTTGGAATTTCTAATATCGATGGATGATGAAGAAGATTTATCCGTAAGGGTTTAGATTCGGAAGCAAGGTATTCGCTAAAGATTTCATCAGAAACAGAATCATTTGGATTCTTTGAAGTCAAACTTATTCTTTGTTATTTATCCACGGCTTCCTTCATAGTTTCGCATAATCTGCTTTTCGGTATTAAATTTTCTATTGAATGTTTTCGATATAATGATACACAGGAAGCACGAAGAGATATATAATTTCGGACGAGAATATTTATGAAAAGATCCTCAGAAACATCGAAGATATTGATGATGATATTTTGAAATTTCTAGGTTCGATGGTTGATGAAGAAAGATTTTTCGCAAGATTTTAACATGACCTCGGAGCAGGATATTCTCTAAAGATTTTATCGGATCCAGAATTATCTGGATCCTTTGAATATAGGGTTTGGTCCTTGTATTTATCCTTGGTCTCCTTCGTGGTTAGCTCAATCCGTTTTCCAGTTCCAACTTTTCTGAGCTTTTCCAACATTCTATTCTTTATCATCAAACTTCTGATGATTAGGGTCGTTTACAGTTTTTTTATTGCTTCATTCAACTTTTCAAAATTCAGAGTATTGGTTCGCAGACTGGGTGCTTTTCAGAATTTCAGAATGGAAGATCATTATTCTAAGAAATAAATGTTATACATATAACTGTTGATGTAGATATGCTGTGAGTTTTCAAAGTTCTGCTTGCCGATTCTTCTACATTTACTGCTACCACATCTGAATCATTGGTTATCGATCTGAGGTGATTTCAAGAGAATTGTGTTTTTAGATGATTAAACGATGACGGTAATATGGTGGAATATAAAAGGTTCCCTGGTAACAATAAAAGAGCATACATATAAATCAAGGTGATAATAAGGTTGTTTCGAACGAAAAATCGAAGTTGATTTGCTGAAGCTGTGACAAAATTTGCTACTTTGAAAGGAATTACCAAGTTATTTTGGGTAATAATAACACTAAATGAATTAGCACAACTATGTGTTAACCGTTTACTCAGTTTCCGAGAGTTTTTCAGATGCATAACTAAATGCATCAATCTTTTCTCCCGTAGATGAAGTGCGGTTGATTCATCCTATCGATTGAGGTGTTTTCAAGAATCATGAAAGGTTTGAACGCAGATTGTAATTGTGATGATACAAATGGGGTTTAGAATGAAATCAAGTGGCAAACTTGAAGAATTGTTTAGTTTCATATGTTATAATCAATATTTTAATTCATTTTAATTGTCCAGTGTTAGTAGTCCACAGTTGATAGTCCACATTAACAGTCTAGTAATTCATAAATAGTTTAATATATAATATTCGAATTAATTAATACGTATCGTGACCCGTATACGTCTCAGACTCGATCACAACTCAAACTATATATATATATATATATATATATATATATATATATATATATATATATATATATATATATATATATATATATATATATATATATATATATAGATGAGTCGATATGATATGTCAAAACATTGTATACGTATCCCGATATTTAAAATGTGTAAATAACAGAATGACGATAAATAAAGTGCGTAAAATAAATAACAGAAATTAAATGACGATAAATAAAATTTCGAGAATGTAAATTGTGATAATTAAATTGTGATAAATAAAATGTAACCAGTTAGCTAGGAACAGTTAGCTAGGATCTTGTTAGCGTGGTTTCTTAACAAAATTTCATATTGTTAATTAGTCTGTTTCTAATCACTTTTTATTGTGTCCATTATTTCTTCATTATGCCACTTGTTGGATTTTGATAGGTCACAATTCAAATTTAAAATTGAATGAAAATGGTTATTCTGCGGAGGCGGATACGGATACCGGTGGATGTAAGTAGGATAGTGAATGACTGTTGAATCAGAATCGAAGAATGTACAGTGTAACTTATTAATGCGAAATCTAAATATTCCTCGGGTATTACCTACCCGTTAAAATATTTTCACAATTAACACTTTGTACGAAAGAATTTTTAATTACAATCTTTATGAAAAACATATATACATATACATTTTCTTCAGATGTAATCATGAATTCATTGAGTTAATATGATATTATACTCATTTAGTTTTCGGTTGGAACTAGAATAAAAAATCTCTAAAACTTTAGAGATTACATATTCGCCATGTCAAACGAAGATAAATGAGGTAGAACGATACGTAGAACGAAGATCATACTCGAAGTACAGATAGTGATATTGAAGCATGGATTGTTGATGGTACTGGTGGTGCCGGTGATGTTGCTGAAGCTGGTACATTTTGCACCATATTCTCCAAATTGATTTTTTTTTTTCGATCGCGAATTTCATTGACTTATTACTCCAGGATGATTGTCGGTCGGAACGAGCGGATGAATAAGGTTCAGAATTGTGGATAGAATATAATCTTGTCGAGTTATCCTGGAAATGATACTGAAAATGGTGTCTCGAACAGGTTCGCCAGTAAACGCTTCAAGTTCATTGTCAAGAGGTGAATTCGGTTGGTGGAAAGTATCGTCTTCTTCTCGTCTCCATTGATTAAGTCGACTACGAACTCATCAGATGAATTGGGGATGGATGATTGGTTGATTCATTCTGGTGACGCTGCTTTCAGAGTTTAGGAGAAAATCCATATCAGAATAGCTGTCGAAATCTGAGGAATTCGAAATGGTTGAGGGATTCATCTCGTACGATCAGATGAAGGATTTTCGATAAGAAATAGATTATAGGATGTAGATTAGAACCCTGCAATACATAATTTACATATGCATATATAATACTAAAATCCCATAAGTTATGGAGGAATCTACGGAAGCTAACAGGCAAAGTCTACAGTAACGGATATGCTAAGATATGAATTAGCATATACGCTAAGATACGAATTTTGTCTATACACTATTCATGCAATCATTGCAGTAAGATGTGTCTAGACTAGGAATGATAAGCAGATAATTTCTTAAGGATGATAAGCAGATGATTTCCGACTAAAAATGATAAGCAAAACTTTTGACATGCAGACACGGTCGAAGTCCAGACTCACTAATGCATCCTATCGACTTATCAGTTAGGCACACTAATGTAAGACCTGGTTAGCTAAGACCAACGCTCTGATACCAACTGTAGAGACCCGTCCTAATCCATCCGGATGAAGTCCATATTGATTAATAACGATTCACAACAGTTAATTACATCGCGAGGTACTTGACCTCTATATGATACATTTTACAAACATTGCATTCATTTTTGAAAAGACAATCTTTCATTACATCGAAAGTTGATGGCAGATATACTATTTCATAGTATATCTAACTATAATTGACTTAATAATAATCTTGATGAACGCAACGACTCGAATGCAACGTCTTTTGAAATATGTCATAAATGACTCCAAGTAATATCTCTAAGATGAGCAAATGCACAGCGGAAGATTTCTTTAATACCTGAGAATAAACATGCTTTAAAGTGTCAACTAGAAGGTTGGTGAGTTCATTAGTTTATCATAAAGAATCATTTCATAATTTTAATAGACCACAAGATTTCATATTTCCAATTCTCATAAACATACGTCCCATGCATAGAGACAAAAATCATTCATATGGATTGAACACCTGGTAACCGACATTCACAATATACATATAAGAATATCCCCATCATTCCAGGATCCTCCTTCGGACATGATATAAATTTCGAAGTACTAAAGCATCCGGTACTTTGGATGGGGCTTGTTGGGCCCGATAGATCTATCTTTAGAGTTCGCGTCAATTAGGGTGTATGTTCCCTAATTCTTAGATTACCAGACTTAATAAAAAGGGGCATATTCGATTTTGATAATTCAACCATATAATGTAGTTTCGATTACTTGTGTCTATTTCGTAAAACATTTATAAAAATTGCGCATGTATTCTCAGCCCAAAAATATATATTGCAAAAGCATTTAAAAAGGGAGCAAATGAAACTCACGCATATAAATATTGTAAAACAGTTAATAAAGCATTTGCATGTATTCTCAGCCCAAAAATGTATATAAAAAGGGAATAATGAAACTCACCATAATGTATTTTGTAGTAAAAATACATAGAACGACATTGAACAAGTATAGAGTTGACCTCGGATTCACGAACCTATTATTCAATCATGTATATTAATACATGTAATGGTAATCGAACAAATATATATATTATTAGTGATTTTATTTCTTATTTTATATCATATGTTTTTATTAATAACTTAATTAGATATATTTAATATATGATTAAATGTAGTATTAATATAATTATAGTATATGTAATAAAATATATTTGTTATAGTATAAAAATAATAATAATGGTTATAATAAAAATGATACTTTTCATTTTAGTAAAAAGATAAGTTTAATAGAAATTGACAAATTTTAATTTTAGTCTTAATAATAATACAACTAATTTTAATGATAAGAGTTATTATAATTATGATACTCATAATAAGAATGATATTATTACTAATAGTAATGTTAATACTTATGATAATAATAATAAAAAATAAAAATGGTAATAATAATAATGATAATAAAAATGATATAAAAATACTTCATTTAAATTATATCTTACTTATCATCTGTATTCACAATCTTTAATTCATAATTTTAACAACGTTTCTAACTAATACCTAATACTTAGAATTTGTATTTGTAATCATAACATTAACAATATATTTAACAATTAATAATAATAATAATAATAATAATGATAATAATAATAATAATAATAATAATAATAATAATAATAATAATAATAATAATAATAATAATAATAATAATAATAATAATATAAATAAAGTAAAAGTGTATACCCTCTCCAAGCTTTTTCTAAAAAGAAATGCCCCATACAAGACTCGAACCCTCGACCTCTAGCTTAAGCACCACGCACCCAAACCAACTAGGCTATATTGTTTTTATAGTTTTATTCCTGGATTAACTCTTTTTAATCCGAATACTCCTGTTTCCATTTTCTTGTATCATCTTCAACATAATCTTGTATCATTCTTCAAGTATTAAACCCTCATCATCATTTTTTCGAATCAATATTAATCTTTATCACAACTGAATCATAATCATCATAACACCATACCCCACGGTTTCTTCCATCACCGTGAATCATCATCCTTAATTTAATCAAAACCTAAGCATCATCGTTCCACACATGTGTACCCATTTCATCATCATCTAGCTACTTCTTTAACTCGTCATCATCATACCCGTTTATTACCAATTCATTATATATCAATACTATCTATAATCCCAGCCCAATTAAATCATGTCCTAACAAAGCAACCCGTTAACAACTACATAATAAAGGTCCATATATAACTCGGTCCAACCTAGAAGGTATAAGCTCATGTAATCAGTCTAAAACACTTTTTAATTTGGTTTACATGTGTTCGATGGGAAAAAGCAAGGAACCAAAAAGAAAGAGGGGAAACTATCTAGTTGTCATCTTCTTCTACTTTAAACAATGCGAATCATATTGTCTGCCACTTCACAATCCATCGATTAATCAATCAACAAGTGGTTGAATATAGTAATATATCAAATGAAATAAATACTCAAGTGGGTGGAATTCCTTGTTTGCAAACGTCTGCCAAAGGTACAACAAAATATAATATACCAAGTGATTCAAATCATCTTGATCCCATATCATCATCATTATCCCGTATTATTGCCATTAAATAAACACCATCGTTATTAGTTTAGTGACTGGAAAAGAGAAAAGAAAGAGAAAAAAAAAACATATGATAACGGGTTGGGGGTGGTGATCCTTGTGTGATATTTCTTGTAACGACCCGACCAAAACCGTTATTGACGGCGCCGTTAACTTAGGTCCCGTTGCATGGTCGTAGTCCCTATATGAGACTCGTTTGACCAAAATTATGTCGCATTCATTTGAAAGGTACAAGACTTGCAAGTTTAGTTTACAAAACCGTTCGACAACAAGTCTAAGTTTACAAAAGTCATAAAGTATAAATGAAATAACTTGCGACATAATTAGTTTAAAAACACAGTTGCTATAAATAGCGTAAGTATGTAAACAAATGTTTGAATCCAAAGGTGCTATCACTAGCGTATGTATGTATGTATGCTTGACTCCAAGCAAGTAATCAGAGTGTATGCATGTATGCTTGACCCCAAGCAAAATGTATGTACGCGGAAGCATGTATCAAAATAGCCATGTAGGAACCTGAGAAAAACATATAGAAAACTGTCAACGAAAAACGTTGGTGAAATCATAGGTGTATTAGTAAACGTTATATTTTGAAGCACAAGATTTAGTATTTCCAATATGTTGATTATCCAAATCGTTTGCATTCCAAAAGTTTGTTCGCGAGCACCCAATTATCAAGACTTAACGTTTCCTTCCATAGAACCCCATCACAATAGTGTTAGAACATACACTGTTTCTCGAAAATATATTTCATCCGTAGACGGTAGCGAACCGTCCGAAATGAGGGTTTGTCAAACCCGTATGGCCACACAATATAAGTTCTCGCTTACACCCTGCAAGTGTAACTAATGATAATCGAATTGAGGATTTTTGTTCTAACTCGCTGTGGAATGTTTGTTTCATCGTACTTGTGTTCAAAGTATAAAAGTAAGTAGTACAAAATGTAATAAAGTATATGTTCCTCAGCCCACAATTTAAAAGTATAAAAAGTTATTGAAAAGGTGGGACTATGATCTCACCTCGAGTGCACGAGTATAAAGGTACTTCACAAAGTAAACGTGTGCATGAAAGTTGCTTAGTCTTGACCTAAACAAGTAAATTGTATCAATTAACCGGTTACGACACATGGTTGGGTGAAATGTGTTCAATTAGTCCTATGGCTCGTTACGACTCGATTAAATATAGCATGTGAATCAATTTGTCAAGTTTCATACAAGAATCACGTATAAAAGCATGTTAGAACGATTGCATAAAAGTTTGGTTAAGTTTGACTAAAAGTCAAACTTGGTCAAAGTCAACGAAAAAGTCAACACGTTCGGGTTGGGTCCCGGACTATTTTTCTATGCTAGTTATTCATATACAAGTATATTAGAACAAGTTTCATGTGAATCGGAGGTCGGTAGCTAGTCAAACATTTCACGTGAAATGGGTCCAAGAGGTCAGAATCTGGCCAGGTGATTCTGCGCGCCGCGCGGGGATGTGGCGCGCCGCGCCACTACCTGGGCAGAGAATTCTGGTCAGTTTTTCCAAGTGTGCACGAACCAAAACCTTTTCTAACACAACACTTGACCTGCAAACACTTATAACGCCTATCATACATCGTTGGAAAGGTATTTTGACGAGGAATGCAACGAAGTACATATTATCAATCAAAACATGCATTTAAAATAATCAAATTCTCGTCAAATGTTCAATGAACGTTCATAATCAAAGTTTCAAGTTTGTAAAACGCATTTCATGATTCGGGCAACCAATTTACACATATGATATGCCGTTTTGAAGGTAATGAAACATGTAATACAACTAAACACTTATTAATAACATTAACGAGCATTCAACGCATCAAAAGTTCGTTTTAAAGCTATCAAACCCTAACCAAAAGTTCACAAAATCAATAATCACGTTTATGAAGTTTCTTTAATCAATCTATACATCAACATGAAGCTAATGATGCTAGTAACACTTTTAAAACATGAACTTTAACAATCTAACACATTTGATCATCCAAAATCAAAGATTAAGCATACACTTTTCATTTTCAAGCTAGTTACACCAAAACATCAAGATCGAGCATACAAATCATATATTCATGTTATACACGAGCCATAGACACTAACTAACACCATTTCAAGTCAAAAACACGAATTTAAAGAAAATTAGTGATTTTAGAAAGTTACCCAAATGAGATGAAATTGGTATCAAAATGTAGAGGATGAAGAGAGGATCACGAAAATGTAATTTGTTTTGTTGTAAGCCTCCTAGATCGAATTTAGATGATGAATGATTGAATTGGGTGTTTGTGTGTTCTTGAGATGGAGAGAAAAAGAGATGAGGGAGATGGATGGAAATGAATGGATGAGAATGGTGGGTTGACTAGTTGACCTAGTCAACTAGTTTGCCCACTTGACAACTTCGGTCCCTCAAGTTTCAAAGCGGGTGCGGGAATTAACCAAACGAATTATTTTAAAAATGCTAGAATAACCGAGAGATGTTATAATTAAATAACAGGAATATTAAGAACGTTAGTCAACGGAAAATACGATTTTTTTAATAACGCAAGGTATTATTTAAAAAAAAAAAGACGGTGTTAAAAATAAATTTAACGGAAAAACGCGGGATGTTACATTACCTACACCTTAAAAGAAATTTCATCCCGAAATTTGGTTGGAAGTAGTAGTCGTTGTTTATTCCTCGAGATCTTGCGTTGCCCATTCTACGGATAAGTGAAAGTACTTCATTGGGCATTTCAACGAACTTTGACAGTCGGGGTTTTACGTTGTTTCAGAGTTTGGTTTCATGATTCAAAATTTCAACCGGTTCTCCTAGGAAGGAAAGTTTGTCATCGATAGGAAGTTCATTAAAAGGATAACAAGTTCTTGTTCCGCAAGACACGTCTTTAAGTTTGATACGTAGGATGTTGGACGAGCAAAGAATCAAATGAATCGAAAAATATAAACGGCTAGCAACGGGTCCAAAACGCCCCAAGATTTCAAAAGGATCAAAGTATTGCAAATTTAGCTTTCTACTTTTCCCGAAACGGATTACACCTTTTCAATGTGCGACTTTTAACGTTACGCGGTTACCCACTTGGAATTTGAAATGTTTACGTCTAACATCGGTGTAGCACTTTTGGCGACTACGGGCCGTATTGAGCCTTTCTTGGATTTGAATAATTTTTCGGTTGTTTCATGAATGAGTTCGGGTCCAGTGGTTTGCTTGTCACCTACTTCGGTTCAACGATTAAGAAAATGACAATTGCGGCTATATGAGTTTTCGGAAGGTGTGGCGTTAATACTCGTGTGATAATTATCGTTGTAAGAGAATTCGATTAAAGGCAAAGACTTTTCCCAAGTATATTTGAAGTCGATAACACAAATTCGTATTATGGTTCCCCAGGTTCAAATCGTACATTTGCTTTATTCGTCGATGCGTGGATGACACGCAGTACTTATGTCTAAACGTGGTCCCGAGGCTTTTTGTAAGGCACTCCGAAATCTAGAAGTGAAACGAGGATCTCGATCCAAAACGAGGTACAGTTCTTTTAAGATACATTTGAACAAGCTTGTTAGGACCTGAAAACGTTTGTTAGAAAAAGTTTCTGTTTTCTCAAAAAATTTCGCGTCGCGGAAGATTTATCGATTTCCGAAAACGTTCATTAGGACTATTCTCCCTCGTGGTGAATACTTGTATAATGTGAAGAGTCTCTCTCTCCATTGAGAATTTTGATAAAAGATTTCCTTATACGGAAGTACGAGTGTAATGCGAGAGAAGTTTCCGCCTCGATGTGAGCATATCAAGCATGTTGTAGTTCGTCGATAAAACTGTGCGAAAACAAAATAGTATACACGTGTAACATACGTCTGATGTTGAAAGAATTTGCCATTCATTTGGAAGCATAAATATGGTTCGACAATAATCAAAGATGTGTCCCGGGTATGGTTGTTATCAGTATTCTCGGAGTTTTCGGATGTCCAAACAAGAAAGATAAAGTCATGTACATGGCACATGGTGGTGATTAGGTTGATCGAGTCCAATCACCATCACGTGTCATTAGAACTTTGGTATGGCTTACCATAATATAACAACGTTGATCGAGTGTCGTTATATTATGCTAACTCATACCTCCATTCCAACATCACTCCATAAAATCAAGTTCGGGTGATCGTGAAGATTTAAAATAAACAAAGTGTAACGACGTCTCTAACGTGACTCGTATTGAATCGAAAGAATTAGTGCAACTATAAAGAAGCGTTCCCAGAGGGAAGTGTATAAATGATTGTTCACGTCAATGTGGTTCGAGTCAGACAATAAGGTATTCAGGTATGAAAAGAGTAACGAGTCATGATAACGAGTAGCACGCAACCGTAGTGATAAATGTTGATGACGATACTCACCTAGAGTAGTGATGGTAGTAACACCAAAAAGTAGATAGTAAGAAACACCAGTGGGAAACCGATAGTAAGTTGAAACGGTGGCAAATAACAATCCGGGAGACAGAGTTCCCGAACAAGTGTGACTAATGAAGTCGTCGTCATCCATACGTGTATGAATCATGAATTTACGTGTGTTACCAAAAAGTGGCGGAATACGAGTTCGTATGATGAAGGTTGGGTACCATTAAAAAGTTTGCCTAAGAATGATTCAAGTATAATGCACAGGTAGTCAAGCAAGTTCTATCTATAGCAAATGTATGTCAGAATGCAAATGCTAACTATCCGGTTGTAGTCTAGACTCACTAATGCGTCCTAACGACTCTGTTAGACACACTAATGCACGTCCTAGTTCCCTACAACCTACGCTCTGATACCACTTGTAACGACCCGACCAAAACCGTTATTGACGGCGCCGTTAACTTAGGTCCCGTTGCGTGGTCGTAGTCCCTATATGAGACTCGTTTGACCAAAATTATGTCGCATTCATTTGAAAGGTACAAGACTTGCAAGTTTAGTTTACAAAACCGTTCGACAACAAGTCTAAGTTTACAAAAGTCATAAAGTATAAATGAAATAACTTGCGACATAATTAGTTTAAAAACACAGTTGCTATAAATAGCGTAAGTATGTAAACAAATGTTTGAATCCAAAGGTGCTATCACTAGCGTATGTATGTATGTATGCTTGACTCCAAGCAAGTAATCAGAGTGTATGCATGTATGCTTGACCCCAAGCAAAATGTATGTACGCGGAAGCATGTATCAAAATAGCCATGTAGGAACCTGAGAAAAATATATAGAAAACTGTCAACGAAAAACATTGGTGAAATCATAGGTGTATTAGTAAACGTTATATTTTGAACCACAAGATTTAGTATTTCCAATATGTTGATTATCCAAATCGTTTGCATTCCAAAAGTTTGTTCGCGAGCACCCAATTATCAAGACTTAACGTTTCCTTCCATAGAACCCCATCACAATAGTGTTAGAACATACACTGTTTCTCGAAAATATATTTCATCCGTAGACGGTAGCGAACCGTCCGAAATGAGGGTTTGTCAAACCCGTATGGCCACACAATATAAGTTCTCGCTTACACCCTGCAAGTGTAACTAATGATAATTGAATTGAGGATTTTTATTCTAACTCGCTGTGGAATGTTTGTTTCATCGTACTTGTGTTCAAAGTATAAAAGTAAGTAGTACAAAATGTAACAAAGTATATGTTCCTCAGCCCACAATTTAAAAGTATAAAAAGTTGTTGAAAAGGTGGGACTATGATATCACCTCGAGTGCACGAGTATAAAGGTACTTCACAAAGTAAACGTGTGCATGAAAGTTGCTTAGTCTTGACCTAAACAAGTAAATTGTATCAATTAACCGGTTACGACACATGGTTGGGTGAAATGTGTTCAATTAGTCCTATGGCTCGTTACGACTCGATTAAATATAGCATGTGAATCAATTTGTCAAGTTTCATACAAGAATCACGTATAAAAGCATGTTAGAACGATTGCATAAAAGTTTGGTTAAGTTTGACTAAAAGTCAAACTTGGTCAAAGTCAACGAAAAAGTCAACACATTCGGGTCGGGTCCCGGACTATTTTTCTATGCTAGTTATTCATATACAAGTATATTAGAACAAGTTTCATGTGAATCGGAGGTCGGTAGCTAGTCAAACATTTCACGTGAAATGGGTCCAAGAGGTCAGAATCTGGCCAGGTGATTCTGCGCGCCGCGCGGGGATGTGGCGCGCCGCGCCACTACCTGGGCAGAGAATTCTGGTCAGTTTTTCCAAGTGTGCACGAACCAAAACCTTTTCTAACACAACACTTGACCCGCAAACACTTATAACGCCTATCATACATCGTTGGAAAGGTATTTTGACGAGGAATGCAATGAAGTACATATTATCAATCAAAACATGCATTTAAAATAATCAAATTCTCGTCAAATGTTCAATGAACGTTCATAATCAAAGTTTCAAGTTTGTAAAACGCATTTCATGATTCGGGCAACCAATTTACACATATGATATGCCGTTTTGAAGGTAATGAAACATGTAATACAACTAAACACTTATTAATAACATTAACAAGCATTCAACGCATCAAAAGTTCGTTTTAAAGCTATCAAACCCTAACCAAAAGTTCACAAAATCAATAATCACGTTTATGAAGTTTCTTTAATCAATCTATACATCAACATGAAGCTAATGATGCTAGTAACACTTTTAAAACATGAACTTTAACAATCTAACACATTTGATCATCCAAAATCAAAGATTAAGCATACACTTTTCATTTTCAAGCTAGTTACACCAAAACATCAAGATCGAGCATACAAATCATATATTCATGTTATACACGAGCCATAGACACTAACTAACACCATTTCAAGTCAAAAACACGAATTTAAAGAAAATTAGTGATTTTAGAAAGTTACCCAAATGAGATGAAATTGGTATCAAAATGTAGAGGATGAAGAGAGGATCACGAAAATGTAATTTGTTTTGTTGTAAGCCTCCTAGATCGAATTTATATGATGAATGATTGAATTGGGTGTTTGTGTGTTCTTGAGATGGAGAGAAAAAGAGATAAGGGAGATGGATGGAAATGAATGGATGAGAATGGTGGGTTGACTAGTTGACCTAGTCAACTAGTTTGCCCACTTGACAACTTCGGTCCCTCAAGTTTCAAAGCGGGTGCGGGAATTAACCAAACGAATTATTTTAAAAACGCTAGAGTAACCGAGAGATGTTATAATTAAATAACAGGAATATTAAGAACGTTAGTCAACGGAAAATACGATTTTTTTAATAACGCAAGGTATTATTAAAAAAAAAAGACGGTGTTAAAAATAAATTTAACGGAAAAACGCTGGATGTTACATTTCTGGACCAAAACATAAATATAAAGGAGTAGATAGCAATAGCAGTCTACCACAAAGATATAAGTGAGCTTTGATGAAGTTGGTGATCGTAAGATGCAGTATTAAGCTGCTGTAATGATGGTCCTAAATCAGTAACAGGAGGCAGGAGCTGTGGGAGATCACGGTGGTATGTGGTTTAAGGTGGATGATAGGGTTGAAGGTGGTGATGTGGGTTTTAAGAAGATGGTGAATTGTTTTGATGATTACCGGAGATGATTAAGGTAGTGTGACCGGTCGTGGTGGTGGCGGTTGTATATGCATGATTGTGGTTTGTGATGGTTCGAACAAGCTTAACCAAAATAAGATAACAGCAGCACTTGTGGTGGTGTTGTTCATCGACATCTAAACATAAAGACAGAAGTATGTATAGCGGCAATGATATTGCAAGTCTTGTGGTTAATGGGTGATGTTTGTACGTGTGTCAGTATCTCTATATGTAAAGGTATATGGATATTATTTTAGATAGGAGATAGATAGTTGTGAAAGTGATTTAAAAATAGAAAGCAAAATAACTAGACCAATCATTCAATCAAATGCACTAATTTAAATATATTATTGAAAGTTATTTTGTAGCAAGAACAGGTCGACAGATTTCAATCAAGGAGAAAAATAAAAAGGCAGAAAGGGACTTGAAACTGATTTTGTTTGATTGTTGAATCAGTCCTTGTTATGTGAATCTGATTGGAGACAGAATCCAAAAGTTTAAACAGTTTCGATTGTTACATGTAACAAACTCGTACTATCTTGATTTTTATATCATATATAACAAATATTAACAACTAGTAGATATATTAATTACATTAATAATAATAATAATAAATAATAATAATTCTTAATGAAAATGGAAATAATAATATTTAATAATATTACTAATATTAATCACATAACTAAATTTATAACCTTATTACTAGTTATAATATTAATGATAACAACAAATCAAATGTAACAATTTCAGTATTAGAATCTTAATAATATTGATATTAATATTAATATTAATAATATTAATGAATGTAAAAATATTCATATAATAATTATAATTAGACTTGTAATTACATTTAATATATTTATATTACAATTTATATCATATATTATATGAATACATCTATTGAATATTGAATATTTATGTATTTTATAAATATTTCAATACAATAGCTATTAATAGAAGTCTTTTATATCTATACTTATATAGATTCATAATCACTTAATTATTCTGTTCATTAGTTTACAATTTTAATTTAAATTGATTAAGTTGTATTTTATTATTTTAAATTATTATATATATACTTTTATTTATATTTATATATACATATACAGATATATATATATATATATATATATATACCTATATATATGAGCACACTTATTTATGTATGTATATATATATATATATATATATATATATATATATATATATATATATATATATATATATATATTGTTTGTAACTAATTGTTCGTGAATCGTCGAGACTGGTCAAAGTTCAAATGTATACATGAACACAGTTCAAAGTTTTTGAGATTTCAATATTACAGACTTTGCTTATCTTACCAAATTCATATGAAGATTAAGCTTAAATTTGGTCGGAAATTCCCGGGTCATCACATTAATCATATGCGCTTTTAATCATATGCGCTGCGGTTTTCATCATATGCGCTTTTTATCATATGCGCTTTTTATCATATGCGCTGCGCTTTTCATCATATGTGCTTTTCGGTGCTACATAGGCATTTCTCATTTCCGGTTATCATTTACTGATAATCATATCCATTATAATATATATCAGAGAAACCTAACAAATTTCTTTTTGATTTGAGAGAAAACGAGACTTTATTTATCAGAAAATTCGTACCATTTGGTAACATGAATTTTGCCTTTCTCGTTCATTTTATCAAGTTTGCAATACATGATATAGTATTTATAATTCCTTTATTTGATTTAAATCAATGAAATATTTCTTACATTTGATCATAGCGTGTATGTTATCACTATCTGCAATACATAGTTCTTTACCATTTAATTGATGTTGTATTTCAGCAGGATTCATACTAAAACTTCAAATAAGATAAGCAAATAATGAGTTATATTTCAACAAGATAATCAAATTATAATACCTGCAAATAAGTTACAATCTAAAGTATATAAAAGATAACACTTAATAAACATATGCGTTATGGTTTAAAACCATTTATTTATGAGTGATACATAACAAGCTAGGCATCATAGAAAATTCAAACCATTCAAGTCTCAAGGTAGCTCAGGGTTTATTTAATCAAGATTTTCCAACAGATTCACTCTCGTTTTCTTTTCTTTTGGGACTTATTTGTAGAGCTAAACAAGATGTTCATGTATTCAAGAAATACTAGACTGATGATCCACGTTACCAGACCATTAATAAGAATCTCTGGGATTCTTATAAGAGCGTCTACTAACATCTTCAATTTTATTCTTTCATGGATCACCATTATTTCTTGATAATTAATATCGTATCTATCTTTGAGTATTTTTCATAATACACTTAGATCTTCGATCATATAATATGTAGATTCTAAGGACTCGTCATTATGTTTGCTAAGAAAAATACTTGTTATTGCTTTCTCTTGTTCAGAACAATTGTTATTTTTATTCAGGGTTTCTAAAATACCGATTGATTCGAGATGTTTTTCTACATTCATAACCCATGTTAAGTAGTTGTTCCCACTTGATTCTAAAGGAGCGAATTTAAGCCTTTTCAAATTCGACATTTTCTATTATCAAAAGATGAATAACATAAATCATAATCATAATCAACTTCTATTCATAGACAAATAATAAAATGAAATTAGAATCATTTTAAATTCATAAGTAGCAAACAACAGAATAATGGCATGATTACAAATGATAAAACCACAAGAGCAGGATAGAATATAGGTTCACCCGGTGGTATATTAGCAACAATGATGATAGTTAGTATGACCAATACAATAGGAAAAATCATCCTTGTGTGAATCATCTTTACAAAAAACTTTTTGAAAGTGGTAATCTGAGAAAATGAAGATTGATTTGTAAAAATGTGAAAACGGATATGTTTATTTTATATTTGAAAAATATAGTCGTTATAACGTCGTTAGTTGACGTTAACAACCGTTATGTATATATGACAGTTGTAACGTCGTTAGTTGACGTTAACGACTGTTATGTACTCGTTGTATTAATAATAATTTTAATAAAAGAATTTTATTAGTACAAATACGATTACTATAAATACATTTAGTATAAATACGTTTAGTATAAATACGAAGATTAAGAGAATAAACATATTATGCATAAATAATAAATTTTATGAATAAACATTAATATGCATGAAATAAATAATGATTAATTGCATAAGTGTTAGATAACATAAATATAAATGTTAGTGAAGTTAAGAGTTTGATTACAAAAATATAATTCAGGCGGTATAACCGACCATATATAACTTAAATAACATAAATATAAATGTTAGTTAAGTTAATAAAAGTTAGATTACAGAAATATAATTCAGGCGGTATAACCGACCATATATAACTTAAATAACATAAATATAAATGTTAGTGAAGTTAATAAAAGTTAGATTACATAAATATAATTCAGGCGGTATAACCGACCATATATAACTTAAATAACATAAATATAAATGTTAGTGAAGTTAATAAAAGTTAGAGTGTTATAATTTTACTTATGATGATAATAATATTTACCTTACTAATAAATAATAGAAGATATCGTTAAAGAATTTCTTACCTTGATTAGTGACTTGTGATTGCTTAGATAAACATTGATTATACGGAGCACTTCGTGCTGATAACGTGTTATAATTTAGTAGTTTATAACTACCTTTAGTGGTTTATTTTAATTATAATCTACTACGGAGTAATAATAGAGAAGAAAGAAGGAAGTATGAAATATTATTGAATGATTGTGTACTCAATATCCTTACAACTGATTTATATTTATAATACTAAAATTTTACTATACATCCGTGTCTTCAATGATATATGTTAGGTGAAATAGTAATGAAATTTGGATTCATGTGAAAATTGGCATCCACCTTCTTTGACTTTAGTATCATAACATATTTATATATATAAAAGTCAACATTAGTCAACATCTGTTTCGACCACATCTCGGCCCCGTTTTTTCCGTTGCGACGTTTTGAGGTCGCTACCGTTTTGGATCAGTCTCGCGTCTTTTTTAACCTTGGTTATGTTTATGAAATTCAGACGTTCAAAAAGTTTGTAACTTGATAATAATCTGATTATTGTCATCCAACTTAATGTAACCACTTTTACGTATATATTTTGCAGCTCATGCGGATCGAACCCCTGACCTCCCTTATGAGGAGTCATATCATCATCAATACATCAGCACCTTGACGTTTCCAACCAGTTACATTTCAATCTTAGATATTTTAAACGTTGTAGTTTGAAAAAAGAAATTGTTGGTAAGATTGATTTATAATTCTATCGTGTGGAGTAGAGATGCAAACACGGACCCGATTTTTTCGACCCAAACTGGGTTTTTTGAGAACCGAATTTTAATAACTAATAGGTTATAGGTTATTTTAAACCGAACTGGGTTTTCGTAAACAATGTGGTGAACTAGTATTAGGACCTTGCTATGATAATAATACTAAACTAATTAAGTGGAATTCTACCTTTTTAACATTTGAATATATATTACGACAACGTGAAACTTTAAATGCTTTTAATGAAGAACATGTTGCTAAAGATAAGTTTGTTTCTATAGGCAATCGAGATTGGGATAAACTAAATGATTTAACAAGTTTTTAAAGATGCAACAACTATATTATCGGGTGTTTATTACCCAATTAACTCATTAATTTTTAACCAACTTTATACTATGACTTATAAGTTAAACGAATTCGAAACCGACTATAGTTCAAGGTATTAAAAATGGTTAAAGTTATGAAAATAAATTTCCAAATTTTATCCGCAGTGGCTCGTGACTTATTATCCGTCCAAGCTTCGACAATAACTTCTGAATAGGCTTTTTCTACTAGCAGTAGAATTATATCGGAAAGAAGGTCAAGACTAACCCCCGAATCCGTGATAGTATGTATATGCTTGAAAGATTATTTGGACGTAGATAAGGATACAAAATCAAGAATCATTGGAATGTCTAATATTACAAGACGTGGAAGAAGGTATTGAGAAAGAAATAGTTAAATTAAGGATATCACCTCCTAATAGCGAAAAGATGAATTTGAAGACTTTGAAGTTCAACCCGTAGATGTAGAAGTATGGAAATAATTAATATCTTAAGCACAACGGGTGATTGCCAAATTGTCATGCCAAAGTTCGATATACTTGAGTACACGAATAAATTTATGGGTGAGGGACATGTCGAAGATCGAAATATATTCGTATTTATATTTTTAGTTGTATAATTGTATTGTTTAAATAAAAGTTATAATTGTGATGAGTATTTATAAATGAGTATTGTTTATATCATTTATATAATTGTTGCTAAAAATGTTCTAAATCGATAAAATTATAAAAAAAACTGAACCGATAAATGTTAAAACCGGATCAAAATGAAGTCGAACTCGGGAAAAAAAATTGAACTGGTTCGAAACCAATGAATCTAGATTCCGAACATTTAAAATAAAAAACCGATCCCAAAAATTCAACCGGGAACGATTTTCAGAAAAACTGAGTTTCTAAAACCTGCTTTTTTATCTTAAAACTCATCGTCACCTCACTAATTTGCACCTCTAGTATGAAATAGAGCGGTAACTTTTTACTTTCTTTTGTGATTTATATAAACAAAATCAGCCATAAACAATAATAAAGTTCATGTTTTGATATTTTGCTCGAAGTAGAGATGTTAATAGATGAAATATGAATCGAGTGATCTTATACCCATATACATATTTACTTAATTTTTACACCCATATTTATATTTATAGTTATATTCATTCAAATATAAATATAATTTATTCATTAATATTCATATCCATCGGATTAAGCGGTGTGATGCTATCCACCATTATTTTGGTATAAAAGGAAGGAAGCCAGCGACTCTTCGCTTAGTAGATGGCCGTCAGATTGAAATGTCCCGTTCATATTGATTATAAACGTTCCATATTAATTGATTTCGTTACGAGGTTTTGACCTCTATATGAGACGTTTTTCAAAGACTGCATTCATTTTTAAAACAATCATAACCTTTATTTTATCAATAAAGGTTTTAAAAGCATTACGTAGATTATCAAATAATGATAATCTAAAATATACTGTTTACACATGACCATTACATAATGGTTTACAATAGAAATATATTACATCGATATATGTTTCTTGAATGCAGTTTTTACATAATATCATACAAACATGGACTCCAAATCTTGTCCTTATTTTAGTATGCAATAGCGGAAGCTCTTAGTATTCACCTGAGAATAAACATGCTTTAAACGTCAACAAAAATGTTGGTGAGTTATAGGTTTAATCTATATATATCAAATCGTAACAATAGACTACAAGATTTCATATTTCAATACACATCTCATACATAGAGATAAAAATCATTCATATGGTGAACACCTGGTAACCGACATTAACAAGATGCATATATAAGAATATCCCCATCATTCCGGGACACCCTTCGGATATGATATAAATTTCGAAGTACTAAAGCATCCGGTACTTTGGATGGGGTTTGTTAGGCCCAATAGATCTATCTTTAGGATTCGCGTCAATTAGGGTGTCTGTTCCCTAATTCTTAGATTACCAGACTTAATAAAAAGGGGCATATTCGATTTCGATAATTCAACCATAGAATGTAGTTTCACGTACTTGTGTCTATTTTGTAAATCATTTATAAAACCTGCATGTATTCTCATCCCAAAAATATTAGATTTTAAAAGTGGGACTATAACTCACTTTCACAGATATTTCATTCCTCGGAAATAAGACTTGGCCACGGATCGATTCACGAACCTCTAAAAATATGTACATATATATCAAAGTATGATCAAAATATAATTACAACCATTTTTATTATGTTTTAAAGATTTGAGTGTATTAAGTCAGCTGTCCTCGTTAATAACCTACAACTAGTTGTCCACAGTTAGATGTACAGAAATAAATCGATATATATTATCTTGAATCAATCCATGACCCAGTGTATACACGTCTCAGGCTAGATCACAACTCAAAGTATATATATTTTTGGAATCAACCTTAACCCTGTATAGCTAACTCCAACATTACTGCATATAGAGTGTCTATGGTTGTTCCGAATAATATATATACATGAGTCGATATGATATGTCAAAACATTTGCATACGTGTCTATGGTATCCCAAGATTACATAATATATTAGAATATATGTATAATACAATATAAGTTAGCTAGGATATGATTTGTATAGATTTGTTAAACATTTCCCGTAGCTAAAAAGATCAAAAATATCTAATCTTGTTTTACCCATAACTTCTTCATTTTAAATCCGTTTTGAGTGACTCAAATTGCTATGATTTCATATTGAACTCTAATTTAAGAATCCAAACATAAAAAGTATAGGTTTATAGTCGAAAATTTAAGTTACATGTCAATTACTAAAGAGGTAGTCATTTCCGTCGAAAGAACGACATCTTGATGACCATTTTGAAAAACATACTTTCACTTTGAGTTTAACGAAGATTTTTGGATATAGTTTCATGTTCATATGAAAAATCATTTTCCCAGAAGAACAACTTTTAAATCAAAGTTTATCATAGTTTTTAATTATCCAAACCAAAACAGCCCCGGTTTCACTACGACGGCGTACATCCGATTTTATGGTGTTCATCGTGTTTTCAGGTTTTAAATCATTAAGTTAGCATATCATATAGATATAGAACATGTGTTTAGTTGATTTTAAAAGTCAAGTTAGAAGGATTAACTTTTGTTTGCGAACAAGTTTAGAATTAACTAAACTATGTTCTAGTGATTACAAGTTTAAACATTCGAATAAGATAGCTTTATATGTATGAATCGAATGATGTTATGAACATCATTACTACCTCAAGTTTTCTGGATAAAACTACTGTAAATGAGAAAAATGGATCTAGCTTCAAAGGATCCTTGGATGGCTTGAAAGTTCTTGAAGCAGAATCATGACACGAAAACAGTTCAAGTAAGATTTTCACTCGAAATAAGATTGTTATAGTTGTAGAAATTGAATCAAAGTTTGAATATGAATATTACCTTGAATTAGAAAGATAACCTACTGTAAATAATAAAGGTTCCTTGATCTTAGATGATTACTTGGAATGGATTAGAAAGCTTGGAAGTAGACTTGCAAACTTGGAAGTATTCTTGATTTTTATGAAACTATACTTATGGAATTTATGAAGAACACTTAGAACTTGAAGATGGAACTTGAGAGAGATCAATTAGATGAATAAAATTGAAGAATGAAAGTGTTTGTAGGTATTTTTGGTCTTTGGTATATGGATTAGATATAAAGGATATGTAATTTTGTTTTCATGTAAATAAGTCATGAATGATTACTAATATTTTTGTAATTTTATGAGATATTTCATGCTAGTTGCCAAATGATGGTTCCCACATGTGTTAGGTGACTCACATGGGCTGCTAAGAGTTGATCATTGGAGTGTATATACCAATAGTACATACATCTAAAAGCTGTGTATTGTACGAGTACGAATACGGGTGCATACGAGTAGAATTGTTGATGAAACTGAACGAGGATGTAATTGTAAGCATTTTTGTTAAGTAGAAGTACTTTGATATGTGTCTTGAAGTCTTTCAAAAGTGTAAGAATACATATCAAAACACAGCATGTATATACATTCTAATGGAGTCGTTAAGTCTTCGTTAGTCGTTACATGTAAGTGTTGTTTTGAAACCTTTAAGTTAACGATCTCAATTAATGTTGTTAACCCAATGTTTATTATATCAAATGAGATGTTAAATTATTATGTTATCATGATATTATGATGTATGAATATCTCTTAATATGATATATACATTAAAATATTGTTACAACGATAATCGTTACATATAAGTCTCGTTTCGTAATTCTTGAGTTAGTAGTCTTGTTTTTACATATGTAGTTCATTGTTAACACACTTAATGATATATTTAAATATCATTTTATTATGTTAAATATAGTGTATCAATATCTTAATATGATACATATGTATTTAGTAGACGTTATCATAACGATAATCGTTATATATATCATTTCGAGTTTCTTAACTTAGTAATCTCATTTCTTATGTATATCACACATTGTTAGTATACTTAGTGAGATACTTACTCATCATAATCTCATGTCAACCATATATATATATATATATATATATATATATATATATATATATATATATATATATATATATATATATGTCTATATATACCACAACATGTAGTTTTTACAAATTTGTAACGTTCGTGAATCGCCGGTCAACTTGGGTGATCAATTGTCTATATGAAACTTATTTCATTTAATCAAGTCTTAACAAGTTTGATTGCTTAACACGTTGGAAACATTTAGTCATGTAAATATCAATCTCAATTAATATATATAAACATGGAAAAGTTCGGGTCACTACACAGATGACGACCCCTTCTTGTTCTCGCCCAACCGCTTCTATCTTTGTGAAAATTTGGCTATCAAACACCCTCTTTTGACCAAATTTAACGTATGATAGAGATTACCCTTATCATTTGAGAGGACCTCAATCCAATTATACTCTTAGGATATTTTGGGTGATGATATCCACCATTATTTTTTATAGGTCACCAACACTATGAATTAGATGGTTCTACTATACAATTAATTAATTTACACTTACAATGATCCATAAGATGAGAAGTAGTGGTCATTTTCCAATATTATGTAAACTAAATAATTTGAAGGGTGAGTATGTTCTTGGTTGTGATGTACACCAGATATGACTACTAGTTGCATTAAATTGTGTATGATATATTCGGTGGTGATGATGCAACTCAAATAATGATCAATACACAAAAGGATCTAATGATATTTTTTGACGGGTGTAATACTTTAAAATTTCGGGGAAAAAAATTCAAAGAAAATGGAGTTAAAATGTCATATAAATACACTAAACGAAAAGCTTTAACATATAAATACAATAATAAAATTCCGTTCGTCGAGGAGGGTCAACCCTGACTGCGCGTTCTTAACACCGCCCATGTTAGATGATTGTACTATAATACATATTGCGTTGGACATGTCCAAGCAATAGGTCTAGTCGAGAAAAATGTTTTAACGCAATCTTTTTTATTTTATTTTTATTTTTATCTTTGACATGAAAAGAAGTAAAATAAGAAATTAATATTAACATATTGCTTGGACATGTACACATGAAATGGGTATGTGGCTATTTAATTTGGAAGAATCGTAACGAAAAAATATTCCATAATTCATCACGTTCATGCGCCACCCTCGTCAATGATATCCAAATAAAAAGTTTTGAATGGATCTCGAGAAGGGTGAAGAAGTATAAAATCGAGTGGCATTAATGATTGATTAACACATCTTACTATGTGGATGATCGTATCACAAGGAACGGCGTAGGGTAGCTGGTAGTTATATTGCTTGCGTTTGTGTGTTTATAATATATAGATGTTGTATCGTGTACTCGTGTTTTTGTTAATATTTGAGAGACATGTAAAGGGAGGAATCCCTATATGCATGTAAATATTATAGTATAATAATAAAAAACTTTGCCCTTTTAAAAAAAAAATTAGAAACATAGTTCTTAGATATTTTGTTAAAACGGTTAAGGCATGGTGCGAACGTTCAACCCGATGACATATGTACGTGCGTATATTTATTTTATTTAAAAACATACAAAAATATCTATATATACGGTATCCGATCTTGTACACATTTCTAGTAAGATAAATTTGTATAGTATATATATTATCCCATTATATCGAATAAAAAGTGTGTATATGCATGTGTATCTTTATATCTAACATTCTGATACTGTTTAGGATCTTTATTAAAACCGATCGTATAATTGGACCTTATATACACTTAACATTTGAATAACAAAATGTGTATAGAGTGACACGTTCTATATATAGGTTAGTTGGTAATACTAAAAAGTGAAAATATTTAAAATATGGAATTGAATCTTTTAATAAAATATTTAATTTTAGCAAAAGAATTACATTCACTAAATCTTTACGAAATAATACGGTGTATCCAAAAAATAATACGGCATAGTTTATAGACTATATAATCATTTACTCCGTAATTCACAAGTTTATCTAATAATGTGACATAATTTACTGACTAATCATTTAATTCACATGCACGTTTCTCTATCATGTGTCTATTTGTTTTAGTCCCATAATTTTATTCTTGTTAAACTTTTTAAACTGGTCGAGACTTAAATGGATGATGATGCATCTATTTATAAACATGGAAACATGTGTCTATCTCAAATTAGTTACTTTAGGGAATATCCTTTAATTTAAAATTTAATTTTATATATAGAAGAATATATTAGCTCGTTTTTTGAGTATAACGTTTTACATTTAAGTCTATTTTCTTTCCGTTTTGCATTTAACATTTCACCATTAAAAATAGTAAGTACGTCCGTACTATTTTTCCAAATCAAACTTAAATAAAATTCAATTCATTTTTTTGAAATTAATAATTAATTACTTAATAATAAATAATATAAAAAATAATGGTAGAAATATGAGCTGTCACCACATATATATCTCGATATCGGTTTTTGTATCCACTCCTATAAAGACTACTTCTTCCTCATTCACTTCACCGCCCATCCATCCAACCAACCAACCAAACCCTAAATTTCTCCCTCTAAAATTCATCCACAATTAATCATTCATATTGAATATTGAACCAAATTACGTATACCTATAACAATGCACGTATCTGATCTCGGAGATCACATCGGAATGGAGAGTTCTGTTGATTTGGAAACCGATACAAAACCGCCGGTACCATCCGGTTCAACAGTAAACCGGAAACTTTGGGGAACAACGAACCGGAGATCGGTATCTGTACGAAAATGTGATAAGAAGCTGCCACCGCCGTTACCGGTTCCATCGTCCACCGTCATGAAACGTTATATTACGGACGACGGACATTTGGTTATAACGGAAGAGAAAATTGAAAGTTCGAAATTTAATTTCACCGCGCGTAGATCACACGGACGGTTAACGATTCAACTCGTTGATTCTGGTGACTCGGTGAGTGATGATAATCAGAATGAAGAAGATGATTATAAGGTTGATGAGAATAGTGATGAGAGTGAGGTGGCGGTGGTTGGTGGTGGTGATGAGGCGGCGGTGATTAGTGGTGTTGAGGAATGTAATAAGTATAACGCCGCCGTTAAAGTTGCGACGACGGGACCGTGTTTGTTTGTGAATCAAAATCAACTTCATGCTATAAGGCCTGTTCAAATATAGTAAATATGTTTTTAATGTGGAATTCACATTAAAAATGATTATATTTTAATTATTTTATTTTCCTTCTAAATTTATATAAAATCAAAATCATTATTTTTTTTCCTTTGTTTTTTTCTTTTATGTTTCGTTTTGAAAATTTTGTATCCGGTTTAGTTTGAATGAAATGTTAATTTTGAGTTTTATCATCAGTCATATTATATTATATTTATATTTATATTATTATATTATAGGAGTTTGATAAGTCCTATAACGAGCAACATCTTCATTTTGTGTTTTTGAGACATGCATCTACGAAGAAAGTTTTTTTTTTTATTCTTTTTTCTCGAACTTCGTGACAAACCTGGCCGATCTTTAATAGATACTCGGTATTATGTAATGTATAATACAACTAGAATTTAAGTAAAAATTTGAGAAAATGTGGTTTGGAGTTTCCTAGTTTTAACAAGTAGGATTGTACGAGTGATGATATAATCTTCTTATATGTAAAAAGTTATAATTGTATATTTATATTATCCTTTTTTAACATATTGAATTTCAATCTTTACATGAGTTTATAATTTTGAATTATAACCAATGATTTTAATTAGCATGTCATAAGTGTCTTTAACTTTAACTTTTAAATGGGTTTATATAACCTTAAATTTGAACAGCAACCATTGATTTAAATCATAATGTACGATTTCTTGTTGTACCAATTTTTTTTTTTAAAGGCGAAAGATGAATTTTATTAATAACCGATTACTTCATCAAAACAATGAATGTAACCGTATTGAAATACAAGAAACTAAAAAGCATTACAAATAAATTGAAACAGTGCTACATGCAAAGAAGGAACGGATTTTGTTCCCAAACATAGAATTGTAAACCGTGAACCAATTTTATATTTCGAACAACATTCAACCGGTTTGGGATAGTTCCATTGAAAACGAGATCGTTCCTTGAAGTCCAAATAGCCCAAATGGTAGCGGGGCCAATCATTTTCCAAAATCTTGAAGCTTTAATACACATACCGTAGTACCAATCAAAGAAAAAGTCGACAACGGTTCTTGGAATGACCCAACGGATATTCCACCAATGAAAAAGATCCGACCAAATTCTAAATGACCAATTGCAATGAAGTAACAAGTGATCAAAGAATTCATCAACTAACGAACAGAAAACACATAAATTAGAAACATGAGAGGGAAGAATGT